>NC_084465.1:36706478-37018016 GCF_027409185.1 Cynocephalus volans
AAAGAGTTCACCTTTCTGAGTCACCAGCTTAGAGCCTCCACAGAGGCTAAAAGGAAGGCCTGGTGGGATGCCCACTCATTGTAACAAAGACAGAATGCTGAGTGAGGCACAGAATTGAGACATTAGAAAGCACTCAAATTCATTGGAAATCACAATCAATTCAAAAGGTACTCCAAATGTTCATGATCCCTCCCTGGATAGAGCAAAGGGCAAAGGTGAATGGCACCATAGGAGCCTGCTCTGTGCTGTAGAGCACAGTGTTTTGCTCCTACAGTTTCAGAGCAATGCTTCCCACTTTTCCCCAGGCCATGAGGCAAGGCAATGCCAAGCCCAGCTGCCTACTTGTGCTGGGGAGAAGGGTGAACGCAGTGGAGGGCCATGAGAATGTGCTCTGCACATCTTCAGCTAAAGAGAATAATTGACTTACTATTCCAGCTAATGCACTCTGAAACCTACTGCTGCATTTATGTCAAGACCACACTTCCCATGGGCTGTTCTCAACAGGTAAACACAGCATAGATACTAAGGCAGGCGCATCCCTAAGAAACATGGGACTCTTCTGACAGCAGGGTTTGGCTTGAGGCTTCCCAATGGCCTTGCTGAACCTTCCTTAAACTTCATTGCAGTCTAAAAAGCCTCCACCCAACTTCACTCTCCTTGTCCTTTGTTCTGGATTAGACATGCAGTGAATCCCAGTCTGAGGGCATCCCCAGCCTTGCTCACTTCCCTCCCCATTTTCTCTTATAGGCATCTGCTTTAAAGTCCTTGTGAGTTTAACCCCATTTTGCTATCTGTTTCTCAAGGGATCCAAAGTAATACACATGCTCAAGTTAGTATTTTAATAGATTATCCTTTTACAAATAGTTTGTGATATATCTCTATTATGAGATCTCTACCAGTTGGTAAATGCAGTTATAGTGACATCAATATATAACATAATATATAATACAATACAATACAATACAATACAATATAATATGCTATACTATACTATAATATAATATAATACAATATAAAATAATATATATATAATTCTCATTGTTCCAACTGACTTATTTGACTATTGGAAGTTCAGCTTTTGTTATAAATCCGTAAATATTTGTGTCCCTGTGTTAATCAGAACTGATTTTGCCATCCCAAAATAGTGATGATGGGGCTTCAGAGTGCTATTTCAAATCTGGAATTTCAGATCCATCTCTTTTGTTGTCAGCACCATTGAAATGATTTCCAGGGAAGTTGGAAATCCATTACACTCAAAGTTGACTAAAGTAGCACTTATATCATGGCCATGTTCACTGTGGTTAATTAAAGCTGGAAAATATTCTTCTTAAAAATTAAGGAGAGCCACTTTTGTGTATGTCCCCCAAAGAATTGAAATCAGGGACTCAAACAGCTACTTGTGTGCCCATTTTTATAGTAACATTACTTACAATACTCAAAAGGTGAGCAACCTAAGTGTCTATTTATGGAGGAATGGTAAAAAAATGTGGTGCATACATACAATGGAATATTATTCAGCTATCAAAAAGGAAGGACATTCTGATCCATGCCACAACATGGTTACACCTTGAAGACATTATGCTAAGTGTAATAAGCCAGTCATAAAATGACAAACATTGTATAAAAGGTACCTAGGTAGTCAAATTTATAGAGACAAAAAGTAGAACGGTGGTTTCTAGGGGCTAGGAGAGGGGAAAATGGGTAGTTAGAGTCTAATGAGTATAGAGTTTCAGTTGAGGATGATGAAAAAGCTCTGGAGATGGATGGTGGCAATGCCACAGAACTGCACACTTAAAAATGGGTAAAATAATAAATTTTATGTTATGCATATTTTACCATAATAAAAAATATAAGGATAAAGTATTATATCTAACACATTTAAGGAGGAGAGTTCCCCGTTGCTTGAAATTCTAGTCATTGTCGTGGCTAGTGATCCAGCTTTTTCACTGGTTCGCCCGAGATGGAAGATCACAGTCTAAGCTATGACAATCCTGTAGAAAGTCTTAGCCCTGCCGAGGTCCTTTTTCTTGCTCCAGTAATTCAATCACCACTGCAGCACTGTCTCAGGAAAGATCTCCCATACCTCTAAAAATTATAGCTCTTTCAATCCTCTATTTTACACTTAGCAGAGCAGCTGAGTCAGAACAAGTCCACTATCAGCCACTCAAATGTATGGTACGATTTACACTGCCCTAAAAACTCAAGCCCCTTTGCTAAGTCTGGCTTATTTCACCAGACTCCATTTTTTCCCTTTTATGTCATCCCTCGGTATGTCAACCATAAGATTTTCCGAACCCGAGGATAAACAGCATCAAAAATTTTCTCTCAATGCTCCATGACCTCTATGCACATCAGGAGACACAAACGGACATGGGCTTGGAGCATACCCAAGTCCACTTGTTAGAAATATACAGTCCCCATTATACATTTTCACATTAAAGACCTCTGGTCCCCAACTCACTGGATTCTGATTTAAAGAAACTCTCCAGTTGTTCATAAATGGAAATACTATAAATTAGGGCTGTGGCTAGTGCCCAAAGTAGAAAATTTTAGATACACATTATTCGTTACAGCAGGCTATTTTAACAAAGTTTATTTTTGTCTTTTTTTTTTTTCTGGTTTTATACTTTTTCTCCCACCACTCTTAATCCTAATCCATTTACACTCTAATCAAGAAGGTGGTTTCTCCCTCTTCCCACCATAAGCATGACAGTAGCTAAAATTTTTCAGTTTAAGAATTGACATCCAGATGAATAAGATTAATAGGGAATATAAACAGCAATTAACTTGATCATTTAGATGTTCTCAAATATAAGTTGTTCACTAATGCCAATAAAATTATGCTGATGCTTGTACTGGATCATTTTATATGCACACTAATTCCCAGTTCTGATGTATTTGCCATATAACTGTGCTATTCTCAATATATAGCAGGGCTGTAGATTTATTAGATACTTCCCAGTGCTGATAGGATATGCTAAGCTCAGCGGTATGGCTAAACTGGAACAATATGATGGCAGCACTTTTTCTGTACAAAATATCTAAGTATATTTCTCTGTTGCATAAATATCTTGCAGAAATAATTTTCCATAGATAAATGAACAGTAAATGTTTCTGCAGTTTGTTACTAAAGTCCCTAGCAGTGCAGAGAAGATGAAAGCATGTTTTCATAAATAAAAAGCAGCAGGCCATGACATTACCCTCTCTGGCTTTAACTTTTGTGTATGTGTGGGGGTGGGGTTGCATAGAGACAGGCAGAGGTTCCAAGTTCACCCCGGGCAATGGTATTTAATACTGATGGAAGTCATTGTCAGTGAACTATTTCAGAATAAACATGTAGCTAGCTCATGCCCACTCTAAATTCAGCAGCTTTACAGTGATTTGGCTAGTTAATTATTAACACAGCAGCTATATTTGTAACTGCAACAAAGAACCACAGTACTGGAAATCAACATATAAGTGAAATAAATGAGTAAATAAATAGTATATCAAATAAATAAATAAATAATAAATAAATAAATAGTATATACTATTATTTCTTACTCATATTTTCTCTGGTACTAAAGTTAGTTCTGGAAGCCACAGCACACTGGGAGAGTTATATAATGTCTTTAGTGTATAATTTATAACTTAAAGTGACATAGTAGAGTTTATTTTTTAAAAATCTAAACATTATTAAATCATTTGTAAATGTATTTGATTAACATTTACAGATAACGTTAAAATAAAAGCAAAAGGAAATGTCAAAGTAGTTGAGGCATAATTCTTTAAGCCACCTAGAATGTATCCCATATTTTCTACATATATCAAATTCACAGTAAATGCTGAAAAGCTGCTTAAATGGGCAGTTATTTTACTTCCACTTCGTAAAGGACCCTAAACTCTAATTGCATACAAGTCTTAGGCAAAACATTTTTCTCAATTACCTAGACTGGTATCTACATATATATCTTAAAGATACCAACCATCTTAAGTGAAAAAGATGTGGAAACATCCCTATATTTCCCTGGATTTCTATTACAGTACTTTGAATTTTTACAGAGAATATAACTCCTGATTAAAGAAATTTAGGTACATTAAGTCCTTGAAGAGTATAAAAATAATGACAGAACTGAAATATGTGCACTGATTTGTACTTTATGTATCTCTACTTACCCTAGTGACAAGCCCTCTTCATGATAGTTTCTTACTCCTCTGGCTATGCTGCCTGTCCAGAGTCTTGGCTCACAGATCTTGTATTCATTTTGTGGCCAAACAAAATGAAAAGCAACTATGTAAAATATTTCCACTCTGAGGACAGACTTTTGTATGATTAATATTTTCCAAAAGGGAAAGAGAAATTTCTCTTTCAAGCAAGAATTGGGAAAACATATTTCTTTTGTATTTTTCTTTTTCTTTTCTTTTCTTTTCTTTTATTTTATTTTAAATTTTCTGTAGCCAACAATTGCAAGATAGGTAGTGGAAATTTATATAATACTTTCTTTGCAATAGCTTGTACTTATTGATAAAGATAGCCTTAATATTACCCTCACCTTGACTAAAGTTTAGTTAGATTTTTTTCCTGACTACAGATTCCTGACCTCCCTTTTCTTAGAGCATTTACTTTAAAAAACCTGCAAATGCAATTTTTTTTTTTTTTTATTCCTTCATGGAGATATAATCTTCTCTCAGCCTCTTGCCAGTTTTACAACCCAGGAATTTGTTTCTCAAGAACCTGGGAGCCATCCTTTTAACATATAATCATCAAGGAAGATAGAATCCTTATCTCCCAGTCTCTTTGGGAGGGTGGGAGCCTAATGCCAATAGGGTCCAATAAGCAAACACAGGTAGCCTAATCACACTGGCCAATCTTCCCCCATAATGTCCTCTGGTACTGTTTCACTAGCTCACCCCAGTGCTTAAAAACTCTCCTGCCTTTTGTTTTAGTGAAGTTGAATGCAATCTCTCTCTCCTATTGCAATAGTCTTGAATACAGTTTTAACTCTTTATTAATGAGTGTTTGTTTAGCTCTATCTGAAGTAATTTTTCTTTGGCTTTAAAACTAGCTTATTTTTTAAAGTATTTCATTTTTAAATAAATAATCAATTATGAATAGAGTACCCATTGTATTATACTGTTTTCACAATATTATTTAATTCAAAAAAAAAATCCCGTAGAAATCATGTTATAGATAAAGCAAGTAAGTCTCTCATTTAGAAATTTGGCCATTCAGAGCAAGAAAATAGCAGAGCTAGGAGACAAACCCAGCCACTCAAAGGATCCTGGATTTGCTTCTGTGATGTATTTAAACAAGATTAGGCATCTTTTATTCTGTTGAACTGGGAGACAGAAGGCAAAAGTCCAGGTTAGAAGGGAGCTTTCTTTCTGGCTTTTCTATACAGGGTTGGGGCAGACACGTATCGTGAATGCACAAAAAGGTATAACCATTCATTATAGCCCAAAGGTTCTAAAACAAAAATAGTCAACACCTCTAATGGTGAAGGATTTCAAATCTCTGTAATAACACAGCTAAAATCTTTATTTGTTTATTCATTCATTCATGTTTAACTGCATTGGGATTAACCAACAAATACAAGTACTGAACACCTGAAAATTATATGAGGCAAAAAGTCTCACCAGGAGTGGATCATTAGCCCTCAGGTTAACAATATCCCCTGAGACACTGAAGAATAAGTTTATATTTAAATAAGTCTTTAAAATAAACTTAATATGGAAGGAACAAGGTAGTAAATCAACAGCAAAGATCACAGAGTTGGAAGGCTAGAAGTTCACAATACAGAATTAAAGACTTTATAATTTTATTTAAGGCACATTCTGAAAAATTGCTTTGAAATTTAATGTTTCTGACAGTTATTATAGTTGTTTTCTACCAGGAATAAATTAAACTAAATATTATCTAGTACATACAAATGAAAGCCTTTTGTTAAGCAAAGTTTACCCATTATGAAATAAGGAATTCAGACATTGTTAAAAGCTGTTTTGAATTTAAGAGTTTTTATTATTGTTATTGTTACTAACAAACATTTAAACTTTTGTATGCCCTAATGAGATTAAACTCCAGGAGTAAGAAAAAATACAGAAGTCATCTAGGATAACCATCTCATTTTACATATATAGAAACTGAGGCTCAAATACATCATACAGGCCACAAACCAAGTTAATGACAGAACAATGTTTAAACATTGGAAGCATGCAGCCTGATTCCCACCCTAAAATTTTTCTACCATCTTATACTGTGTTCTATTTATCTGCCAATAAAGTAGGGATTTATAATATGATTTTGTTACAACGCAATATTGCATATTGTTTATAAATTGTATACTATACTAGATTATCCTATGCTTCTCAATAATATCAAAAATTAGGAAGTTTAACATCAAATACATTAGAATTTATTACAGTTAAGATACACAGTATAGGTTTGAGGAAAAAGTATTCTTTTAAGATTTTTTTTTTTGTTTTATCAATATACAATGTAGTTGATTTTCGTGTCCCTTTGCTGATTCTTCCCTTCCCCCTCCTACCCATCAACATCATATCTGTTCACTTGTCTTAACAAGTTCAAGGAATTATGATTTTGTCTTCTTCCCCACCCCCTCCCCAATTGTTTGTGTATTTATTCATTTATTTTTAGCTCCCACAAATAAGTGGGAACATGTGGTATTCCTCTTTCTGTGCCTGTCTTATTTCACTTAATATAATTTTTTCTAAGTCCATCCATGTTGCTGTGAATGGTAGTATTTCATTTTTTTTTATAGCAGAGTAGAATTCCATTGTGTAAGTATAGCACATTTTCCATATACACTCCTCTGATGATGGACATTTGGGCTGGTTCCAACTCTTGGCTATTGTAAATAGCGCTGCAATAAACATTGGGGTACACATATCCCTTCGACTTGATGATTTCCATTCCTCTGGGTATGTTCCAACAGTGGAATAGCTGGGTCATATGGTAGATCTATCTGTAATTGTTTGAGGAACCTCCAAACCATAGGAAAAAATATTCTCATATATTGTATAAATTATAATCAAAAGGACAGATTGCAGCATAAAATCTATAGAGTGTTTGAAGCTTCGAATAAAGTGTTATTTGCATGCCTTATCTTAAAATAAGTGAAGTTACAAAAGTTAATTTTAGAAAAATCATGTCACTATTCACTCATAAACATTCATTAATACTCAATAACTTCTTATACTATGTGATGTTCTGTGTAACTATGTAAATTAAATTTTAAATTAATTTAAAAACAAATTATATTTCCAAATAAAAATGCATGAATTATAAAATTTATTTATAAAACTCAGATGCCATCTATAGTTTAGAATTAAATATGCCTTTATTTAAAAAAAATTTTTTTGTTGTTGTGAACAATTGCATATCTACGGAAAAGCATATATGTTTTACACACAGAATGAAGCCTGACTATCTATCTCACTGGTTTTTGTAGAGGTTTTAGGGGTACAAAACACTAAGGGAAGCTCTTGGAGACTTAGTCTGGAACATGTAAACTCTCCTCAAGTAGCCATAGCTTCAGAGAGAAAATCCGGTATAGCATGTTTTCCTCTGTTGACTTTTTAGATGAGTTTATTGCTCTAACTGGATCTAAAGTGACAATCCAGCGAATGAGCATTAGTAATATAAAGCATTCAGTAAAAATCAATGGTTTCTTTGAAATTTGATTGATAAATCTAATTTTCAATCAAAATTCTAAGAGAAAAGTTTTGTGTAAAAGATAAAAAGATCTTTTAAAAGTATATAATTCTAAAAATACACTAAAATGGTCAACAAATCATTTCACGACAGCTTCTCTATAAGGAAAATGGAATAGTAAATTTGTATGAAATAATAAAAGGAACTAACATCCATAGTAATGTTTTCATCCAGTTCAAACAAATTTCTTATCCCAAAGGATATCAGTCTTTATTTTTAAAAGACGAATATATGTTTTTAAAGTTTTCAAAATGGAAACTTTGAATGACTTTAAATTAGAGAGAGATTTGTCATATTATAACTCAAGCTATTCCTATATTTATGGGAGTATAAATTTGGTAAAAGTTTTCTGAGCTCTAGGTTGGACATAACTATCAGAAATTTTTACATGTTCATCCTAATCAATGTGGCAGTTCCACTTCTAGTAATAAAAATACTTGAAAGAAAATATTTGGATGATTATTTTTAAAAAGTTATGTGTACATAAAGGGTAACGAAAGGGTTTGCTCATAGTGAAAATGTCTTAAAACAAAAGACATAACTATGGCCCATTTATTTATACTTAATAATATTATAGAGTCATTAAAAATTTATATTGTAGAAGAATACATCATGACTTGGAAACCTGTTCATAAGAGATTATATACAGTAAAAAATCAGGTTTCAAAATAGCATGTAGAAAATGTCATCCATTTTATATACACACAGACACACCTATGCACACAATCTAACATAATATTTTTATATGAATATTACAGCAGAGTCATATCAATATTATGGGATTAAAGATATTTTTCCCCTTCTTTTTGTTGTATTTTCCCTTAATTTTTCAACAAAAAGGAACAGAAATTATGTAACAAAAAATAGTGATACATACATCTTAAGAGTCACTGAGATATTAGATAGGTCAGGTAGCAGCAATAAATGGACTTATTTTTTATATTTAAGATGTCAGCATTCAGGATGAAAGAAATGACCTCACTTTGAAATGTTAAGGTATTCTCTAGTGATGGACATTTAATGGTTTTTAAGTTTTAATGTTTTACCATTACAATTAATTCTTTAATCAATGTCCTTGACATAAATTTTGCTTATATTTCTGGTTATTTTCAAAGAAAATATTCCAGGATGTGGAATACACAGATCAAAGAATAAGATTATTTTAATGGAACAGTTTTTGATATAGATCAGTCTTAATAGCTAACAAAAGAATTAATCTTCCTAAAGACTGTACCACATCTGTATAGCAAAGATTTTAAAAGGTCTTATTCAAAAGGATACTGGGTTATAATCTGGGATGTCATAATAAGAGTGGACATTTTTCTCATCCTCTAATATGTTCCAAAATATTTCACTTGTGCAAAAAGACCCAAAATGCTAAATATAAAGTGCAAATATAAAATTTGAGCCAGAAGAATTATTTTAGAAAAATACCATCCCAAAAGTTGATTCTTCTCAATGTGATTTTTAGAATACCAGGCATTTTAAAAAAGGTGTTCTTTAGTGATGTAATTACTTTCATTAAGAAACAGATTATTATCCATCTTTATACATCATTAGACAGTCCCAATGATTTCTCCTTAACATTTCCTGATTTTTATAGCAGAGGTCCACTAAAATATTGCTTACTCACTACCTGGTAAAACAGAAAATGTAAAATAAGAAGCTGAGATGTTTTCTAAAGTAAATAAAAATTGGGTAATTTTTTAAGTGACCCATTACCTATTGATTTAAGTATAGTAAGTCTCCACTCATTCAAAATTGCTGATTTCATCAACTCTTAGAAAAATAAAACAAGACTGTAGCATACATTATATGATTAGCCAACATACTCAATTAACATGATTGTTTCATGCATTTTTTTACCTGTTATTATTTCTAAAGAGAATATTATTCCCCTAAAGGGATCAAGAAAATAAGTTGAATAATGGGCCAAAAGAAACTCATGTTAATCATGTACCATCTAATAATTAAAGAAAAACAACTTCAACACTTTTATTATTTCTATACAGATATATGGCAATTATTTCTGAATAGTTATAGCAGAACATTGGCTGAAAATATTTTATTAGATGTTCACTTGAGATACTTCATGTAGTTATAATATTTTTAACAGATAAATTTAAAGAAATCGAGTGTAGTTATAGTTTTAAATATATTTAAACATCCTTTTAAAGAAAGCTGTAATCAAAACATTTCAAAAATGCCAATCATTTCATTAATAAATTAATTTTTAAAAATATTATATAAAAACTTCTGTATAAAATCTGAAATAAAAATCTGAAAATATTAAGTGATTACACTAAAATGCAATTTCTTAAAAGCAAAAATATTTTAATGTTGCTATTACACAAATAGCTATTTTATAAAAAATACATTCTAGACTCTATTCTTAGTATATAACAAAGGTAATAATTAATGACAGGAAAGGTAACAAGAAAATTTTATTTGCATTTTACTGGTACAGAAGAACAAAAAGAAAGGCTAACTAGAGTTATCTAAATGAAAGAATAAAATGAAAATACATTATCTGGCACCAATAAATTTTCGAAGACGGCAGTATAAATCATAGAACCAGATAAAAATGAAGATGGCTGAGTAAAGGAAACCAGTGGTAGTCCAAAATAGTACCATCGCAAAACTGAAAATCAACTAGAAATACGATGGTACATCGAAATGTTTCTGGAAAAAAATGGAATTAAAAGATAGTGTGAATCTTTCTATGAACATCGTGAAGTACCCTCATACTGAGTAAAAATAGGTACTGCTAAAATTTGAACCAATCATTTGGAGGAAAAACGAGGAATAAGTACTGTGAGTGCAGAGAAAAAATGAAAATAGTAAAGACAATAGAGAGAAATGGTGAACGTGGAAGTCAAATCATTGTGATTACTAGAGAAAATGTGCCCCCGAAGAAGAAAATCCAATAAGACTCAAAATCACAAAACAGGACAATTTCATGCAATTGAAGGTGGAACTGAATCTGTGGATTGAAAAGGCACCTATTCCATCCCGAAATATTACATAGATCACTATGAAAGCATTTCTTGATTAAGTCATTAAATTTCAAGCATAAAAAGAGAATCTTTCAGGTAACTAGAGAGGAAAAATATTACCTAGAATAAAGGAAATGGTCAGGTTGGCCTCAGACTTTTCATCAAAATTCAGTGTAAGATTGCAATAAAACAAATTCAACAACATTCTGAGGGAATGAAGGCTTTAATCAAAAATATTACAACCAGTCAAGTTAAAGTTCAACTTTAAAGACAAAAGGCAATTAAGTCTTTCTTGGAAAAAAAACAACCAAATAATGAAAACTAACAAAACAAGAGATAAACCAAAATTAGTTTACAAAATGCATCTTCATGCTAAAAACTAAAAAGTAAAATAATATTGATAACAAAATCCATGAAGTGGGGAGGTGAGTGAAAGATAACATGAGTGTTAATTAGCTCCTAATGATTTTCCTGATCTTATAATTCAGTGGAATCTTTTGGGGATTAATATGTGGGTACTTCAAAAAGTTGATGGAAAGATTTGCATTACTTTTTATTTCTATTTTTCCATGAATTTTGTTGAAGTACCAGTGTAACTAGTGTGGTAAAAGAAAATTATCTGAGCTTTCTCAATTTCACTTTAATTGCCATAGTTATATTAGTTATAATACATTTTATTTTTAAAATACCATTCTTAGTGTAATCTCATTCTAAAAGTTATTTCTACCAATTTACTCATCTTTCTATTTATCTAGCCATCCATTTCTGTATACTTAAAAGTGCATGGGTAATATTTATGAATCATCATTTCTAGATAGATGATGAGATTTTTCTTTCTTGCTTGTTTCTTATTTACATGTTTCTATATTTCTTGCATTATTTATAATTCATGTCAGTAATATTTTCAAAATTAAAAATGATTCTTTGATGTCATATAATAATATAACCAATATATCCATTAAAATAATAAAACATCTTGATATGTATGGTCCTACTTGTGTTTTTACAAAATAAAGCAATGTAACCTGCTGAGTGACTGGGATAATACCCAAGAAATTGACCTGCTCTGGAGTGAGGAATTAGGAATAGGAAAGTTTTAACATTTCACTTTATATACTTCTATATGTGCTATTTTTTCAAACAAAGTAATAGCCACCTTTCAAAGGAAGGAGGTTTATCTAACTTTTATAAGTATTTATCCTTGGGTGGTAGAATTACAGTTAATTTTTTTCCTTGTGTTTGTCTGAGTTTTCTAATTTTTATGCATTAAATATAAAATACTTAATGCATAAATCAATTAAAATAATTAAATTATTTAAAGTAATAATTATTAAAATAATAATAATAAACCTCATAATAACTATTTGTAAGAAAGAATAAGATATAAAAGAAATATGGGGCTAAATATTATTAAGGGGAGAAAAAGAAGACTAAAGAATCTCCACTTGTGTAAAGAGCCTTAAATCATGAAAAGGGTGTCCGTGTGTGATTGGGGTTAGAAAGTAAGAGCAAAAGCTAGGTGAAGAGGGAGTTCATGAAAGGGTAGCAACCAAGTTTTTTGTGATAGCACTCAAATATGGTGAAGGATGTGTCCATGCATGAGGGACACCAGACACAGGTTCATAGGTGGGGCTGCCCAGTACAGCATCAGAACTCCAGCTGGGTAAGGCGATGTCTATGCAGGCAGATGGGCTGGCATAGAAAGTCAAAGCCTAAGCAGTAAGGGGTCAGTGTCAACATGAAAGATGCCTGATGTAGAATGGTAGAGCCAAAGCAGGGTGAGAAGGGCATCCACAGGGGAGTGGGGTGGCTTAGCATGGAGAAAGGGTCCTCCCACATGAGGAAGTTGTTCAGCCTGACCTGTGGTAGCACAACCCGAGCTTGGTAATGATAAAGTTCACATGCGGCATGATATGGGATGTCAGAACCTAAGCAGGGTGAGTGGATCTTCCGCGTGGGGAGGTATCTTGGTATGGGGTTTCAGAGTGTGAGCAGGTTGAAGAGGAGGGCCTCCCCAGGATAAGGGCATGTAACATGGTATGGAGTCTTAAATTCTTTAGCTGGCTGAGTAGGGTATCCAAATAGTGAGCTGTGAGGCAGAAGATTTAGAGCCTGAGCAGGGGATGGAGGGTGTCAGCATAGGAGAGAGGGAGTAGTGAGCCTGGCTTCGGAAATTAGAGACTAAGTGGGGTGTGGAGAGCTGGAGGTCAGAGACCCAGCAAGGTGAGGAGAGTGACCACATGGGTACGACATCCCAAACTGAGGGGTCAAAGTCCATGTAGGGTAACAAAGGTATCTACTTGGACAGGTGGCTTGGTGTTAGAATCCAAACTTGATGAAGAGTAGACAGAGTTTGGATATGTTGTCCCACCAAAACTCATGTCGAAATCTGATCCCCAATGTGGCAGGACTAGGAGTTGTTTATGTTATGGGGCTTGGATCTCTCATGAGTAGATTAATGCCCTCCCTGGTGGGGGCAGAGAGGATAGTGATTGAGTTCTCACTCTGTTAGTTCCCAAGAGAGCTGGGTATTTAAAGGACCCTGGCACCTACCCTCTCTCTCTCTTGCTTCCTCTCACCATGAGGTCTTGCAACCACCAGCTGCACTGCCACTTTTTTGCCAAGAGTAGAAGCAGACTGAGGCCTGCACTAAGTACAGCTGTTCCAGAATTGTTAGCAAAACAAACCTCTTTTCTTTTGAAATTACCCAGTCTTAGGTATTCTGTTATAACAACACAAAAATGCACTAATACACAAGGTTTTCTATATGCACAATGGTGGGTAACCTTAAGCAGAGTGTTGAAGTCCAAGAGGTGGGGAGTGTGTCTCTGTAGGAGAAGCCAGGCATATGCTGTCAGGCAGTGTAGAGTGAGGAAGGCTAATGTGGAGGCATTGCTCAGTGTAGGGGATCAAGGCCTGAATAAGAAGGACATCAGGCAGAATGACAGCCTCATATGGGCGGTCAAAGCTGAGGAGAGTGTTAACTGCACACTTTATGGTATTGGCCCCCACATTGGTGCAGCTGCTCTCTTGCATAAAAGCAGCTTTTCCAAGTGGGGGAGAGTCCTCCCTTGCACCTAGACTCCTAGGAAAACACAACGGCACACCAGGAATTCCTGAAATTTCTGAAATTCCACAGCTTGCATCTTGGTCTCCATGGCCAATGGACTATCATGTGCATTCGCTCAGGTAGCTTCTTTCATGGTGCACATAAGCAGTTGGGTTAGCAACAATGTCTGGCTACAATTGTCCTGTCCCTGCCTTGAAAAGTTCGAGGCTATGCAGCTTCCGTGCAGGGACTCCATGAGGAGACCTGCTTCTGCAACCTAGCACTAATGTTAGAGAAACAGAGGAAAGTTGGGGCGCATTTGGACTCCTCCAGGTGATCCTCAACTCTCTTCCCAGAGCATGGAAAAGTACTTGTTCTTCCATAGAAGAAAAGGCAAGTGGCCTACAGAGTTCAGAAAAATACACTGAAGTGCCCTGTGGGCAATATGATGAAAGTGCAGTAAAGTCTTTTAATGGAGATGCATGGCTTCAAAGGAAGAGTCAAAAACAACCAGGTAACAGGGCAGCATGGCAAGAGCCAGCGAGGGAAGAGATGGAGACAGATTCCTGTACTCCTTCCCTTGACCCACCCTGGTGCAGAGCGGACATAGTCGGCAGCCCCTGAGAGGCGTGCTCTGCTTTTCTAAGGTTGTTCAGCACCTGGGACAGAGCAGTCCTTTGTTACAGTGTTCTGAGAGAACAGCGTTCAGTTGGCCAGTTATAAAAGAATCAAGAAACAAAAATCATATGACAACGACATTATTAATAATACGCTATCATGAAAAGCTATAACTCCGTTATAGGATGGTATAGACTGATCTTTAAAGTGGTCTAACAATTGCAGTTAGAATAGAAATAACATTAAGTGCAAACAGCAGCATTGCCCAGGCACTTAATGTTAGAATATTGCTGAATAAATAAGCAATGAGAGAAAAAAAAATAAAAAACTTTAATAATATTTCAACTTTATTGTCTGAAAAGGCTTTTAATAAAAATCAGATCATATACACACAAATACACACACACACAAACACACACACTGAGTCACAAAGAACTAGAAAATATTTCCTTTAATGCTATTCCAGACACATGAGGTGAAAAAAATTAGTATTCTCATCAAAATAGGGAACAGGGAATAGTTATCTACAATCACTATTCTATTTTCCATACAAATAAAATTTAAAATATCTAGAAACAACCCAGAAATTTACAGGAGTATTCAAAATAGCAAAACTTTATAAGGATTATTGAAAAGAAAACTCTGAATGGAAGACTTCATTATAATACCCAGCTTTGAATTCTAAAATATGATCTCCTCTCACACTAACCTTCAATTGACACAAACTCAACGAGAATATTAACCCAATTTTTACTCAATAAAATTACATAAAGTGGTCATTATGAATAACACTATTATGATGATTTTTAGAAAAAAACTTGGTAATTATGGAATTGAGTTTCAGTTATTAAAATAGGGTCTAATTCAGAGAACAACCACATGTATTAACAAAATAGAATTTTAACATGTTACTCTAGTGGGTTTTAATGCTGCCTGGCTATCAGCATAGTTTTGTGATCCATTCACACTGTTTTGTGGGTCACTATTCCATACCTTCTCTATCATCAAACATTTGAAAATTCATCTACCTGTCTCTTAATCAATTGATAACTTGCTTTATACTTCACTAAAAACAGAAAAACAACTAGAAGACAACGTGCACAAGCTCTCTAGTCCACATGTACTCACTTGGATGCACCTGGCCCATCATTTGTTATTTCTCTTCTGTTACTGTGAAATGTCTCAGCTCCCATATACATCAGCCCTTCCTCTTGAGAAACATCTTCACCTCTTGCCTTAAATACATCGCTTGATTAATTCTTCCTTCTAGCCCTTCCATCATTTTCTTTTCCTCTTTACTACTATATGTTTTCATCTACCTTATACTTAAAAATATTCTTAACTACACCTCCTTCTTCAGTTACTGCCCACATCAACTTCCTCTTAACACAAAATTCATTGAAAAAATTATGTGGAATGACTATAAGTTTGTGAGCTCACATTATCTTTTCAGCTCATCTATCATGCTTTTTTTCTCTACTCTTCAGATAACACCATTCTCTACTCCTTCTAGACACCGTTATGTAGATATTTTAGATAAATCTAAAGATAGAGTTTTCCCCCTATTTCAGCCACCTTACCTCACTACATTCAGAATAACTACAATTTATTTATTGCCAACTACGTACCTGGAATTGCAATAATTCTTCTATGTATAAAAGTACATTTTATTGAATAAAAGACACTATGTATTATAAGATATTTTATTACAAAATGTACCAATATGAAATTTAAAAACATTAGTAATCATAATAGTAAGTATCATCAAGTTAAAGTCACATCCCAATATAAAAAATGCTAAAATGTGAAAATAAGCATTTTATAACTTTTACAGTATTATTTCTAGTCCTTAAAATAACATTATAAAATTGGTTATTCATTTAATTAATTGAATCAACATTTCTGTTATACAATAGTAATAGTATTGAAGTGCTGATGTTAATCTTATGAGCTAACACTTATTTATCTATTTATTTATTTATTTAGAATAGTTTATTGTTTACTTAATTGAGCAAGAAACTATTCAAAACACTTTTCATAGATCCTTGCTTGGTCTTTACTCCTAGGTCCTATTTTTACATATAAGGAAATGAGGCACTAATAGGATAAGGAATAGTTCTCATGACAGTTAAAAAAGAATTTGTAAATAGGAAATGATTATCTACCATCAATATTCTATGCTGTATATGTACTGGATATGCAGAAATCAAGTTGTTTTGATTTACATATGCTGTTCTGTCATCATGGTGAATATACTAGTCTGCTAGAGCTGCCTTCACACAGAACCACAAACTAGTACACAAATATAAACAAAAAGTTTATTGGCTCACAGTTCTGGAGGCTAGGATCTGATATGAAGAAGTTGGCAGAGTTGGTTCTTTCTGTGGGCTGTGATAAAGAATCTATTCCATGCCTCTCTCCTAGCTTCTGGTGGTTTGCTGGCAATCTTTGGTATTCCTTGGTTTCTCCTTCAACACCCTGATTTCTGTCTTCATGTTAACATTGTGTTGGTGATGCCAGCACGGGACTGAGCAGGTAGGCCTTGCTGCTGCTGGACCCCATCCCCAGCCTGGCTGAGTGCATGGCGACGAGAGGGGCAACCCCCCTGAAGAGGCCTGAGTCTCATGGAGACCACAAGCCTCAGGTAACAGTGGGTGACCAAGCAGACAGTGAGGCAGCTGGGCCAAACTGGCTGCCTTTGCAGGATCCTAGCCAGACAATAGTGTAGAACCAATGGACCATGGAATCCCTTGCCACAATGACTAAACATCACAGGAAAGATACCAGAAATATGAAAAATCAAAAGAGTACAGCACCAAAGGGTAATAACTCGCAAGCTCTAGATCCTATAGAACAAGAAGCCCTTGTAATGTCTGACAAGGAATTTCAAGTGATAATTCTAAGAAAACTAAATGAGATAAAAGAAAACTCAGATAGACAACACAATGAAATGAGGAAAAGTATACAGGACCTGAAAGAAGAAATGTACAAGAAATCAATGCCCTAAAAAAGAATGTAGCAGAGCTTGCCGAACTGAAGAATTCATTCAACAAAATAAAAACAAACAAACAAACAAAAAAACACAACCGAGAGTTTAACCAGCAGGCTTGCAGAAGCAGAAGAGAGAACTTCTGATCTTGAAGATGGGCTGTTTGAAATAACACAGGCAGACAAAAAAGAAAGAAAAAAAAAAAAAGAATTGAAAACATTGAAGAAAATCTAAGAAAGAAATCAGACAACCCTAAGTGCTCAAATATCCGAGTCATGGGTATTCCAGAAGGGGAGGAAAAAGGAGATTGCATTGAAAACATATTCAACAAAATAGTGGCAGAAAACTTCCCGGGTATAGGAAAAGACATAGATCTTCAGAGTCAGGAAGCTCAAAGATCCTCAACTGTATTCAACCCAAAAAGGTCTTCTCCAAGTCATGTTATAGTCAAACTGGCAAAACTCAAAGACAAAGAAAGAATATTAAAAGCTGCAAGAGAGAAGCATCAAATCCCCTGTAAGGGAGCCCCAATCAGACTAACATCAGACTTTTCATCACAAACCCTAAGAGCCAGAAAGGAATGGAATAATATATTCAAAATACTAAAGACAGAGATTGCCAGCCAATAATACTCTAGACTGCAAGGCTATCCTTCTGAAATGAATGGCAAAGAGTATATTTCTCAGACAAACAAAAACTGTGGGAATTCACAACCCCATGACCACACTTACAAGAAATTCTCAAGGGAGTACTGGGCTTGGTATCTGAAAAATAACAACCACTGCCATAAAAACTCAAGAAAAATCAAAACCCACCAGTAAAATAAAAATGCCAGCAATGAAGAGAAAAAATAAAGAGTTTATCTACAATCCAAATAACCAACAAATATAGAACACAAATGGTAAATCTGAAAGAAAGGAACAAAATACACTTAAGAAATCCAAACAAAAATCAATAAAATGCTAGGAGTAAATCACCATTTTTCAATAACAACTTTTAAGGTAAAAGGATTAAATTCCCCAATCAAAAGACACAGACTGACTGACTGGATTAAAAAGGAGGACCCAACTATATGCTGCCTTCAGTAGACCCACCTCACCTATAAAGACTCACATAGAGTAAAAGTAAAGGGATGGAAAAAGATTTACCATGCAAACAGAAATGAAAAACGAGCTGGAGTAGCTATTCTTATATCTGATAAAATAGACTTTAAACTAAAAACCATAAAAAGAGATAATAAGAACCACTATATAGTGATAAAAGGATTGATCCATCAAGAATATATAACAATCATAAAAATATATGCACCCAATCTCAGAGTAGCCAGATTTATAAAGCAAACTCTATTAGACCTAAAGAAGGAAATAGACACTAATAC
Organism: Cynocephalus volans; assembly: GCF_027409185.1. Lineage (NCBI taxonomy): Eukaryota > Metazoa > Chordata > Mammalia > Dermoptera > Cynocephalidae > Cynocephalus > Cynocephalus volans. The sequence goes on from NC_084465.1 coordinate 36,725,220, forward strand.
CATACTAGCAGGGGACCTGAACAGCCCACTATCAATATCGGACAGATTACCTAGGCAAAGAATCAGCAGAGAAACACAAGATTTCTAATCTAACACAAAACTCTAGACCAACTGGACTTGGCAGATATCTACAGAACATTCCATCCAACAACCTCAGAATATTCATTCTTCTCTTCAGCACATGGATCATTCTCCAGGATAGATCACATGTTAGGTCACAAATCAATTCTCAACAAATTTTTAAAAAATGGAATTATCCCATGTATTTTTTCAGAACACAATGGATTAAAATTGGAAATCAATAAGAAATGAAATTCAGGAAACTATACAAACACATGGAAATTAAACAGTATTCTACTTAATGAAATAAGGGTGTAAGAAGAAATCAAGCAGGAAATCAGAAAATGTATTGAAACTAATGAAAACAATGATACATCATACCAAAACCTGTGAGATACCGCAAAAGCAGTACTAAGGGGGAAATTTATCACATTAAATGCTTACTTCAGAAGAATGAAAAGATGGCAAGTGAACAACCTAATACTTCACCTTAAAGAACTAGAAAAATAAGAACAACCCAAACCCAAAGTTAGCAAACAGAAAGAAATCATAAAGATTAGAGCAGAACTTAATGAAATTGAAACCCAAAATATGATACAAAAGATCAATGAATCAAAAAGTTGGTTTTTAAAAGATAAATAAAATTGACAAACCATTAGCACGACTAACTAAAAAAAGAAGAGAGAAGACCCAAATAACAAAAATTAAAATGAAAAAGGTGATATTACTACTGATACCTCTGAAATACAAGCAATCCTTAGAGATTACTATAAACAAATATATGCCAACAAATTTGAAAATCTGGAAGAAATGGATAAATTTCTGGACACACACAAACTACCAACACTGAGCCAAGAAGATGTAGAAAATCTGAACAGACCAATAACAATAAAAGAGACTGAAGCTGTTATCTGAAGGCTCCCAACTAAGAAAAGCCCAGGACCAGATGGGTTCACTGCAGAATTCTACCAAACATTCAAAGAGGAATTGATACCAATTCTTTACAAAATATTCCAAAAGATAGAAACAGAGTCAAGTTTCCCAAACTCCTTCTATGAAGCAAAGATCACCCTGACGCCAAAACCAGGTAAAGATACAACTAAAAAAGAAAACTACAGGCCGATATCCTTGATGAATATAGACACAAAAATCCTCAATAAAATACTAGTTAAGAGAATACAGAAAAACATATGCAAAATTATACACCATGATCAAGTGGAATACATCCCAGGATGCAAGGCTGTTTCAACATATGCAAATCAATAAATGTGGTACACCAAATCAATAAAATCAAACACAAGGACAATATGATCATCTCTACAGATGCTAAGAAAGCACTTGATAAAGTTCAACACTCACTCATGATAAAGACTCTCTACAAGCTAGGTATAGATGGAAAGTATCTCAACGTAATTAAAGCCATATATGATAAACCCCCTGCCAATATTGTCCTGAATGGGAACAGGAATTAGACAAGGATGCCTACTCTCACCACTCCTATTTAAAATAGTGTTGGAAGTACTAGTCAGAGCAATCAAAGAAGAGAAGGAAATAAAGGGCATCCAAATTGGAAAAGATGAAGTCAAACTGTCCCTGTTTGCAGATGACATGATCCTATGTATCGAACAGCCTAAAGCCTCTACACAAAAACTTTTGGAGTTTATAAATGATTTCATCAAAGTAGCAGGATACAAAATCAACACACAAAAGTCAGTAGCATTTCTATTCTCCAATAGTGAACATGCAGAAAGAGAAATCAAGAAAACTAGCTCAGTTACAATAGCCACCAAAAAAATAACATACTTTGGAATAGGGTTAACCAAAGATGTGAAAAATCTCTATAATGAGAACTACAAACCACTGCTGAGAGAAATTAAAGAGGACACAAGAAGATGGAAAGATATTCCATGCTCTTGGATTGGAAGAATCAACATTGTGAAAATGTCCATACTACCCAAAGTGACATACAAATTCAATGCAATCCCCATCAAAATTCCAATGACATTTTTCTCAGAAATGGAAAAACTATCCATACATTTATATAGAATAACAAATGACCATGCATAGCCAAAGCAATACTGATCAAAAAATAAAAAAAACTGGAGGCATACCACTATGGGACTTTAAACTATACTACAAAGCTATAATAACAGCATGATACTGGCATAGAAACAGACACACTGATCAATGTAATAGAATAGAGAAACCAGAAATCAACCCACACACCTACAGCCATCTGATCTTTGAGAAAGGCACCAAGCCTATATACTGGGGAAGTGACTGCCTTTTCAGCAAATGATGCTGGGATAAGTGGATATCCATATGCAGGAGAATGAAACTAGACTCATACCACTCACCATGTACTATAACCAACTCAAAATGGTTTAAAGAATTAAATATACACCCTGAAACAATAAAAATTCTTAAAGAAAACATAGGAGAAACACTTCAGGAAGTAAGACTTGGCACAGACTTCATGAATATAACCCCAAAATCATGGGCAACCAAAGGAAAAATAAACAAGTGGGATTATATCAAACTAAAAAGCTTCTGCACAGGAAAAGAAAGAATTAACAGAGTTAAAAGACAACCAACAGATTGGGAGAAATATTTGCAAAATATACATCTGACAAAGGATTAATATCCAGAATATAGAAGGAACTGAAACAACTTTACAACAAGTAACCTGATTCAAAAATGGGGAAAAGAGCTAAACAGTCATTTCTCAAAGGAAGATATATGAATGGCCGACACATGACAAAATGCTCAATATCATTCAGCATTTGGGAAGTGCAAATCAAAACCACACTGAGATACCATCTCACCCCAGTTAGGATGGCTAACATCCAAATGACTGTGAATGATAAATGCTGGCGAGGTTGCGGAGAAAAAGGAACTCTCATACATTGTTGGTGAGACTGCAAAATGGTGCAACCTCTATGGAAAATGGTATGGAGGTTCCTCAAACAGTTGCAGATAGATCTGCCATATGACCCAGCTATCCCACTGCTGGGAATATACCCAGAGGAATGGAAATCATCAAGCTGAAGGTATACCTGTTCTCCAGTGTTCATTGCAGCACTATTTACAATAGCCAAGAGTTGGAACCAGACCAAATGTCCATCATCAGATGAGTGAATATGGAAAATGTGGTATATATACACAATGGAATTCTACTCTGCTATAAAAAAGAATGAAATACTGTGATTTGCAATGACATTGATGGACCTAGAGAGAATTATATTAAGTAAAACGAGTCAGGCACAGAAAGGGAAATATCACATGTTCTCACTTATTTGTGGGAGCTAAAAATAAATAAATAAATAAACAAATAAACAGGGAGGCTGGGCAGAAGACATAAGAGTTATAATTCTTTGAAGCTGATACAACAAAGGAACAGATATGAGGTTGTTGGGAGGGAGGAGGGAGAGGGAGGAGGGAGAGGGAGGAGGAAGGGAGGTTTCTGTAATTGGCCACAATAATCAACCACATTGTATATTGACAAAATAAAATAAAATTAAAACAAAAAACCTTTTTGTTCTCCTTGTTCACATGTAAATGTGTCCAAATTTCTCCTTTTTGTAAGGACACCAGTTGTATTTGATTAGAGGCCCATCCTACTCCAATATGACATCCTCTTAAGTAATTACATCTGCAATGTCCTTATTTTGAAATAAGGTTACATTCTGAGATACAGAGGGTAGGAACCTCAACCCATGAATTTTGGAAGGACAAAATTCAACCCATATCAATGTGCAATTAGTGCTAATATATTTACATTTTTTCAGGTGAAATAATTGTTACCTGAAGGTTTTTTTAGGATTATATTGCTTTGATGAACTAAGCATAAGACGGTGTTAAATATTTACATTCAGCTGAAAAACTGTATCCAGTGTATTATAAGATAATGCATAATAAAACCTTCAAAGAGCCCTTCCCTTTGGCAAGACTGTTCTCCACTCACCTTGTGCCAATGGCCATTCCAACTGATGTGACACTCCTGCTGGACAGAAATGCCAGTTTGACCTCAGCAACAGTGATGTGAAAGCTCTTATGCCACCTCTGTTCTTGTGTAAAATGAATTTATTTCACATTCCAGAGCAAAAGTAAATTCATCCCATTTAAGTACCACTATTTGATTAAAACTTTGAAGTAATGATTTTTTATTTCCAAAATTTACTATCTAATTTTCTTCATTAAATTGAGAAACAGTACAATGCCAGGAGGAATAATATACAGCTGTCCTGCTAGCACATTTGGTGCAGACCCAAATCGTGATAAGAACAAAAACCTGGTTCTGCATTTTGCTGCCTGTGGCCAAAACATGTAAGTATCAACATCACTGTGATTAGATTGGGCCCACCTGAATAATTCGGGATAACTTCCTTATCCAAAGGTTAGCTGATTAGCATTCATTCATGTGCAATGTTAATTCCTTCTTGGCAGGTAACATAGCACATTATATTCATAGGCTCTGGGATTTAGGACATGGATAGCTTTGAGGCCCATTATGCTTCCAATCACATAGCTTAAGTTTCCTACTTTCTGTCCTTACTCTTATAAGAGAAGTTAAATTCGGTTTTCAAAAAGTTATAATCTAAATCTTTCGAACCTCTGAAGGTTACCTTACTCCAGAAAGGGTCTCTGCAAATGTAATTAAGTATCTTAAGAAGAGGACATTATATGGGCAGTCCCTAAATGTCATCACAAGTGTCTTTATTAAGAGAGAGGCAGATGAAGATTATGCACGCAGATGTGTGACCACCAAGGCAGAAGTTGGAGCAATGCAGCACAAGTCAAGAAACGCTGGTAGCCACCTGAAGCTGGAATAGGCAGGGAACAAATTGCCCTCCTAGAACTGCCAGAGGAAGTGCAGCACTGCCAACACCTTGATTTTGGCTCAGTGAAACTGATTTTGAACTTCTGGCCTCAAGAACCATAAAAGAATAAATTTTTCTTGTTTTAAGACACTAAGTTTGAGGCAATTTGTTACAACAGCCTCATGAAATGAATATAGTAACCCTCTTACTTTTTCATTATTCACCCAAATCTCTAAGTGATAAAGAGAACTTGTCATATGAGTTGTCCACTATACTGGTTCTCAACTAGAATTGTACATTACAATCACCTGATAATTAAAATAAATACATAAATAAAATGGAAGGCAGGTTCTACCCCTTATACCCCTGAATATTCAATAAATCGAATAAGTCTATTAAGTCCTGGACATGAATATTTAGATATACTACTTCTCTACCTACTTTAAATAAATGACCCCAGTACGGTTTTTGACTACAAAGACATTAAATTGAGCATCTTTTACTATATATACCTTATATGGTCAAACCCTGGGGGGTGTAAGAGGCTTCCTTTTTTTTTTATGCATTTATTCTTGAAGCTAATCTATGGTGGTGAACATGTGAGCACATACAATGTCTTATGTCTATTACTACCTATTAATATTTGACTACAAAAAGGACAGACAGATATTCACTTTGAAAAACATATCAAATTATACTAGCAAGTTTAGATTTTTCTTGGGTTTTTATGGCAGTGGTAGTTATTTTTCAGGAACCAAACCCAATACTCCCTTCAGGATTTCTTGTAAGGGTGGTCGTGTGGTAGTGAACTCCCGCAGTTTTTGTTTGTCTGAGAAATATACTATTTGCCCTTCATTTCGGAAGGATAGCCTTGCAGGGTAGAGTATTCTTGGCTGGCAATCTTTGTCTTTTAGTATTTTGAAAATATCATCCCATTCCTTTCTAGCTTTTAGGGTTTGTGATGAAAAGTCTGATGTTAACCTGATTGGGGCTCCCTTATAGGTGATTTGACGCTTCTCTCTTGCAGCTTTTAAGATTCTCTCTTTGTCTCCTAGTTTTGCCAATTTGACTATAACATGTCTTGGAGAAGGTCTTTTTGGGTTGTACGTTTGGAGATCGTTGAGCTTCCTGGATCTGAAGATCTGTGATTTTTCCTATACCTGGGAACTTTTCTGCCACTATTTTGTTGAATATGTTTTCAATGCAATCTCTGTTTTCCTCCCCTTCTGGAATACCCATGACTCGGATATTTGATCGCTTAAGGTTGTCTGATATCTCTTTCAGATTTTCTTCAATGTCCTTGATTCTTTTTTCTTTCTTTTTGTCTGCTTGTGTTATTTCAAACAGCCCATCTTCAAGTTCAGAGGTTCTCTCTTCAACTTCGACAAGCCTGCTGGTTAAACTCTCCGTTGTGTTTTTTATTTCGCTGAATAACTTCTTCAGTTCAGCAAGTTCTGCTACATTTTTTTTCAGGACATTGATTTCCTTGTACATTTCCTCTTTCAGATCCTGTATACTTTTCCTCATTTCATCATGATGTCTAGCTGAGTTTTCTTGTATCTCATTCAGTTTCCTTAGAATTATCACTCGAAATTCCTTGTCAGTTATTACAAGGGCTTCTTGTTCTATAGGATCTAGAGTTTTAGATTTATTAACTTTTGGTGGTGTACTTTCTTGATTTTTTGTACTTCTGGTATCTTTTTTTTGGTGTTTATTCATTGTGGCAGCGTGTTTCACAGTCCACCGGTTTGAGACTAATGACTAACTAGAGTGTTGCTGTGGTTGCCAATTTTGTATGGCTCCCTCCGTGACTGCTCAGTTGGCCTCTAGTGCCTTGTGTGTGTGGTTGCCTCGGGTCTTGGGCTTCTACCGGGAGCCACCTTTCTGGTCAGCTTGGACTCCGCTGGGCTGGTGGATCACGTACCACAGGGTGTGTGATCTCTGTTGAGCTTTCACTTCCTGTGCAGGACTTCTCCCTGTTCCGTGTGTTCTGGCCCAGACTGTTAGATCGTGCAGTGGCGACCCCACCGGGTGTGTGGTTTCTGTCGAGTCTCTGCCTCCGTGGCCGCACGTCTCCCCACTCTGTGCACTCTGTGCTGGGCTGGGGCAGGTCTTCTGCACCCCTCGTCTATCAGCTGGGCCTTCAAAACCCTGCTCGGCACCGCCTGGCCCAGGAAGTCTACCAGGTTTCTGCTAGGCACAGACGACCGTTCGCTCTGGATGCCTTTGTAGCACTGTGTAGATCTTTCTCGGGTCTTGTTCACCTTTGTATCGCCCCGGCATAGACCGAATCTAGCACCCGCCTGCAACCAGCTCTCTGGCAGGTTCAAGTGGACCTGGGAACTCTCCTACCACACTATTCCCAACCAGAAATTCGTTAGGCTTTTTTCCTATTCATGAAGAGAAAACAAGCAAACAAAAACACTATCTACAACCTAAGGAACCAAAAAACACAGAAACCAAACAGTAAATCAGAAATCAAGGAAAAAAAGACACCTAAGACAACCAAACAACCAATAAAATGCTAGGAATAAATCAACAACTTTCAATAACAACTCTTAATGTAAAAGGCTTAAGTACCCCAATTAAAAGACACAGACTGGCTGACTGGATCAAAAAGCAGGACCCAACTATATGCTGCCTACAAGAGACCCACCTCACCCATAAAGATTCACATAGACTAAGACTGAAAGGATGGAAAAAGATTTACCACGCAAACAGAAAAGAAAAACGAGCTGGAGTAGCTATTCTCATATCGGACAAAATAGACTTTAAACTAAAAACCATAAAAAGAGACAATGAGGGACACTACTTAATGATAAAAGGACTGATCCATCAAGAAGACATAACAATCATAAATATGTACGCACCCAATGTTGGAGCAGCCAGATTTATAAAACAAACTCTATTAGACCTAAAAAGGAAATAGACACTAATACCATAATAGCAGGGGACCTGAACACCCCACTGTCAATATTAGACAGATCATCTAGGCAAAGAATCAGTAGAGAAACACAAGATCTAAACAAGACTCTAGACCAATTGGAATTGGCAGATATCTACAGAACATTCCACCCAACAACCTCAGAATATTCATTCTTTTCATCAGCACATGTATCATTCTCCAGGATAGATCACATATTAGGTCACAAATCAAGTCTCAATAAATTCAAAAAAATTGGAATTATCCCATGTATCTTCTCAGACTACAATGGATTAAAACTAGAAATTAATAACAAACGAAACTCTGGAAACTATACAAACACATGGAAATTAAACAGAATTCTACTTAGGGTTAGTGAACAACCTAACACTTCACCTTAAAGAGCTAGAAAAACAAGAACAATCCAAACCTAAAGTTAGCAGACGGAAAGAAATCATTAAGATCAGAGCAGAACTGAATGAAATTGAAAACCAAAAAACAATTCAAAAGATCAATGAATCAAAAAGTTGTTTTTTTGAAAAGATAAATAAAATTGACAAACCATTAGCATGGCTAACAAGAAAAAGAAGAGAGAAGACTCAAATAACAAAAATTAGAAATGAAAACGGCGATATTACAACTGATTCATCTGAAATACAAGGAATCATTCGAGACTACTATATACAACTATACGCCAACAAATTTGAAAATCTGGAGGAAATGGATAAATTTCTGGACACACACAAGCTCCCAAAACTGAACCGTGAAGACATAGAAAATTTGAACAGACCAATAACAATAAAGGAGATTGAAGCTGTTATCAGAAGGCTCCCAACAAAGAAAAGCCCAGGACCAGATGGATTCACAGCAGAATTTTACCAAACATTCAAAGAGGAATTGACACCGATTCTTTACAAACTATTCCAAAAGATTGAAACGGACGCAAATCTCCCAAACTCATTCTATGAAGCAATCATCATCCTGATACCAAAACCAGGTAAAGATATAACCAAAAAAGAAAACTACAGGCCGATAACCTTGATGAATATAGATTCAAAAATCCTCACTAAAATACTAGCAAACAGAATACAGCAACACATACGTAAAATTATTCATCACGATCAAGTGGGATTCATCCCAGGGATGCAAGGTTGGTTCTACATACGCAAATCAATAAATGTGATACACCATATTAATAAAGTCAAACACAAGGACCATATGATCATCTCTATAGATGCTGAAAAAGCATTTGATAAAGTTCAGCACTCATTCATGACAAAGACCCTCTATCATTTAGGTATAGAGGGAAAGTATCTCAACATAATTAAAGCCATATATGCCAAACCCACTGCCAATGTCATCCTGAATGGGGAAAAGCTGAAAGCTTTTCCTTTAAGAACAGGAACTAGACAAGGATGCCCACTCTCACCACTCCTATTCAACATAGTGTTGGAAGTACTAGTCAGAGCCATCAGAGAACAGAAGGAAATAAAGGGCATCCAGATTGGATAAGATGAAGTCAAACTGTCCCTGTTTGCAGATGACATGATCCTATATATTGAACAGCCTAAAACCTCTACAAAAAATCTCTTGGAATTGATAAATGATTTCAGCACAGTAGCAGGATACAAAATCAACACACAAAAATCAGTAGCATTTCTTTTCTCCAATAGTGAACATGCAGAACGAGAAATCAAGAAAGCCTGCCCATTTACAATAGCCACCAAAAAAATAAAATACTTAGGAATTGAGTTAACCAAGGAGGTGAAAAATCTCTATAATGAGAACTACAAACCACTGCTGAGAGAAATTAGAGAGGATACAAGAAGATGGAAAGATATCCCATGCTCTTGGATTGGAAGAATCAACATAGTGAAAATGTCCATACTACCCAATGTGATATACAAATTCAATGCAATCCCCATCAAAATTCCAAAGACATTTTTCTCAGAAATGGAAAAAACTATCCAGACATTTATATGGAACAATAAAAGACCACGCATAGCCAAAGCCATGCTGAGCAAAAAAAATAAAGCTGGAGGCATAACACTACCTGACTTTAAGTTATACTACAAAGCTATAATAACCAAAACAGTATGGTACTGGCATAAAAACAGACACACTGACCAATGGAATAGAATAGAGAATCCAGAAATCAACCCACACACTTACTGCCATCTGATCTTTGACAAAGGCACCAAGCCTATTCACTGGGGAAGGGACTGCCTCTTCAGCAAATGGTGCTGGGAGAACTGGATATGCATATGCAGGAGAATGAAACTAGATCCATACCTCTCACCGTATACTAAAATCAACTCAAAATGGATTAAGGATTTAAATATACACCCTGAAACAATAAAACTTCTTAAACAAAACATAGGAGAAACACTTCAGGAAATAGGACTGGGCACAGACTTCATGAATACAACACCAAAAGCACGGGCAACCAAAGGAAAAATAAACAAATGGGATTATATCAAACTAAAAAGCTTCTGCACAGCAAAAGAAAGAATTAACAGAGTTAAAAGACAACCAGCAGAGTGGGAGAAAATATTAGCAAAATATACATCTGACAAAGGATTAATATCCAGAATATATAAGGAACTCAAACAACTTTACAAGAAGAAAACAAGCAACCCAATTAAAAAATGGGCAAAAGAGCTAAGTAGGCATTTCTCTAAGGAAGATATACAAATGGCCAACAGACATATGAAAAAATGCTCAACATCACTCAGCATCCGGGAAATGCAAATCAAAACCACATTGAGATACCATCTAACCCCAGTTAGGATGGCTAAAATCCAAAAGACTATGAACGATAAATGCTGGCGAGGTTGCGGAGAAAAAGGAACTCTCATACATTGTTGGTGGGACTGCAAAATGGTGCAGCCTGTATGGAAAATGGTATGGAGGTTCCTCAAACAATAGCAGATAGATCTACCATACGACCCAGCTATCCCACTGTTGGGAATATACCCAGAGGAATGGAAATCATCAAGTCGAAGGTATACCTGTTCCCCAGTGTTTATCACAGCACTCTTTACAATAGCCAAGAGTTGGAACCAACCCAAATGCCCATCATCAGATGAGTGGATACGGAAAATGTGGTACATCTACACAATGGAATACTACTCAGCTATAAAAATGAATGAAATACTGCCATTTGCAACAACATGGATGGTCCTTGAGAGAATTATATTAAGTGAAACAAGTCAGGCACAGAAAGAGAAATACCACATGTTCTCACTTATTGGTGGGAGCTAAAAATTAATATATAAATTCACACACACACACACACACACACACACACACACACACACACACACACAAAACCGGGGGTGGGGGGGGGAAGATATCACAACCACAATTACTTGAAGTTGATACGACAAGCAAATAGAAAGGACATTGTTGGGTGGGAGGGGGGAGGGAGAAGGGAGGGAGGTTTTGGTGATGGGGAGCAATAATCATCCACAATGTATATCGACAAATTAAAAAAATAAATAAAAAATAAAAAAAAATAAAGAAAAACATATCAAATAGTTATATAAAATAATTTAAATTTCTTAAGATTAAATTATTTTTTATAGTAGCACTTCCTGGGTTTCAAGATAAAAAGATAACATAGACTCATTTCTTCTTCCTCCTCCCAAAAGTGCCTGCTGGGAAGTTGTAGTGGATTGAATTATGTTCCCCCCAAAACTCACTGAAGCTTGAATTGTGTCCCCCAAGTTTATGTATTAGAAACTTAGCCCCCACTGTGACTGCTAAGAGGGTAGGAAATCCTATTATGGTAATTGAAAGGTGGAGCCTTGAAGAGGTAATTAGATTGTAGGACCATGCTGTAGTGAATTGATTAAAAATGGTGGTCAGGGGCATGGTTCTGAGGGCTTTAAAAGAAGAGGAGAGTCTGTCTTTCTCTCTCTCTCTGCTTTCTCTGCTCTGCCATTCTGCAGTGTGATACCCTGTCATCACTGAAGCCACCACCAAGATCTTCATCAGCTATGTTCCCTGAACTTTGGACTTCCCAGCCTCTGAAACTGTGAGCAATAAATTTCACTTTCTTTATAAAATACCCAGTTCTGTATATTATGTTATAAGCAACAGAAACAGACTAATACAGAAGTGCTCTTCCACCACAAAAAATGCACAGCCTGAGAAGCAAGACTCCTTTCTTCCACCTAGAGGCATCCGATGACCCAGCCTGTGGATATTCCTTCCACTCCCTCTGAGCTCCCACAACAGTAGCAGCCAGTGGAAGGCCTAGCAACACCAGATATACCCAGCAGAACAAAAATGTCACTGCAAAGGCTCTGAAAATCAAATTGTCTTTGGGACTCCAGTCCACAAAATTAAGATAAGTCTTGTGTGTTAAACCTAGACAAGATGATTGCTGAATTAAAATATTTAAGTAGTAGCCAGAGTCTCTCAATATAATAGCCAAAATGTTCAGTAATAAAAAATACAATAAAAATTCCTGTCTTATAAAGAAACAGGAGTGGCCCTGGTTGCTACTATGGAGGTGAATTGTCTTTGCTTGACAGTAGATATGGTGGTGGTTATGTTATTTTGCTTTGTGTTGCTTCGCCCCCAACAGATTCATCACCCCACTTCCCCTGGTGACAGAGATGCAAAGGATTACTCAAAGCCGATCTCTTCTGAGCATTGAGAGGCCCCAAAGTGGTTAATCTCCCGCTGGAACCCTCAAGCGAGAGGGATTCCTTCCTTGGGAAATTAACCCCAAATTGGGGTTCTCCTCCTGCATTTATTTTTCAGACAAGGAAGTTACAGGAAGAGAACAAAGGTGGGGTTATAGTTTAACAGTATAGGGTGGTAACTTTCAGTGAAACAAGCCAGATGACAGTCCAGAAGACAATTAAGTGGTCCTATCAATAACAGTTTGATCTTAGCAAACATTCCTTCCTATAGCAATTTCTCAGTATCTTTACATAACAATCAGTAACTAGTCTGTCTTTGAGCCAGCAACCTGCTGTGCCACAATTCTTATCTTGCAACAGAGACTTATAGCCTGAGGGAAATTTCCTGTCCTTGCAAGGTCAATATTTGAAACTGCAAGGCTTTGGAAAACCAGGCCCTGTGAAGTACATATGCTTTATAGTATATTGCACAGTGTTAAACCACCTTGGTTCTTGTTCCAGACCTTGTGGTAGTAGAATGAGCCCCTAGCACCATGCAGTTCTGCTGGGCTCAATTTGGCAGGTGGGACTTGGTGTGCTGGTGCTCCCCACTGGGTCCAAGAAGGGGGAGGGGCCACCTCTAGCTGCACAGTTCCACTATGGAATCAACCTACATGTCCATTGATGGATGATTGGATAAGGAAACTATGGTATATATACACCATGGAATACTACTCTGCCATAAAAAAAGAAGGAAATACTTCCATTTGCAATAACATGGATAAACCTGAAGAAACTTATGTTGAGTGAAACAAGCAAAGCACAGAGGGATAAATACCACATGTGCTCACTCATATGTTTGAGCTAAGAGAGAAAGGAAGGAAGGAAAGAAAGACCGCAGTAGTGCTGTGGTCTTACAGAGGGAGGAAACATTCCTAGGGCTACAAAGTGGAGTGGGGGAGAGGGGGGAGGGAGAGGGAGGTTGGTGGATAATTGGGTGGGGACAAAGGGTACAAAAGTAATTTCTGGTAATGGATATGCCCCCAGTATGAATCTAGCCCTCACGTCATGAGCAGGAGGAGTGACAATTAGCTTTCTATCTAATGAACATTCTTAATAAATAAAAAATAAATAATAATATATATTTTTTTAATTAGAAAAAAAAAGTATAACGTTTCAATTCAAATCACTGGTAAAATAACCAGTGTTTCTAATTGTGTGCTGTTACAAGAAGAACAGATCCTTAATGAACTCATGTTAATAATTATATTGCCATAAAATGACAATACTCATGAATAGTGTTAAAATCCTGGAGGGATCAAGTAGAGATAAAAGTAAATGTTTCAATTGTTAAAAGGAGCCAACAATGTTTCCAAATAAAGAAATGGTAAAAACCCATAATTTCTTTTAGTTAAAAAAAAAAAAAGTTGCATACATTGCCCTAAAAACAAAAACAAACAAACAAACAAAAACCAGGAAAAGCATAACTTGAATCAGAAAAGACACAGCAGAAATTCAAATCAGGCAGACTAGTTTTGCATATTGTACCTACCTGCATTTTCTCAAGGACAAGAAATAATAAGAAATTTATTATAGAAGATATATTACTTCACTCAGTACTAACCTACGAGCAAAAATATGAAGAATTATTGATAAAAGAAAGCAAATAATTGTGCAGAAAACATTGTAAACTAATCATCATAAATGAGTTAAAGTACAAGTTTGCTCAAAATTTCTCAAAACTACAAATTAATTCCTCCGTTAAGGAAGAGTCGCTGCAAGAAAACAAAGAGAAATGACAAGATTTAAAAGAAGATGTTCCTTTAAATTTTAAAAATGATGTGACTGATTATGAGGAAAAGGGCACTTTTAGAGTGTCAGTCTGCAGTATTCTTACCAGTTCCTGAATAAAAAGAACTCAACATTGAAAATGTCATTCTTTTACATTTAAATTCTGTGTCCTGGTTACACATTTTTTCAGTCATTTTCACATACTTTTAAAATGACAATAATCTGGAATGTGAAAATCAACATAAATCCAATATCGAGTATATTTTAATGAAATGAAGAGGGTTTTTATAATGATGCAGAAACTCATTTGTATATACAACCAACCCCAAAGCAGTTATAATTATAAGGGAAAATAATGAGAGTTTGATATACAAACAAGAAAACTTTGAACAAAAAATGCCACCCACTTGAGCTTTGACCCTGTTGATATGCCTCAGTCTAGTGATCTAGAAAGCCTTTTGTTCAATTTTTTTATTTAATAAAAATGTATTGATTGTACATATTTACGGGGTACAGAGTTATATGTCAATACATGTATACAATGTGTAATGGTAAAATCAGTGTAATTAGCAAATTCATCATCACAAAAATTTATTGTTATTTTGTGATGAGAATATTTAAGCTCCCGTCTTCTAGCCATTTGACAACATACAATAAATTGCTGTTGATTATAGATGCCTAACACTACTGTACACCACCAGATCTTATTTTTCCTATCTAGATGCAATTTGTGTCCATTAACCAACCCCTGACTATCTCCCCTCCCTCCTTCCCTTTCCCACCTCTAGTAACTACAATTCTGCTCTCTACTTCTAAAAGTTCAACTTTTATTTTTTATTATTATTATTATTATTATTATTATTATTATTATTATTATTATTATTATTATTATTATTATTATTATAGCTCTCACATATGAGTGAGAACTTGTAGTATTTCTCTTTCTAGGCCTGGCTTATTTCACTTAACATAATTTTCTCAACCTCATCCATGCTGTTGCAAATGACAGAATTTCATTCTTTTATGTGGTTAAGGTTTATTCCACTGTGTCTACGTATCACATTTTCTTTATTCATCATCCATTGATGGACATTTAGGTTGGTCCCAACTCTTGGCTATTGTGAATAGAGCCATAATAAACATGAAAGTGCCAGTATCCCTTCAACATGTGTATTTCTTTTCCTTTAGATATATATCCAATAGTGGGTTTGCTGGATCATGTGGTAGTTCCATCTGTAGTTGTTTAAAAAACTTCCATACTGTTTCCCGTAGTGGCTGTACTAATTTGCAATCTCACCAACAGTGTGGAAGCGTTCCCCATTCTTTGCATCCTCACCAGCATTTTTTTATTTCCTGTCTTTTTGATAATAGCCAATTTAACTGGGGTGAGATGATATCTCAATGTGGTTTTGATTTGTATTTCCCTGATGATTAGTGATGTTGAACATTTTTTCATATAGCTGTTCAGCTCCTTTGCTAATTTTTTAATCAGGTTTTTATGTTGTTGTTGTTGTTTTTTGTCTTGTAAGTTGTTTGAATTCCTCGCATAGTCCAGATATTAATCCCTTGTTGGATGTATAGTTTGCAAATATATTCTCCCATTCTGCAGTTTATCTCTTTGCAGAAAGCCTTTTAAATATGTGGTTACCTTCCCCAGTAAAATGAGACATATATTCCAAGTAAAGAAGCATCATCTCTCTACCTAAACCAATGTTAATTAGAAAACAAAACCAGTTACTAAGAAAAGATTAGAACATTAGTTAGAACATGAGAGCTTCTCGAAATAAAACTACCAAAGAGATGTGATATAATTAAAAAATGAAGACGTGATAAAGAATATATCTGACAATATACACATTACTATTATCATGGGTTTTATTAAAAATAATAATACCAGTTGAAAGAGTATTATAGAAAGTATCAATTATTTCATGAGTTGGACTAAGATCATCACAACAATTTTTTCTCAGGCTTTCAACAATAACAGCCCTTATCCATATGACAATGGCATCATGAATTGGGATATAAATCAAGGACCAAATGTCAGTTAATTATGGATTCCAAGTATTTGGTAGGCATAATCATATGCTTTGTTTTGCATTACAAAGAAGTATTGGAAAGGATTACCAATGAAACTTATCTTTAAGCAATGCCTAACTTCTCATCAATAAAATCCCAGTCAATTGTAATAGGTTTTCCATCTCAACCAAAAATTTCCTGTTGTTTGTTTTTTAATTTGTGGGGCCTTAGAGAGCACTTGTGCAGATTACACTCTCTATTTATTAATTCCCACAAGTTAGGGGGCCATTAGTCTCCCACACATTTATTCTTTGAGTTTCCACTGCCAAGATCCCAGGCCAAGGTTTTTTTCTGCTTTTTATATGTAGGAGCAAAATAAACAGAACCTTTTTATCAGCATGCATGCTATTCCTCACCTTTGTTTCTCAGTATGATGTCTAATTATCTGTTTAGTTTCTCTATTTTTGTAAAACTGTGCTATCTAACTAAGCCATTGATATCCTATCTCTTCTTCTCTAAATGATATCCCTTATAAGAATCCAATAGAGGCCAAAAAGTTTTGCCTCAATATCGTCTCCCTTTATTAAAGGCAAATTCAGTGTGTCCTAGTACTACTAATCCTGTGACACTTTCACCCAGGTCTCCTTCAGAGTGTTCTGGCCATGCTGGCTTATCCACCAAATGGGATGTTGCCACACAGTGCTTATTGGTTCAATATAATTTCAGTACAGATTTTGGACTTGAAATATTGAGTTCTTCACAATTATGTGAAATGAATATGAGTTGCCCCAAATGTACTTTATTTTGTGTACGCCAAAGAGTTTTCTATATATGAAATTGATGTGCATTGGAGGTTTTAATAGTTGGTACGGAAGAACAAACAGTCACTTCTAAACTGACATTTGTTTTACTTTGTCAGTATTCTTTACCTTGATTATTGCTCTCCATCTACAAACACATGACCTATAGGCATTAGGATACATGAAAATATGACAGTTTTGGCACTCAGTAGGTATACAATGTATTTCAACAACTTTCTCAACTGACCATCTAGATTAGTAGGTACACAGTAATTCATGGTCCTCTGTGTGCATTCAGGAAGCAACAGCTCATGCATTGTACCTCCTAAACAGGATCTGTTATAATAGGTAAAACCCATAGAATGAGAAGCAAAGCATCATTAGAATTATTTTATGTGTTTTTTTAGTATGTATCATTAGTATACTTGAAAGACATAGTATAGATGATTCAATATTGAATGTTTTTTAAATCAACCAGAGCCAGTATACACCTTCAGCCTCAAGCAAAAAAAAAAAAAAAAAAAAAAAAAAAAAAAAAAAAATCTTAAAAACAAATAGCTTTTCCCTTATACATATCTGTAACTATAAGTAAGAGTTGATATTATTTCCTCTCTTAGTACATTTTCTGTTGCTTCTAACAAACTACCTGAAACTGGGTAATTTATGAAGAAAAGAGGTTTATTTATTACATTTCTGAAGGTTGGAATGTCCAACGTAGAAGGGTCAGATCTGGTGGGGGCTTTCTTCCTGATGGGACTCTCTGAGAATCCCAGTGCAGGCAGGATACCACATGGTGAGGGACTGAGCATGTCAGCTCAGTTCTTTCCTCTTCTTGTAAAGCCACCAGTTCACTCCCACAACCCATTAATTTATTAACACATTAATCTATTAATCCATCAATTAATTAATCCATTTATGAGGTCAGAGCCCTCATGATCCAATCACCTCTTAAAGGCCCCCCCCCTTCAATACTGCCACATTGGGGACTAAGTTACAATATGAGTTTAGGAGGTGACATTCAAACCATAGCATTCCCTTTTGTTCAGATTCTTACAAGGTACAAAGGACATGTTTAATTTCCTTTTTGTATTTTCTGATTATTATTTTCCTTTTCATAAGCAATCCATTTCCATTCTTCTCACTTGCTTTTACTCATACTCTTTCCTTCTCCCAGTTTAGAACTGCCACATTCAGCTGGAGGACTGACCCAGAGAGCTGGGAGAAATATAAGTTTGACCAATGCTCTCCCTGTTATTCAGATCCAGTCAAATGGATTAAGAGTAGGATAAGTACAGGTTTCTAAGCCTGTCTTGTCCAGTAGTTGAAACAAGTTAAAAAATGATAACCCTAGCAAAAATAGGTGAAGAAAGGAAAAACCCATCTCATTCTTTCCTTATGAATTTTGGATAGTAATTACTACAGGAACATTGTTTTATGTTTAGCAATTAATTCTTCCTTTGGAACTCTTAAATATAGTTCAAGTTCCAGCAGTACAGGATGACTCAGAGAAAGAAAAAAGAAATCATAAAAGCAGTTTTTGCAAGTATCTTTGTCATCTCCTACATCTTCTGCTCTATCTTTCCAAAATATTTGGACAATCTATAAAATAGTGACCCCTATACTCCCTTATGTGCTTGCTTGTAACTCACACTCATACCACTGTAGAAGCCATCACCCCCAGTGACTTATCACCCCCTAAATTAGTAAACATGTTTTAATTACTCCATCCCATTTTTAATCAGTCTTCTGTATTTTGGATAGCAAGGTATATTAAGTTGGTTACACATAATGCTTCATAGACCATTATGTTACTATACTGCAATAAAATAGGTTACCAGTTCCAAATGGAAATAATATTTTCTGCTTATGGGCTCTAACTATGTTAGAGGCATTTATTTCCATTGCTAAGTATGCAAATCCAAATCCAGAATG
Organism: Cynocephalus volans; assembly: GCF_027409185.1. Classification (NCBI taxonomy): domain Eukaryota; kingdom Metazoa; phylum Chordata; class Mammalia; order Dermoptera; family Cynocephalidae; genus Cynocephalus; species Cynocephalus volans. Next base: position 36,744,199 of record NC_084465.1, read on the forward strand.
ACTACCTATTCCAGTTAAGATTCTTTATTACTCACTTGAAGCTGTGGGTAACGGTACCATTTAATCTACTTCCAAGTAAGGTCCAGAACTGATACTTTCATACTCTCAGTAAGTGGCCCACAGATGTTTCCCTTTTGTAACTGCAATTATCTTCTGCCCTAACCCCATCTCTAGTCCCTAATTCCTGGGAAACACCAATCTGCTCTTCATTTTTCAAATGTTGTTATTTCAGTAATGTTATATTAATGGAATTATACATATGTAACCTTTTCTGATTGATTTTTTTTCACCCAGAGTAAACCCTGAAGATTTATCCAAGTTGTTGCATGCATTAATAAGTTTGTTCCTTTCTATGGCTTAGACATGGAATGGACATACTACTGTTTAACCATTCACCAGTTGAAAGATATCCGTTTCCAGATTTTTGATAGTACAAATCAATCTGCTTTGACATTCATGTACCATTTTTGTGTGAATATAAATTTTTATTTTTATGGGCTAAATTTCTGAGAAGACAATTGCTGGATCATAAGTTAATTGCATATGTTAATTGCATTTAGTTTTGTTAAAAACTGTCAAACTGTTTTCCAGAGCGACTATAACATTTTAGTCTCTCACCAGCAACATATACATGATTTAGTTTCTTCACTTCCTTGACAGCATTTGGTATCATCACTGTTCTTTCTTTCAGTCATTCTGATAGGTATATGGTGATATGATTAACAAAAATTTGAAATTAATACTATATTGTTCTTCATATTGAGGTATCGAGATTAAATCGTCAGTATAATGAATCACAATGATTCCTGATTGAATACAAATTCTGTTTCTACTTACCAGTTTGTGACAGAATACATAAAAATGTAAATATACCTGTGTAAACACACTAAGTGTTAGGGACCTTACCACATGAATGTAAATAGGGTTTGGCTTTCTTCTGAAATAGATGTGAAAAGGAGAGCACAGGACAAATCAACCACAGAATACCAATCTCTCTTAGATCTTTTTACAGCTTGAATAATTAATGTCATATTAGGTGTGTCTGATACTATGAGTGATGTGGTATTACTTTATTGAGAGTTCTATAATTTACAGTAAATTTCCACAATCTATCGGCTTTTGTCATAGACCATACTGAATTATTAAACAAGGAACATTACTAATACACATTTGTCTAATATATCTTTAACATAACCTGAAGTTTCTTGATGCCCATAGGTATCCTATAGCATTTTTAATTAATCTTTTTAGTGGGTTTATATAAGTGTAAGTGTTCCCATGTAGCATACCCAAACACAAAGAGAAGAAAAGCAGATTTGCATGACATGTATTTTTCAACTGTTTGCATAAGAAGTAATTCTCTATTCAGACATCACATCCATGCCAATAATACGTCTGGTAAGGGTGAAGCAACAATATCTAATTTTCATTAAAAGATTTCTACTGTGAGCCATATCATTACCTGACAGTCTTTTGCAGTTGTCTCATCATTTTCTTCTAATTTAATTATGTTGCCCTTTAACTTTTCATTAGCAGGTTTAAGATGATAGTTCATTGAGCACCAATTTCTAGCAATTTTAATAAAATGTCTTTATTACTCCCAGGCTGTTTTACCCATACCAATGCAAACAGTTTCAGGCTTCCTGCTAAAGACTGTGTGCCAAGAAATCCTGGACCTCCCATCTCTCAGAGTTATAATTGACTCTTTTCCCGAATTTTTTAAATTGGTGTATGACAATACGTCCTATTTTTCAAGGCTTGGTTGCACTTGTCATGATCATTTTATAATTTGAGAAGTTAGTAGGAACATCCCCATCTCTTAGCTAATACTTCTAGATCCTCTTTCTTTCTTTTTTTTTTTTTCCTTTTTTTTTTTTTTTTTTTTTTGTCTTTTCCGTGACCGGCACTCAGCCAGTGAGTGCACCGGCCATTCCTATATAGGATCTGAACCCGCGGCGGGACTGCCGCCGCGCTCCCAGCGCTGCACTCTCCCGAGTGCGCCACGGGCTTGGCCCATAGATCCTCTTTCTTAATGCCATTTTAAATCAAGCATCTAACCTGTATTAACTGTCCTGAGGCTTGTTATCCCTCTCTTATTTTTCCTTTAATCTAAATAATCCTTATCTTTCCTCTATCTTTTAAATCCATTCATAGTGTTTGTGCAAGGAGTTTCATTGACCACTTCATTCTCATCACCCTGTCTCAACAACAAGGTAACAAGGAGTCCAGACAGTTGAAATCCCTTCATTTTAGCATCAACCATCACTTGCATTAAAGTCAGAGAATGAGGATTAACATTAGTATCACAGTATAATTGTCATATAATCAATACAATCACCATATAATCAATACAAAATTGTTTACATTTTCAACATTTTATTAGCCAAAGAAGGATTATTCCATTTATTATTTAAAGATAAAGTTGGACAATCCCCTTTCCAATGTGTGGGTTATGTACCCCTACATTTATGCAAATTAACAGATTGGGAGTTTTCCCCTCTGACAATATGTGTACTAAACCTGAAGCTGAGGATGCCGATTAAAATAAATCATGCTTTTGAACCTGGCAGTGTATAGTGCAAGTGAAATACCATTTTGATCTCCCATGCATGAAATTCCTTTCAATAAGGGTTTGTAAGGTACTTGTTTATAAAGTACACAAATGGCTTAACTCAAAGTAAATATCCCCATATTTCAGTCATCTCTTAATTCCCTCCTCCTCCAACCTGTAAAATATTTTGGGTAACTAATGGTTAGACATAGACCACATTCTGATCAAAACAGATAGCTGGCCAGCTCCATTTGGAATCACATTCCTCCCCTTCAGACTTAATCAATGGTTATAACTCTGTGGCTCTAGCAAGCTCTTTCTGCTCATCATTTACTTTCATTTTGCTAAAATAGAGAAAAGCATCAGAGGCATCCTGATTTCCCCTTTATTTGAATTTCTTTTGTGATCTAATTGCCAATTTTTCTGGCTCCAGAATTACCAAGTCCAGGTGACATCAGTAAGCTGGAATAGTCAACGTGATCCTTTATAGTCACAGTGCTTGGCTGCTCTCACCCTAGGGATAACTAGGTAGAAAACCTTGCAACAATGGGTCCCCACCCTGCTATCCTCAACTTCCTTTCTCCCAAAACAAACCTTGGTCTTTACTTAAATTACCCTGTCAAGGATTACTTTAAAACTTCTGCCAATAGCACCAATTGCAATGATTGTACAGGTCAGACAACTGAAAGCTCTCACAAGACACCATGGAGCAAACTAAGATAAGGGATTAATAAAGGTAGAGAGCACAGTAGGTACAACAGAGCAAAGAAAGCACAGGCAAGTTTTAGGACCTGAGAGACTTCCAGAAGATGCAGCTTCCCAGTGTTCATCCTTAGTAAAACAAAACATGCTTCCTTTCTTGAGTATAAATCATTTAATATGTGAGGAATCTGAGTTTCAAGAAAAACTCAGGCAGAAGTTTCCAGTGCATTTTATATCTCATTGTTCACATAAGCAAAGCAGTCATTGTGACTGGTCAAACCAGGTTAATTAATCAATATGACTATCCCTAACCAATGTTAGCAGGCTGGCCCTAATACTGCTGGAGGGGAGGAGGAGGGAAGGGAATCCTGAAGTTAAAAAGCTTATTAGCCTATTGTCACTAACTCATATCATCTTTATTGTGGTGACTAATCAGTACAAGACTTCAGTGTCCCCAGGGCTTAGCATAGAGCTTTCTCAGGCTAGCTGTGAGATGGCTCTATCTTGCATACAAATTAACCATGTTCTTTGAACACAATACAATTAGAAATCAAACAAACAAACATACACATAAAACATTTCTCAGTGATTCCTATGTCATTAATGAAATCATATTGGAAATAAAGAGTACTCAGTACTTAAGACTCTGCACATGACAATTTGTGGATTTTGACTAGCGTGATATAAATAGAGAACACAATAATGATGGCTGTTATCTCCCTTTCCCTTCAGTGTTGCTCTGCAGGTCCTCACAAGCGCAGTAAAGATACAAAGGTATAAGAACCAGAAAAAAGAAAAATGGTCATTATTCATAGAAAATATTATTAATATAGAAGACTAATAATCCACAGACAAAGTGCTAGGGATCATAAGAATGTAGTCTGTCTATGTAAAACAAATATGAAAAATCGATCGCATTTCTGTACATCAACAAAAATTTAGAAATGCAATTTTTAGGAAAAAAATTTAGAAAAGCTACTAATTATCACAACTAAAGTCATGAAGTACCTACACAATAGATGTACAAGACATTTATAAAAATTAGAAATTATTATTTAAGGAAACAAAGGAAGATTTGACCAAACAGAATGATATATTGTACTTATGAATAGGAAGACTCAATGTTACAGTAATGACAAATCACGCCAAAATAATTTTGATATTCAGTGCACTCCCAATCAAAATCCTCCAAGAAATGTCTACTAAACGATGCTTCTTAAATTTGTATTTAGACTAATTTGTGAAGATAAATAAGTCACTTCTAAAGAAAATAAAAATGTGAAAAGTTTTGCCTTAGCAAACAGCAAAAATAACTATAATGGCAAACTAATGAATAAATGTTAGTCTTTAGAGATCTACTATTCTCTTATCCATCATTTACCTCATTACTGCACAGAATTTATTCCATGTCTGTCATTTAATCAATCTCTTCTCAATATTCTGTGTATTTGCTCCATTTGTGTTTTATGAAATCAATGTGACAGACACTCCACCACTAATATACAAGTACCAGTACGTCTGTCTCCCTACTTCCACCATGCCTTTACCTGAACTGCTGAATACTTTTTGAGCATATTATACACAGAAGAAATTTCCTCACCTATGAATGGTCATTACCCCTAATTTTACTCTAGATATGCTAATCCTATTATCATTCAAGTCAGGTAGTTCTCTTATTCTTCATGATGACTACCATTTAAAAACTTGATCACCCTTAGGGAATCATTCAACTTAACCCCTCCCTATCCCTATCTCCTGAAAGAAGAAATCTTCCTTTCTTACTTCTCAGGAAAAGAAATCACGTGCTCAAGTATAAACCACCTACTATGGATTGAATTCTGTCCCTCCAAAGTTTACTGTGCTGGAGGCTTGGTCCCTATTGTGACAGGGTTAAAGGGTGGGAAATCCTGTCATACTAATGAAAAGGTGGGGCCATAAAGAGGTGACTAGATTGTGAGGACTGTGCCCTGGTAAATGGCTTAATCCATTTATGGTTTAACAGTGGTTATGAGAGTTCTGTTAACAAGCTGTCTCTCTCTGCTCCACCATTCTCACCATGTGACACCCTGCATTGCTGTAAAGTCACCTCACCAGATGTGTTCCCTAGACTTTGGACTTCCCAGCCTCTGAAACTTTAAGCAAAAAATATTGTTTCTTTATAAATATAAGTTCCAAGTATTTTGTTATAAGCAACAGAAAGGACTAATACACGACCTACCTTTCCACAACTAAATATTCAAACCAAACATAGTGTTACATAAACTTCTTCTTTCAGGTCCAAGTTTAAAATTTTAAATAAAATATATTCATTTGTGCAATGGAAACTCTGCCTTTCAACACATTTAAATTATTACCTCCTACTGCCATATTTTAAAACTTTTTCTTTGAATCATTACTTGTAGCCTTCATATATGGTATCCTCATTTTAAAACAAATCAGTACAAAAAACACTTTCTTCAATCCCACACAATCATTCATGAACTCCCCATCTTTCTCCTTCACTTTATAACTAAACCTATTAAATAAATCATTACACTTCCCCCTGTGTAACGGAGATGAAAAAAGAATTATGCGATTACTCAAAGCACTATGTATGCATTGAGAGACGTGGAAGGACAGTCCTTCAGTAATTTCCCCATTAGGGGGAGAAAACTGAATGTTGCAGCAGTGATTGAAAGTTAGCCTCTCCCTTTTCTTGTAAAGACAAGGAAGTTTCACAAGAAAATCCAGTTGATTTAATCATTACAAAAACACAAGGATATGGGCAGAATTATGGCTAAGTATAGTTTTTAACAAATGGAAACTAGTAACATCAGTGAAATAAAGTGACATTCCATAATGCAATTTGTAAAAGGTTAAGTCAATCCACCAACAAAAGCTTGTTCTTAGCAAACACTGTCTTTCCTTACAGCAATTTCCATAATATTTTTATGCAACAATCAAGCAACTTTCTTAAATATCAATCAGTAGGTTAACCAAGGGCATCTGTCCTTGAGGCAGCAATTTTGCTGTTACAATTCTTTATCAACAACAGTGACTTTAGCCTGGGGAAAGTTTCCTGTCTTTTGTAAGCTTAACATTTCTATATGTAATTTATAAAGTTAGGTTATACTTGAAACTACAGGGCTTTGGAAACTAGGCCCTGTGAAATGCATTTGCTTTATTAACGTTAGTATACTCCACAATAAATTGTTATTAGTTAATGTCTCAAATCCTTGGCACTCCTCAAACCATATCAATCTTGAGCACTAGTTGTTACAGATACAAATCATCTTCAGGTCATTTAATTCAATGGACACTTTCCAGTTATTATTTTTCTTGGTCTCCAAATACTCTTTAAAATGTTGACTTTTCCTTTTTATTTGAACAAGTTTTATTAATTCATTTATTCAAATAAAAATATTTGTTTGGAACAGTTATAACTGCTGGTTGTCTTATTATGCAGAAAGAAAAGTGATAAGTGAAATCACACGTGATCCTTGCCTTCATGAATCATAGAGTATACAAGCAGAGAAAGACATTTATCAAATGATCTCAAATATTAAGTGTGCACAGAAGCATCGCATGGAACATTTTGTGTGTAAAACAGGGGATGTGACTTGACTTTATTCATGAACTAATAGAAGATAGCCGGGAGAGGGGAGGGAGGAAAGAGATACACAGAGACAATCACTTCTGTGTAAGCCCTGAGCTTGGAGGCAGCACGATTACAATTTGGGATGAAAAGACAATCAGTATGGCTGCAGAAGTTACAGCAAGAGTGAGTGGAGAATGAATGACTAGAACAAAGAGAATAAAGCCATAGTTCAACGTAATAGAACACCTTTCCACTGAATACCTTAATCTGATTATCAAAACTGATCTGTACATTACATAACAAAATATTGTTGTGATTATTTTTAATAATTTCTAATTACGCAAGTGATAAATTATCATTCCTAAAATCTAGAATAATACAAATAAAGCTAAATTTATCCCTGAATCCCACTCTCTTACCTGTCTCTGTAGGTAACCATTGATATGAGTTTGGTTTGACCTTCAGAACTTTTTTTTTTTTTTGGTAATTTCACTTACATATTTAATTACCAATAGAAAGTTTATAGTATTATTCTACAACTTCAATGGCACTTAGAAAATTATCTTCATGCAATGATAGCCTCTAAGTACACTGCCCAGCAAGCTCTCAGCAACCAAGGGACAAAAAGGTTCACACACAAAATTAAAATGCTCAAATTACATAGTTTATAAAATAAACTTAAAATGCCAAACAAAAAGCAAGAAAAAAGATGGGATTGATTGACAAACAATGGAAATCTGATGGAAGGACTGCATACCCTGAATCCTGGTTGCACAACATTGAAAAGCTCTGTTTCTCTTTCCGTAAAACAAGCTTCCTTCCAGGTAGTGGGCATGTAGATCAGAATTGAGATTTGAGCAAAAGTGGCTGAGAAGGTGAATATAACAAGGGCCAACTCACACATTTTTTTCTATCAAGAAAATACCAAAAGAAAGTACACCTGGCCTCATCAATTACAGAACATATATGAGGCCAGATGGGACCATAATGGTTTTCCATGCATGGCCAATTTAGTAAAGACAACTGTCACTACTCAGATGGTATAGGGGCAGAGGGAACTTTCTACTCTCTGAAGGTTTGATTGTTTGAATCTACAAAACAAGCTGACAATAATAGATTAAAAGAAAAAAAGGGGCATAAAAATTTATCAACATACAAGAGCATAGGAATTACATCAAATATGTAACTCAAAGAATGTTGAAGATGGTTGAAGTTTGAATAACCTCTTCACACAGGAGACAGAAAAAGGAGATGTAGGCAATTTTAGAGAAAGTGTAAATTATTTTTAGAGGAAATATATAGGCCCAAAGATCAGACAATAGCCTAAGACAAAGTTCCTCTAAGCTCTGGTGGAGAAGGAGACAGGTTATAGGAAGCTAGAGGCAGAACCGCACTGAGAACAAAGGTGGTCTTATTACGCAGATAAAGTCTCTCAGGTAATAAAAGTTGAATTAGAAGAATAGGCAATAGCTTGTCTGGGTGTAGTAATGACTTTTAATCTCCTCTCCAGTTATTAATCTTCCCTGGGTGTTTGATGAGATTCGTACGGAGGGGGCAAAAGACAATTGCATTTTTTTGAAAGAACTCCCCTCAGTCAGATGAGGGAACTTCAAAGAGCGCCCCTTCCTGCTCTTGAGAAGGAGAGACTGGTGGGCAGGATAAGGTTAGAAACTTGGTTGTGAGACTTATTTCTGAGGTCTTTTATTCCCCTTTGTTCAAAGCATTCAGCATGTAAAAGTGCCATATTTTGGGGTACCATTTTCTAAATCCCAACAGAGGCATGATCTTACTTTATGACCTAGTTTATTCATTCTTTTCTATACAAAAATGGCATTTACTTGTTTAATCACATATTCCATTTCTTCTGTCTAACTTTAATATATCTTAAGAGTACTAACTTTCTCTTTTCTATGGCAGATGGCCAGCACAGGGATCAAACCCTACACGCTGGTGTTGTCAGCACCATGCTCTAACCAACTGAACTAATTGGCCAGCCCCAGGGTACAAACTTTCCAACTATATTTAATGGACTTATGAAGTTGACCTAAGTTTCACAAACTGCTTGAATACTCATTAGCTATCATTAAAACTTTCTAGGAGTTTCACCTGTATATTATATAATACTAGCTTATTTATTGTCTATGATTAATGTTCTTACAAGTTTTATACATACTGGATTTTTTTTTCTTTTTTTTTTTGTCGTCTGTTGCAATATTCAATATTCTCAGACAATATAAAAAAAGGTAAGTTATATTTAACATAAATTGTATCATACCTCATGTATCATTTGGTATATCTACCTTATGTTTGATATCTATCAGAGCTGATTGATACATATAGATATATACCATTCTTCAGACAGTTTGCATTATTTCTTCTTATGATTGTATTCCTCTCTAATTAGCTACTCTACAATCAATGGACATTTAGGCTCACTTTTCCTTACTCCTTTTTTTTTTATTCTCTTTTCTGTTACCTAACCAAGAGGAGTCCATCATCCTCTGCACAAATATCTGAGAAATCTCTCACACCAAAATTTTCAGTTTTAAAAATTAGAATTTATTTGAATGCTATTCAAAGGAGCTCATGGTAGCCAAAGGAGATTTTAAGACCATGGACTCACAGATAGCTTAGAATCAAGCATTTATAGAGCAAAATCATGAGTGGGGGTCTGGAGAGCCATACGTTAGTCAGATTCTGAAGAGTCGTCAGCAGCAGTGAGGTCACCGTAATTACTTCTGGCATCTTGACTGATATTTTCCATGGTGTCTTAGGGTCCAGGGTGTGTGTGTTTCAAAGCAGGTTTGTAGTTGTTTGTTATCTGAAAAGACAACTCAAGATTGGCATTACAGACGTTATCCTAAGCCAGGAGACATTTTTTTAAGGAACAAACATTCTGACCTCCAGATCAAGTCTTACCCTAAGGAAATTTGTTTAATCAACTCTACTCTTATTGTTGTTACTACTAGGAATCTGGTCCATTCTGCCTGGTCAAGCAGTTTTTCTTTAGCTGTCCCCCTCTCCAGCCTGGGTTTGGGGGATACTGATACTGGGTGGCCCTCAGCTCCTGGCTAAGGCTCCCCCAAATCTTTTTCTGTTTCTCACGTTTGCCAGGAGAAACTCAGAAAATATCATTTATAATTTTCTTTTTGGTTATTGGGTCTTTAATGACACAAGATGCTTTCTCACACAAAATTATTCTCCTTTCGTTTTAACCTTCCTAACCACAAATACATCTTCATTTCCACAGCTTTCCTCACATAGCCTCTCTTCTCTTACTTGATCCTTTCTATCAATAACACTAAATTAGCCTCATTTATCTAGAAATTGAATAATCAAAGGGCATTCTGTTTTAGGCTGGGTTTTATAACTTTAACCTTAAAAATCTTTAGTAGAGACAAATATAATTCTTTTTGACCAGTAAACCCAAGCAAAAATGTATGGTGGTAATTCTGAAAACTTCTTGTAGGTCTGATTTTAAACCTTTTATCCTTTTTTTTTTTTTTCTTCAGTTTCAGTTTCAAATGAGTATTGGGTTAAATTCTCAAATATTTATACTTAACTAGGACTGTATGAATTATATAAGAAAAACAAAATCTCCAAGTGGTCTTGATTCTTCCTAACAGTGAGTTTCCGTTTTAACACTTGCAGAACTGTGTGCACAGATAGATGATTTTTTTCCAGAAATTATGCCAATTATAATTTTCCAGATCTGTTTCTATTTCTCAAGTTTGCCAGGAGAAACTCAGAGAAAAACATTTTCAGGTCTTTAATAACCAAAAGGTACAAACTTAGTTACTAAAACCCAACTAGAGCTCTCTCAAACAAAATGCTGGCTTTTATATCCTTCAGTCATTTCTCACACCTAAAATGGTACTTTTTAACAAACAAATGGTGTAGAAAGAGAACTCTCAGCTAAGAGCTTGTCAAAGCCCTCACTAATGCTACCTTCCTTTACCAATCAAAAGGTTGAGTGGTTAAGGCCGATGCTGGAAATCGAGGAAAGTCCCCAAAATCCCAGCCACAGGGCTGACCAATCACAGGCAGCTGGCACCCACAGGTCATCTCAGCCTTGCTCCCACAGAAGTGGGGGCTAGATCACCCAGGGCACTCAGCTCCTGGCTGAGGCTCCCCCAAATCTGTTACTGAATCCAAATCTGGTTGCCTGCCCCCCCCCCCAAAAAAAAACAAAGTCAGATTTTAGTGAAAGTGGAAGTAGCTTCTATTTGGGAATATCAGTAACCTGAGGAGCGATGTTAGGTTAACCCATCTCTTTAGCAAACCAGAAGGAGAATGACCAGACTAAATCTCCAAGACTCCAATTTACTGTGGGGTTTACAAAGACTCCAATTTACTGAGGGGTTTACAAAGTGGGGGTTGACAGAATGGAACATAGGAAACCAAAAGCAGGATGGAAGTGATCTGTGGGAGCTCCATGCAAGGAGCCAGGTGAAGGTCTCACCATGGCTCCATCTGGGTTCTCTCACACCCTTGCTATTATCTCGGGGTCTGGCTGGAGGGATGGGTCAGTATAGTTTTACTGATGTCCTCCTTGGTTTCCCAGGGCCTGAATAGTACATGCCAGTCTACAGCTCCAGGCTGACTGGAAGACAACTTTAGATTCATATAAATAATGTCATCTTGCCCTGTAACCAAGGCTCAAAATATCAAATAACCATGAGCTCAGAGAAATGCATACCAAGAAAAAAAAGTTTCCTTTTAAAATCTTTTAGAGCTAATGCGGTTTTAGGTCCCAACATGGCTTCAGTCCTTCTCACTCCAACAATACCTAGGAGAGATCAGGGTTAGTCCCCAGGTTTCACTTCCTTTCCTCCTTCCTTCACTCCCCTTTTCTTCTTTTCTACTTTCCTTCCTTCCTTGCCCATTATAAATAATGCTATAATGAATGCCTTCATCCTTCTTTCTCTGTATGTACTGATATTTTTTATTTCAAAGTAATCTTATAATTATAAAGAGAAAAAATAAGGTACTTTCAACAAGAAAAAGATCAATGAAGATAGATATATGATGACTTCTCCAAAATATCAAATATGAAAATTATTTTTAGAGAAATGTTCTGACTTCCAAAAACTCTTTGCAGTCGAGCTATCATTAGTGTGTACAGAACAAGTAAAAAACACAAAACTCTCAACATAACATGTTCAACTCAGGCTACCTGGGATGAAAATTCTACATTTACTTTTGTTATAAAGAACAAAATTTATAATTTTTGCATAATATTTTTCTGTTACTGATAGAGTCAGGTGCAAGTTTTGCTGCATCCTCCTTGGTGGGGGTGGTCTTATCAGAAATAATGAGGAAGACAGTTGACATAGTTTCAAAATGTTTAATAAACAGTAAAAAAATCACTTTTAAACAAATTAAGGGTGGGGAGAGGAAGGAAAATCTGAAGTAAATTAGCTACTATGAATAATTCACGTAGAAACAGAATTGCATATATTAACTTAGAGTTTGTCATTGTGGTTCCAGTGACCTTCTTCTTCACTGAGTCAATGTCATTCATGGTGTCAAGGGTATCTATTCTCTTGCCCCTGGGAAGAAAGGATAAAAGATTCCAAAGTGAACAAATAATTTATGAGTTTCTAAATAGAGCATTAAATTCTTAATATAGGCAAGAGCCTGGAAAGCAAAGGTGAGGGTGTTTTTCAGAGAGCTGAAGTTTTTTTAAAGTTATTTTATTTTATTTTATTTTTCAGTTTCAAAAGCATGGCTTTAACAAATCAAAATCTAATATTTGCCTAACACATACATATAGCTTACTCCATAAAAATAGGGTTAAGAGAAAAGGCAGGCCTAGGAAAGAAAATGGTTTTCTTAAAAAGGAATAGTTACTCTACGTTCAGGGTAGGCAGGGATTGGGAGTGTAGCTTAATGGAATCGTCTCTTCATGTGTGTCTCTGAGAAGAGACTCTGGTTCTTAACTCCGCAGGAAATTTTAGGGCACCACAGACTACCAGAGCAGAGGAAAACTGGTGCTTGGATTTCAAGGCCATGAATTGGGGAAATAAAACTCTTAGAAAAATCCTACATCCAGACCAATGTTGAAATCGTAGAGTGACAATCCACCAGTGAGGTATCTAGATAAGTGCCTCAGGGCAGCCTCCCAGGATTCCAAGCCCTGCACAAGGTATAAAGAGAACAGCCAAATAAATGCCTTTGTTGTCCTGAGTGTAGCGGAGAAGTGGCTGAGAGAGCTGGAGGTTCTAAATAGACCTCTTAGGACAGGGAAGATGCAGATGGTGAGCAATCACCATGATCCAGGATTATCTGAGCACGGCCCAGCAGACACAGGTGCTAAGGACTGATGTTGAAGAGGTAGAACTAAAAGCAAATCTCCTGCCAACCCAGAAAGACTCTTCACAGATGAAGAAGAAAAATAAAGCTGTTGTATTATTGAATAAGCATTACCCCAGAGTGTGATGTCCATCACAGGCAACCCAGTAAAAAAAAAAAATTGCAAAGACAGAAATTTCACCCTTTGATATGGGCAGAGACATCCCATTACATATGTGTTCTCAAGATTAACAGAAACTAGTTTGATACTAGTTGTCAAGTAAGCACCATTTGCCACAACGAGGCGGGCAGCCTAAATTCACTTCATAATTGGGATGACTACTCTGTGTTAACTAATTGGCTTTATCCAAAGGAAAAAGCATATCTTAGGAACAGATCATTTTGGAGCTAAGTACCTACTGAGTTTGGCTCCTACCCTGGCACCTAAACTTGGGAGACAGGGGTTATTTGATCCTTGATAATTACGTTTTAAAGGGATGACTCCCAGGTTTTAAAGTTGTCAAGTATTACATATATTACAAAGAGATGAAGAAAGCATTTACAGTTTCAGTATTTCTAAAGTAAATGCTCTAAGGAAAAGCAGTGGGAGGAGGATGGAGACTCTGGTTTATTTTCAATAGGAAAAAATTACACCTCTTATTTTTAACTTGTTTTTGACCTTACAATCTCCTTCCTGCATTGCTATAAAATAGTAACATTACACTATTCTAATTATCTCCATTGCTGTGTTTACCTATCTCTGGGCAAGTTACAGCAGTCTAAATATGTAGCATGTTCATAGCAAAAAGGAAAGTAAAGGTATTAACAGAATTACAACAGGATGAATTTAAAAATTCTGTACAATATTTGCCTTAGAAGAAAAGCATTAATGCATATTATACCAATGATGAATGGCTAAATCACATTCTTGACAAGCAATGTACAAACATTTTGCCTAGTGATACATTAATTTTATCAATTGTTGTGATGTCTTCATTGCTTGCATTTGAAAATGATTAACCATTTGGTAGTTTCTTAGGAAGTCTTACCCTATCCAAGCTTAAGGAACTGCTTAACTCTGGAGCCTGATTATTTAAATTTTAGAGGTAGGATTTTTTGTTGCTTCTGTGGTAAGGTCTCACAAATTATTCCTGACTTCTTCTTAATGAGATAAGTGACATCACTTCACATGATAATTTAGATCCTCTAGTGATTGTTTAATCTCCCCGTAATGTTTCTCAGATGCAAAATACAAGGACACTTGTAGTGGATTGAATTATGTCCCCCCAAACTCACTGAAGATTGAATTGTGTCCCTCAAGTTCTACGTATTAGAAACTTGGCCCCCACTGTGACTGCTGAGAGGGTGGGAAATCCGATTACGGTAATTGAAAGGTGGAGCCTTGAAGAGATGATTACATTGTAGGCCCATGCAGTAGTGAATTGATTAAAAATGGTTGTCAGAGGTGTGGTTCTGAGGGATTTAAAAGAAGAGGAGAGTCTCTCTGCTCTGCCATTTTCAAAATGTGATACCCTGCCATCACTGTCATTGCCACCAAGATCTTCACCAGCTGTGTTCCCTGAACTTTGGACTTCCTAGGCTTTGAAACTGTAAGCAATAAATTTTGTTTTCTTATAAATCATCCAGTTCTGAGTATTTTGTTATAAGCAACAGAAATGGACTAATATAATACCCATGGCTAATCTAGCACAAAGTGTTATTATGAAGCACCATTCCAAGAGTATAGATTAAATTTCTAGTAGTCAATGTACATGTCTCCAATTGTTTTAAATCTTGAGTATAAACCCACCCTAAAAGCCATTTTTTTGCATAGGATCCAATCAATACTTATATATTATAGCAGTCAACTAAATCTCCATGAATAACAGGCATTCACCTTTGTTTATCTATCTATAGAAGGATGAGAGAAATCTAGCATAACAAAATTAATGGAGTAGCATTAGACCCGCCATTTGCAATCTCTATTTTTAAATTCCAGATTTCTATTTTTTTCATTATTTAGATTTTTTTATATTATCTTTATGACCAAACCAGTTAACAAAATATTTTTATGTCAAATTTACATCTTAAGTACCTGAATATATATATATGTTGCTTTTACTTTGTTATTAATCAAAAATTACTCATGAAGGTAGTCCAACTATTAACTCTGTCGACAATCAGATTGTTGGATTTACAAATTCAGACCCTGTTCATACTGACACTACAATTTGGAGCTGATTGAAAATAAGATTGTGGGAACCATTACAGCAACAAAAAGAGAAATGTAAAAAATAACATTTGTTTTCTAGTAAAATGTGATTTAAAAAAAAACAACATTATTTTATTTTTAATTGACAAATAGTATATAATTATGGGGTACAATGTGATGTTATGATATATACATCGTAGATGATTAAAACAGGCTAAATGTGATTCTTAAAATTATTAAAATTACCCTATTATGAATAGAACAGCAAGGCAGTCTATAAGAATAATAATGTTTGCTTCAATACCATTTTTCACTTGAGTTCAGTACTCATATCACTTAGTCTAGAAAATTAAGCTTCATATCCTCTATGGGAATCATAGTTTTGTCATCCTAAGAACTTGGCTTCACATTAGAAGCACAAATCCAGCTTTTTTTTTTTTTTTTTTTTTACTTTGGTCAGAAACACTTGAAAAGGTCTCTTCTAGTGTGAGGACAGCCCATCTTTCCTGCAGAATACTTTAACGTAGATAAAATCTCATTGTGAATAGGCTGGCAGACTTCATCCAGAGAGTCTCTCCAGGTCTGACTTAGTTTGGGCTGCTACAACAAAATGTCTTAGACTGGGTGACTTCAGCAACATTCATTTATTTCTCACAGTTCTGGAGGCTGGGAGGTCCAAGATCAACGTGCCAACATGTTCTTGGTGAGGCCACCTTCTTATTATGTGTCCATATGACCTCTTCTTGACAGTGTTCATGTCTGTTTCTCTTTTTATTAGGGTATTATTCCCATTGTGAGGGTTCTACCCTCGTGACTGAATCTAAAGCTTATTACCTCCCAAAGGCCCTGCCTCCTAATACCATCACACTGGGAGTTAGGGCTTCAACATATGAACTTCAAAAAACACAAACATTTAGCTGATAACAAGGTCCTTATAATTTTATACCTTAGAGTTTCTAGGGGAAAAGCATTTTTAAGTATTGAACATGATTACGACATGATTCATTTCAATCAATCACAGGGCACAGTTGTAGACCCGAATTCATAGGCCTGCCAAACAAACTCTCAGAGAGATTTTTGCTTGCGTAGAGCAGTCTCTCTAATTTTTAACAAAGCTAGTAGTAAAGCTCTAGGCAATCTTAACATGTAGTTTGCAGAATCTTAGCCAATGAATGTTTAGAATTTTATTTGCTCTGTTTTTCAAAGGGCTGAGACTTAATAGGAATCTATAAACATTTGCAAAATTCCTGGATGATAGTAAAAATGAAATGACTTCCTTTGTCCAATTTAATGTGTTCTGGTGTCCCTAAAATGAAAATTATGTGTACTAAAGGAGCCTTTACCAGTGTCTGAACATTAGCTTTTGAACAGGGAAAGACTCCAGGGCGTCCAGACATCATATACACCACAACTAATCAAATCTCTTATCTCCAGCAGGCATGAATTCTATAAAAGCCAAATGTTGCCAGATTTCTGGTAGAGTTGGCAAAGGAAAACATTCTACACTTACCTTGGGAATGTCCTGTAAATAATCCTGCTGGAAAATAGCACATCTTTCTAGATAAATTTTGAATAACTTCATCTTTTTGGTAGGCATAGTAAGAGTCTAGTGTCCTCTTTTAATCAGATGATTTTGTTAATGATACAACAACACTAAGCAAGTATACAATTCCTACAATATAGGAATTATTTTATTAGGTAATTCCCATTCTCTAGTCAAATTTATTTTGGCCTCTTTTATAATCAATTTTTCCCTTTTCTTTCAGGAACTATATATTTTTAAATGAACAAAGTTTCTTATTTGTATTAAAATTGGTGCTCTTAAGTCTGGAGTCTGCTTATGGTTTCACAGAAACTTTTGCAGCTCTATCAGCAAATTTATTACTTTTAGAAACTTTGTCCTTCTGCCTCGTGTCAATTTTATCAGGAATTACTGATATCTGAGAAGGCACCTATAAAGCCTTTAACAAATCAGCTATCAACTGTCCATGAAATCTCCTTCTGGTGAGACAAATTTCTCTACATTTTTGCCTTTGTTTGTTTGTTCGTTTTAAACAATAAATAGAGAAAATAGTAGGAGGGTTTAAAAATCCTCAAGGTATCCATTGCCATAAATACTGGACTCCTTTATAAGCAAAAAGAAATAAGAATTTAGGCTGACCCACTGGAAAAACAAAAAGAAAGAAAGGAAGAATATGCAGAAAATAGATCAATTACAAAGTAAAACTTTGCAGAAAATGCTACTAAGGTCAGAGTAGTTTTAGGGTTACAAACAAGGATTAATGGGAAAACACGTTTTTACTTCTCTAAGACCCTGTACAAATCCACGTAGCGGTTAATCATCTTTATCAAATGTGCCTTCCTTTTTTACTGGAGGTATGGGAGTATTACAGACAAATATTCTTTTAAAAATCATCCCGTTTTTATAATTCTTTTATAAATGTTTTTATTTCTTTTAATTGAGCTCCCAACAGAGGATATTTCTTTACACGTGGCTATGGCTTGTCTTTGGTAAACTATTTTCATTGGTTTTATATCTCACATTAAACCAGTATTATTTTTCCCTAAGGCCCAAAACAATGCATTAATTTGTTTCAGTGTGGGGCTTTTCCAGCACAGTGTGAGACTGCCACTTTCTGTCCTAAATTTGTTTCTTTCAAATGGCATATAGAAATCAACCAGGTGCCTTTTTTCCTAATGAACTTCATAGACACTCCCTCTGGAATACAGAATATTGTAGCCTTAAAATTGCACAGCAGATCTCTCTCCAGTAGGTTTAGAGGAGAATCAGGCAAAAGTAAGAATGTACATTTGTGAGAGGATCTATCTGTATGTAATCTGTGAGATAAAGGAAGAAGTAGAAGGCTGACTGGGAATATCCCTTCCTATATTGATCTATCACCAAATGGAAAGTGAGAAATTCCCAAGGAAATTATGAAAGAAATAGCATCAGTATCACCAGTTCCCACCACTGAAATTTTCTAAATCTATCCATTTTTAAGCCATTTACCAAGTATTTTCTAGCTGATAAATTGGTCCTTTTAAGCACTTCTGAATTTCTTGTCCCTGCAATTCCTGCATCCTTCAGAGTCTCTTTCTACAATCCTTTTTCCAATGTCCTGGCTTCTTATAATAATCATCTACAGCTTTCCTTTCTTCCCTTGTTACTTGCATAGATTGTCCAGAGTAGAAGTTATTCCCCTTAGTAAATAGTTCTAACTGAACCACTCATCACAGTTTTTAATTTTTTTGTCTTTAATTTTCTGTAGATTGCTTCAAAAACTAGGCAACTATTGTTAAGAGTAGAGTAATGGTCTGTCTTTGCCATTGTACCACTTTTTCCCCTAACTCGAGTTTGGATAGTTGGCAAAAGAGCTGAGACAAAGATGGTTAGGATCAGAGAGCAATTTTTGTTCTCCATCAGATCCATGCCAATCAGTTTCAAGGAAGTCTCACCATACTGCTGAAGGAAATCAATGGGTGACTCACTCATCTTCTTGTGTAACTTCTCCCAACTTACCCTTTACAGAAAGGCTTCAACTGCCATTGGCAACCCCTCTCTGTGAGTTGCTAGATGGCTACCCTTGGCCACCATTCCCCTTGAACTGTTGTTGATCTTCCAGAACCAAACATGTTTGCTGCACCAAAGGAACAAACTCTGCTGGTTGTAGAATTCCATGCAACTTCAGATTGCAGAATTCACTGCAGTAGCCTGTGTACATACCTGTGCATGGGGCTGTAAACTGAAAATGTGCTGTGAGATACTTCTACAAATTTCTGAAGCACAGGAATAAGAAGCCTTTATGTGAGTAACATCAGCTGGCAAAACGGCATGTGAATTACCTGGTCCTGTACAGTTTCTCAATGGCATCAGTTTTTCTGGCCATCCATATAGAAAAAGCTAGTTTTCCTCTCCTTGAGACAAGAAAAATGTAAATTCTGTGGCTCTTTGGTCCTCTCTCTTGTGTTGACATTCATCAGCTCAGCACCTTACTTGTTTGCCTTATTTCCAAGTGACCAGTGCAGCTTATTCTCCATCCTGTTGCCTTTTTATGGGAGCATGGTTCTTTTTTCTAAGTCCTCAGTTTTTTCTCACTTTTCTTGTTTGTTTGTTTGTTTGTATTTTTAGCAATTGGCTAGTATGGGGATCTGGACCCTTAATCTTGGTTATCACATCGTACCGTAACCAACTGAGCTAACCAGCCAAACCTTAATTCTTTCTTGACCAGATCCTCTTATTGTGTCTGCTTTTCTAGATAATGATGTGTAATAAGAAGGGACTCTTGGAGGTCAAATCTGGGATATGCCATAAAGTGAACTCAGGGCTGGGTCACAAGGCTCCCAAACCCATGTCCTCAAACAGATGAGGTAATCCATTACCACCTAAAGAAGTTGTGCCCTCATCCTTCTTTACAGAGAAATCTACTGTGGAGGAAGCCACTTGTATAAAAGATTGTCATGTTCCCCTTCTCCATAGTTGGTTTGAGGAAGGAAGGAACACAGGAAAACAGGGAAGCAGAGGGAGTGGGGTCAGCAGAGAGAAGAGGAGGGCGGTCCTGTGAAAGGCAACATGCCTTTGATTTTCTCTTCTGCTCTTCTCAATCTTTTCTTCTGACTATCTAAATAAATTTTAATTTCCCCCTTATAATGATATTCATCCTAAAAAATACAAATAATTTCTTTGTTTGGGATAAGATTTGTATAAGAACCCAGAAAATATGTTAAGCTATTCAAATCAAAAGAACTGTCCTTAGGCAACTGCAAGACTGGATTTCATATACACATTTCAAATATGACAGAGCTATTAGCTCTTTAAGAGAAAGACATGAAGACTACATATCCTGGATTCCTATATTTTCTAACCACAGGTGATCATAGTGAAATTTGAAGGCCCACACTACCCATGCTTGTCTTTAGTTTGGAGAGGGAGATCAGTCCAGCTAATATTCCAAAAGAACAGAGGACTAGAAAGAGACTCTTTACTATAATTTGGGATCTTTTACCTTACTATTGTGTGGCTACAGACCTTCACTTGTCCACTTAATTCAGAAACTTCCAGATTTCCATCCTCCCTGCCAGAATTGTTGGGGCAATATAATTAAAAATAAAATGTTCTGGCAACCCAGAAAGCCTCTCCACAAAGGCAGAAGAAAATGAAAGAAATTTTACTATTGAACAAGCATTAAACCATCATGTGAAGCACATGCCAGGCAATCCAGTAACAGACAGCAATGACAGAAAGAAATGTCACACTTTTGTATAGTCAGGAAGATACAGTACATTACATACATGTTCTCAAGATAAACTATAGCTACTCTTCAAGTAAGAGAACTTGACAGCACTGTTTGTTACACATCCGAAATTCACCTGCCAATTGGAGAGACCATCTGTGTTAACTAATTGGCTTTAACCAAAAGAAAAAGAAACTTCTCATATCTTTAAAATAAGAAGTAGCTTGGAAGCTAGAAACCTACTGAAGTTTTACATATAAGTGTAGAACCATAGTAATGTTTTACTATGGTTCCATAGTACCATAGTAATGTTTTAAATAGCTTTCACATGACTTGAAAAAATAAGCAAATGGAATGGGATCCTATAGAGAGTTCGCACACGGAGGAAAGCCATAATCAGATGCACTCCTTGGACAGTGGACTTCCCTGCTTCCAGAACTGTAAGAAATAAACTTCATTTCTTTACAGATTGCCCAGCTTCAGGTATCCTGTTATCAGCAACAGAGATGGATTAATACAGGAGTTGTGCTGAATCAGACTGGGCTCAGTTAGGTTTGACTTCAAATTGCAGTTTGGGTGTAGATTTGCTCTCCATGCCTCTCATTTTACTTGGATAAGTATACTAATCAGAACATCTTCTTCTCAAGGGGAAAGGAAAAGCACAAGAGAGCAAATACACTTCACAATAGCATTTGGAGCCCTGATTTGTGTCACATCTGCTAACATTACATTGACCAAAGCAACTTGGATCCCAATGTCAAGGGACAGGGAAATATACTTTGACTGTAGTGGTAGGAGCTGCAAGGTCATAAGGAGAAGGGCTTGAGTACAGGCAGGTGTTTTAACAATCGGGACAAATAATTTAATGAACTACAATTTAATGAACTTTATGGGGAGTGCTTCTGGAATCCATTAAAAGGAATAACCATAAAACTGCATAAATATATAGAATTCTGCCTAGGAACATATCTACTTGGATAAATGTATCACCTGACATTTTGAAACTAGAAGCACAACACTGACGCCAGTGAAAATTACATCCTGACTTAGAGTTCGTTTAAATCCAAAACATCCAGGAGAGAAAAAAAAAAGTGTATTGCTTTATCTGGAGATTGTCAAACATTCAAATATTTCCAAATGGGCTGATGAGAGATGATAAAATCTCTGAAATGCCATTATTTGATGACTCCAAGGGAGTGTGATGGTGGAAAATCACTATCCAGTGCAGACTGTGTGCACTAAAATTTACACACAATCAGGAATTCTTTCCTGTGCATCCAAGAGAAAATGTTAATGACTAAAAACATTAGATTCTGACATGACACCAAAATGAAAACTGGGATTTAGATAGAATGTTTTGCACCACGATGAAACAATCATTTGAAATTGAAGCAAATGACCTACCAGGGAATCGTTCATAGATTTTTACATATCAAACACATATGACTACTCCCAGAGTATAAAGAACTCTATGCCCCAGAGCAAGCGAATTTATCAATATTACCTGAAGATGGGCTAATAAAATAGTTCTATTAGCTATAGAACTACTAGAAGCTAATTACTAATAGAAGCTAAGTAATTCAAATGGTTAAAGGTAAATTAAATCATCCTTACTATAGAGGGAAAAAATGCAATTTTATGAAGGAGAAGAAAGCAGAATTAACATAACCTTTCATCACACTTAAATAAAGTTTAATATAAATTTCAAGGTTCGGTGAGAGGGAATTGAAGTTCAGAATATACCCTGAGAGTTTTCACTACAATTTATTCATCAGCCTTCATATATATTTCAGTAAAAATGTTGGCATGCCACTCTCATTTTTAGTATACTTACAGAATTATGCAAATACAACCACTGTCTAATTTTAAAATATTTTCTACAGTCTCACAAAGGGACTCCATATTCAATAGAAGCCATTCTCCATTGTTCCTCCCCTAGTCTCTGGCAACCACTGGTCTACATTCTATATGGATTTGCCTATTCTGGACATTTCATATACATGTGGTCTACTCTGACTGGCTTCTTTCATTTTGTCCAATGTTTTCGAGGTTCATGTATGTGGTATCATATATGAACACTTCATTACTGTGTGTGTGTGTGTGTGTGTGTGTGTGTGTGTGTGTGTGTGTGTGTGTGTGTGTGTGTGTGTGTGTGTGTGTGGTTGGCAGGTACAAGGATCAAACCCTGGACCTTGACTTTATCAGCACCATGTTCTAACTTACTGAGCTAACCGGCCAGCCTTCATTCCTTTCTATTGCCAAAAAAATATTTTAATATTCCCTTGCGTGAAAGTGACACATTTTGTTTATCTATAATCAGTTGATGGACATTTATGTTGTTTCTACTATTTGTCTATTATGAATAATGCTGCTATAAACATTCATGTAAGAGTTTCTCATGGTAATACACCCAGGAGTAGAATTTCTGGGTCTATATAACTGCTTAACATTTTAAGTCACTGTAACATTGTTTTCCTGCAGAATTGTACAATCTCATCAGCTCTGTGAGAGTTCCAATTTCCCCACATTCCTGAAAACACTTGTTATCAATTATAGTTATCTTAGAGGGTGTTATGGATATTTCACTGTGATTCTGAGTGACATTTCCATAATGATTAATATATTGAACATCTTTTTTGTGTCTTTTGTCCATTTGTATATCTTCTTTGTTGGAATATCTATTCAGATCTTTTGCCAAATTTTTAATTTGGTTAATTGGGTTATTATTGAAATTTAAGAGTGTGTGTATATTATATATGCATGTGTGTATGAATATATGGGTATATATACAAACACACATAGGTAGATATAGATATATATATATGAATATATATATATACACATATATATTTATACAATTTAGCAATATTACTTCCAATTCTATGGCTTGTCTTTTCACTGTCTTTATGGCAATTTTTGAGGACAAAATTTTAGATTTTGGTAAAATTCAATCTAGATTTTCTTTCAGTGATTTGTTTTGACATGGTATTTAAGAAATTATTGCCTTACTAAAGGTCATGAAAATTTACTCCTGTGTTTTCTATGAGGTTTTCTTTTTGTTATTGATTTTTTTCTCCTCTTCCTCTTCCGCTTTTTAAAAAATTTTAATTTCTCAATATACGTTGTACTTGATATCTGTGACCCTTTCCCATTCCTCTCCCCGCCCCCCACTCCACTACATCATATCTGTTAACTTGTCTTAACATGTTCAAGGAATTGTTGTGATTGTTGTGTCTTTCTTTGCTCCCACCCTTTATTTGTTTGTGTGTTTATTTATTTTTAGCTCCTACAAATAAGTGAGAAAATGTGGTATTCCTCTTTCTGTACTTGCTCCACTTATGATTTTCACTAAGTCCGTCCATGTTGTTGTGAAAGGTAGTATTGCATTAATTTTTATAGCAGAATAGAATTCCACTGTGTAGATATACCACAGTTTCCTTATACACTCATCTGATGATGGACATTTGGGCTGGTTCCAACTCTTGGCTACTGTAAATAGTGCTGCAATATACATTGGAGTACAGGTATCCCTTCACCATGATGATTTCCATTCCTCTGGTATATTTCCAGCAGTGGAAAAGCTGGGTCATAAGTTAGCTCTATCTGTAATTGTCTGAGGAACCTCCATACCATTTTCCATAAAGGCTGCACGATTTTGCAGTCCCACCAAAAATGTACGAGAGTTCCTTTTTCTCCACAGCCTCACCAGCATTTCTCATTCTCAGACTTTTGGATATTAGCCATCCTAACTGGGGTGAGATGATATCTCAAAGTGGTTTTGATTTACATCTCCCGAATGCTGAGTGATAATGAGCATTTTTTCATGTGTCTGTTGGCCACTCATATATCTACATTTGAGAAATGCCCATTCAGCTCCTTTGCCCATTTTTTAAATGAGTTATTTTTTTCCTGTAAAGTTGTTTGAGTTCCTTGTATAATCTTGGTATTAATCCTTTGTCAGATGTATATTTTGCAAATATTTTCTCCCAGCCGGTTGGTTGTCTTTTCACTCTGTTGATTGTTTCTTTTGCTGTGCAGAAGCTTTTTAGTTTGATATAATCTCATTCGTTTATTTTTCCTTTTATTGCCTGTGCTTTAGGGGTCATATTCATGAAGTCTCTACCTACTCCTACTCCCTGGAGTGTTTCCCCTATGTTTTCATTAAGGAGTTTTACTGTTTCAGGATGTATATTTAATTCTTTAATCCATTTTGAGTTGTTTTTGGTATATGGTGAGAGGTACAGGTCTAGTTTCATTCTTCTACATATGAATATCCAGTTTTCCCAGCACCATTTGCTGAAGAGACAGTCTTTTCCCCAGTGTGTAGACTTGTTGCCTTTGTCAAAATCAGATGACTGTAGGCGTATGGGTTGATTTCTGGGTTCTCTATTCTATGCCACTGATTCGTGTGTTTGTTTTTATGCCAGGACCATGCCTTTATGGTTATTATAGCTTTGTAATATAGTTTAAAGTCAGGTAGTGTTATGCTTCCAGCCTTATTTATTTATTTGTTTATTTATTTTGCTCAGGATTGCTTAGCTGTGTGTGGTCTTTTGTTATTCCATATAAATGTCTGGATAGATTTTCCACTTCTGAGAAAGAATGTCATTGGAATTTTGATGGGGATTGCATTGAATCTGTATATCACTTTGGATAATATGAACATTTTAACAATGCTAATTCTTCCAATCCAAGAGCATGGGATATCTTTCCATCTTCTTGTGTCCTCTTTAATTTCTCTCAGCAGTGGTTTGTGGTTCTTCATAGAGGTTTTTTACATCCTTGGTTAGCTTTATTCCTATTTTATTTTTTTGGTGGCTACTGTAAATGGGCTCACTTTATTTCTTTTTCTACATGTTCACTGTAGGAGTATAGAAATGCTACTATTTTTATGTGTTGATTTTGTATCCTGCAACTTTGCTGAAATTATTTATCAACTCTAAGAGTTTTTTCATAGAGGCTTTAGGCTGTCCAGTATATAGGACCACATCATCAGCAAACAGGGACAGTTTTATTTTGTCTTTTCCAATCTGGATGTCCTTTATTTCCTTCTCTTCTCTGATTGCTCTGGCTAGTACTTCCAACACTATGTTGAATAGGAGTGGTGAGAGTGGGCATCCTTGTCTATTTCTTGTTCTTAATGATATTGGCTGTGGGCTTACCATATATAGCTTTAATTGTGTTGAGATACTTTCCATCTATACCTGACTTGTAGAGAGTCTTTATCATGAATGAATATTGAATTTTGTCAAATGCTTTTTCAGCATCTATAGAGATGATCACATGGTTTTTGTCTTTGCTTTTATTGATGTGCTGTATCATGTTTATTGATTTGCATATGTTGAACCAACCTTGCATCCCTGGGATGAATCCCACTTGATCATGGTGTATAATTTTGTGTATGTGTTGCTGTATTCTGTTAGCTAGTATTTTATTGAGGACTTTTACATCTATATTCGTCAAAGATAGTGGCCTGAGGTTTTCTATTTTTGATGAATCTTTGTCTGTTTTTGTTATCAGGGTGATGTTTGCCTCATAGAATGAGTTTGGGAGAATGGCCTCTGTTTCAATCTTTTGAAATAGTTTGTAGAGAACTGGTATCAGTCCTTCTTTGAAGCTTTGGTAGAGCTCTGAAGTGAACCTGTCTGGTCATGGCCTTTTCTTTGTTGGGAAAATAAAACAGCTACTTCTGTTTACAGCTACAAACTCTTTTATTGTTATTGGTCGGTTCAGATTTTCTATATTTTCTTGGCTCAGTTTTGGTAGTTTGTATGTGTCTGAAAATTTATCCATTTCCTCCACACTTTCAAATATGTTGGCATAGAGTTGTTTACAGTAGTCTGTAATGATTCCTTGTATTTCTGAGGTATCAGTTGTAAATCGCCTTTTTCATTTCTAATTTTTGTTATTTGGGTCTTCTCACTTCTTTTCTTAGTTAGCCTTGCTGAAGGTTTGTCAGTTTTATTTATCTTTTCAAAAAACCAACTTTTTGTTTCATTGGTATTTTGAATTGTTTTTCAGGTTTCTATTTCATCTAGTTCTGCTTAGTCTTAATTCTTTCTTTCTATCTACTAACTTTGGGTTTGGATTGTTCTTGTTTTTCTAGTTCTTTAAGGTCAAGTGTTAGGTTGTTCACTTGCCATCTTTCCATTCTTCTGAGGTGAGCATTTAATGCAATAAATTTCCCCCTTAGTACTGCTTTTGCAGTATCCCACAGGTTTTGGTATGATGTCTCATTATTTTCATTCATTTCAAGAAATTTTTTGATTTCCTGTTTAATTTCTTCTTGGACCCATATGTCATTAAGTAGAATGGTTTTTAATTTCCATGTGTATGTGTAGTTTCCAAAGTTTCACTTGTTATTGATTTCTAATTTTAATCCATTATGATCTGAAAAACTACATGGAATAATTCCAATTTTTTTGAATTTGCTGAGAGTTGCTTTGTGACCTAACATTTAGTCTATCCAGGAGAATGTTCCATGTGCTGATGAGAAGAATGAATATTCTGAGGTTGTTGGATGGAATGTTCTGTAGATATCTGCCAAGTCCAATTGGTTTAAAGTGTTGTTTATATCTTGTGTTTCACTATAGATACTTTGCCTGGGTGATCTGTCCAATGTTGAGTGGTGTGTTCAGGTCCCCCACTATGATAGTGTTAGTGTCTATCTCATTCTTAAGATCTAATGTTGTTTGCTTTAGAAATATGGCTGCTCTGACATTGGGTGTGTATATAGTTATGATTGTTATGTCCTCTTGATAGATAGATCCTTTTATCATTACATATTAGGTTTCTTTATTGATTTTTATGGTTTTTGGTTTAAAGTCTATTTTATCTGATATAAGAATAGCTACTCCAGCTCATTTTTCACTTCTATTTGCATGGTATATCTTTTTCCCATCCTTTCACTCTTAGTCTGTGTGTGTCTTTACAGGTGAGGTGAGTCTCTTAAGGCATCATATTGTTGGGTCCATCTTTTTAATCCAGTCAGTCAGTCTGTGTCTTTTAAGTGGGAAATTTAATCCCTTTACATTTAGAGTTATTGTGTTGATTTACTCCTAGCATTTTACTGATTTTTGTTTAGATGTCTTAAGTGTCTTTTGTTCAGATGTCTTAAGTGTCTTTTGTTCCTTTCTTTCTGATTTTCTGTTTGTCTTCAGTGTTTGTTGGTTTCTTGGGTTGGTAGATAAACTATTTTTTCTCTTTATTGTTAGCATTTTTGTTTTACTGGTAGGTTTTGCTCTTTCTTGAATGTTCATGACAGTGATGGTTGTTTTTTAGCTATTAAACCCAGTTTTCCCTTGAGAATTTCTTGTAAGGCTGGTCATGTGGTAGTGAACTCCCACAGTTTTTGTTTGTCTGAGAAATATACTATTTGTCCTTCTTTTTGGGAGGATAGCCTTTCTAGGTAAAGTATCCTTGGCTGGCAATTTTTGTCCTTTAGCGTTTTGAATATATCATCCCATTCTTTTCTGGCTTTTAGGGTTTCTGAAGAAAAGTCTGATGTTAGTCTGATTGGGGCTTCCTTATAGGTGACTTGCCACTTCTCTCTTGTAGCTTTTAAGGTGCTCTCTTTGTCTTTGAGTTTTTCCAGTTTGACTATAACATGTCTTGGAGAGGACCTTTTTGGGTTGGATATGTTTGCAGATCTTTGGGCCTCCTGAATCTGAAGATCTGTGATTTTCTCCATACCTGGGAAGTTTTTTCTTATTATTTCATTGAATATGTTTTCAATGACATTTCCTTTTTTTCTCCCCTTCTGGAATACCCATGATTCAGCTATTTGAGCACTTAAGGTTGTCTGTTATCTCTCTTAGATTTTCTTCCATTTTTTAAATTCTTTTTTCTTTTTTCTGATCTGCCTGTGTTAATTCAAACAGCCTTTCTTCAAAGTCAGAAATTCTCTCTTCTTCTTGTTCAAGCCTGCTTGCTAGACTCTCTGTTGTGTTTTTTTATTTCGTTGAATGAATCCTTCAGCTCCACAAGCTCTGCTACATTCTTTTTCTGGGCACTGATTTTTTTGTACATTTCTTCTTTCAGATTCTGTATATCTTTTCTCATTTCATTGTGTTGTCTAACTGAGTTTTCTTTTATCTCGTTTAGCTTCCTTAGAATTGTTGCTTGAAATTCCTTTTCAGACATTTTAAGGACTTCCTGTTCTATAGGATCTAGAACTTGAGGGTTATTATTTTCCTTTGGTGGTGATGTACTTTCTTGAGTTTTTATATTTCTAGTATCTTTCCTTTGGTGTTTAATCATTGTGGCAGAGGATATCATGGTCCGCTTGTTCCACCCTGATGTCTGGTCTGGATCCTGAAGGGACTGCCCATTCTGGGCAGCAGGGACTAGCCTGGGCTGGCAGTCCTACTGTGCCTGCCTGTTCTGGCACAGCTGGTTCAGGTTGTGTGGGCCGAGCAGCTCTTGTGCCTCTCTGGGCAGCAGGGACTGACCTGGGCTTGGATTCCCAAAGCACCTGCCTGTTCTCGCATAGCTGACTTGGGGCATGTGGGCCCAGTGGCTCTCAGGCCTCTCTGGGTGGCAGGGACTGGCCTGAATTGGGGGTCCCATGGCACCTGCCTGTTCTGGCATGACTGACTCTAGGCATGTATGCTTGGTGACTCTTGGGCCTCTCTGGACAGTAGGGACTGGTCTGGGGGTCCCACAGCACATGCCCTGTCCAGCATGGCTGACTTGGGGTGTGTGGGCCAGTGGCTCTCAGGCCTCTCTACGCATCAGGGACTGACCAAGGCTGGAGGTCCTGTGGCTCCTGCCTGTTCCAGCATGGCTGACTGGGGACGTGTGGGCTTGGCAGCTCTCAGGTCTCTCTGGGCAGTGGGCACTGGCCTGGGCTAGAGGTCCTTTGGCATGTGGCTCCTGCCTGTTCCAGCACAGCTCTCAGGCCTCCTGTTGTTGCTTTTAAATAGTTGCAAATTGGTTGATTTGTGATAGAGAGTGATGCTAGGAACTGTATCCTCCACCATCTTGACTGGAAACCATTTTGTTATTGATTTTTAGTTTGGTCTGTTACATTTCAGTCCATGATCCATTTTGAATTAATTGTTCTATATGATATAAGAAAAAGGTCCAACTTTATTTGTGTATGGATATCCCATTGTCCTATTGCCATTTGATGAAAAGACTGTTATTCTCATTGAATTTTACTGTGCCCTGTCAAAAATATTTTTTATAAACACAACTTGTTATTTATAGATTTGTAATCTATTGATTGTACAGCTTTTCTTAAACCAGCACCATGCTGTTCTGATTACTGTAACTTTGTAGTTATATTTTAAATCAGGAAATGTAAGTTTTCCAACATTGTTTTAGTTTTTTATTAATGTTTTGGCTCTTCTAGGTTCTTTGTACTTCCATATAAATTTTAGAATCAGCTTGTCAATTTTTGTTTTTATTTATTTGTTTATTGACATATTGATTGTACATATTTATGGAGCACAGCGTTAAATTTCAATAAATTTATGCAATGTGTGACGACCAAATAAAGATAATTAGCATATTTATTATTACAGAAATCACTTTTTGTGTGATAAAATCATTTGAACTGCTCTCTTCTCAGCTTGCCAATTTTTGTAAAAAGGGAGCTAAGATTTTGATAGGGATTGTGTTGAATCTGTGTATCAATTTGGGAGTATTGCTATCTTAACAATATTAAATTAATAAAAAGACACCTGATATTCATAGATGGAAATATTTAAGTCTCCTTTAATTTTTTGCAACATTGTTTTTGTAGTTTCCAATGTACAATCTTGAATTTATTTTGTTAAATTTATCCATAGGTATTTTTTTGATGCTAATGTACATGAAAATGACTTATTAATTAGATTTTTGGAATTTTTATTGCTGGTGTGTACAAATACAATTGATTCTGGTATATTAATCCCATACTGTGCAACCTTACTGCAATCACTTATTAGTTTCAAAAAATTGTAATGAATTCCTTAGATCTTTTTTTTAAATTTTATTTTGTAGATATACATTGTGGCTGATTATTGCTCCCCATCACCAAAACCTCCCTCCCTGGTCCGTCCCCCCCTGCCCCCCAACAATGTCCTTTCTGTTTGCTTGTCATATCAATTTCAAGTAATTGTGGTTCTTATATCTTCTTGCCCCCCCCCCCGGTTTTGTGTGTGTGTGTGTGTGTGTGTATGCACGTGTGTGTGTGAATTTATATATTAATTTTTAGCTCCCACCAATAAGTGAGAACATGTGGTATTTCTCTTTCTGTGCCTGACTTGTTTCACTTAATATAATTCTCTCAAGGTCCATCCATGTTGTTGCAAATGGCAGTATTTCATTTGTTTTTATAGCTGAGTAGTATTCCATTGTGTAGATGTACCACATTTTCCATATCCACTCATCTGATGATGGACATTTGGGCTGGTTCCAACTCTTGGCTATTGTAAAGAGTGCTGCGATGAACATTGGGGAACAGGTATACCTTCGACTTGATGATTTCCATTCCTCTGGGTATATTCCCAACAGTGGGATAGCTGGGTCGTATGGTAGATCTATCTGCAATTGTTTGAGAAACCTCCATACCATTTTCCATAGAGGCTGCACCATTTTGCAGTCCCACCAACAATGTATGAGAGTTCCTTTTTCTCCGCAACCTTGCCAGCATTTATCGTTCAGGGTCTTTTGGATTTTAGCCATCCTAACTGGGGTTAGATGGTATCTCAATGTGGTTTTGATTTGCATTTCCTGGATGCTGAGTGATGTTGAGCATTTTTTCATATGTCTGTTGGCCATTTATATATCTTCCTTAGAGAAATGCCTACTTAGCTCTTTTGCCCATTTTTTAATTGGGTTGCTTGTTTTCTTCTTGTAAAGTTGTTTGAGTTCCTTATATATTCTGGATATTAATCCTTTGTCAGATTCAGATGTATATTTTGCAAATATTTTCTCCCACTCTGTTGGTTGTCTTTAAACTCTGTTAATTGTTTCTTTTGCTGTGCAGAAGCTTTTTAGTTTGATATAATCCCATTTGTTTATTTATTCTTTGGTTGCCCATGCTTTTGGGGTGGTATTCATGAAGTCTGTGTCCAGTCCTATTTCCTGAAGTGTTTCTCCTATGTTTTCTTTAAGAAGTTTTATTGTTTCAGGGTGTATATTTAAATCCTTAATCCATTTTGAGTTGATTCTAGTATACGGTGAGAGGTATGGATCTAGTTTCATTCTCCTGCATATGGATATCCAGTTATCCCAGCACCATTTGCTGAAGAGGCAGTCCCTTCCCCAGTGAATGGGCTTGGTGCCTTTGTCAAAGATCAGATGGCAGTAAGTGTGTGGGTTGATTTCTGGATTCTCTATTCTATTCCATTGGTCAGTGTGTCTGTTTTTATGCCAGTACCATACTGTTTTGGTTATTATAGCTTTGTAGTATAGCTTAAAGTCAGGTAGTGTTATACCTCCAGCTTTATTTTTTTTGCTGAGCATTGCTTTGGCTATGCGTGGTCTTTTATTGTTCCATATAAATGTCTGGATAGTTTTTTCCATTTCTGAGAGAAATGTCTTTGGAATTTTGATGGGGATTGCATTGAATTTGTATATCACTTTGGGTAGTATGGACATTTTCACTATGTTGATTCTTCCAATCCAAGAGCATGGGATATCTTTCCATCTTCTTGTACCCTCTCTAATTTCTCTCAGCAGTGGTTTGTAGTTCTCATTATAGAGATTTTTCACAACCTTGGTTAACTCAATTCCCAAGTATTTTATTTTTTTGGTGGCTATTGTAAATGGGCAGGCTTTCTTGATTTCTCGTTCTGCATGTTCACTATTGGAGAAAAGAAATGCTACTGATTTTTGTGTGTTGATTTTGTATCCTGCTACTGTGCTGAAATCATTTATCAATTCCAAGAGTTTTTCGGTAGAGGTTTTAGGCTGTTCGATATATAGGATCATGTCATCTGCAAACAGGGACAGTTTGGCTTCATCTTTTCCAATCTGGATGCCCTTTATTTCCTTCTCTTCTCTGATTGCTCTGGCTAGTACTTCCAACACTATGTTGAATAGGAGTGGTGAGAGTGGGCATCCTTGTCTAGTTCCTGTTCTTAAAGGAAAAGCTTTCAGCTTTTCCCCATTCAGGATGATATTGGCAGTGGGTTTGGCATATATGGCTTTAATTATGTTGAGATACTTTCCCTCTATACCTGACTTATAGAGGGTCTTTGTCATGAATGAGTGCTGAACTTTATCAAATGCTCTTTCAGCACCTACAGAGATGATCATATGGTCCTTGTGTTTGAGTTTATTAATATGGTGTATCACATTTATTGGTTTGCATATGTTGAACCAACCTTGCATCCCTGGGATGAATCCCACTTAATCATGATGAATAATTTTTCGTATGTGTTGCTGTATTCTGTTTGCTAGTATTTTAGTGAGGATTTTTGCATCTATATTCATCAAGGATATCGGCCTGTAGTTTTCTTTTTTGGTTATATCTTTACCTGGTTTTGGTATCAGGATGATGTTAGCTTCATAGAATGTGTTTGGGAGATTTGCGTCCGTTTCAATCTTTTTGAATAGTTTGTAAAGAATCGGTGTCAATTCTTCTTTGAATGTTTGGTAAATTCTGCTGTGAATCCATCTGGTCCTGGGCTTTTCTTTGTTGGGAGCCTTCTGATAACAGCTTCAATCTCCTTTATTGTTATTGGTCTGTTCAAATTTTCTACGTCTTCATGGTTCAGTTTTGGGAGCTTGTGTGTGTCCAGAAATTTACCCTTTTCCTCCAGATTTTCAAATTTGTTGGCGTATAGTTGTTTATAGTAGTCTCGAATGATCCCTTGTATTTCAGATGAATCAGTTGTAATATTGCCTTTTTCATTTCTAATTTTGGTTATTTGAGTCTTCTCTCTTCTTTTTTTTGTTAGCCATGCTAATGGTTTGTCAATTTTATTTATCTTTTCAAAAAACCAACTTTTTGATTCGTTGATCTTTTGAATTGTTTTTTGGTTTTCAATTTCATTCAGTTCTGCTCTGATCTTAATGATTTCTTTCCGTCTGCTAACTTTAGGTTTGGATTGTTCTTGTTTTTCTAGTTCTTTAAGGTGAAGTGTTAGGTTGTTCACTTGCCATCTTTCCATTTTTCTGAAGTGAGCATTTAATGCAATAAATTTCCCCCTCAATACTGCTTTTGCAGTATCCCACAGGTTTTGGTATGATGTATCATTGTTTTCATTAGTTTCAATAAATTTTTTGATTTCCTGCTTGATTTCTTCTTGGACCCATATGTCATTAAGTAGAATGCTGTTTAATTTCCATGTGTTTGTATAGTTTCCAGAGTTTCGTTTGTTATTAGTTTCTAGTTTTAATCCATTGTGGTCTGAGAAGATACATGGAATAATTCCAATTTTTTTGAATTTATTGAGACTTGATTTGTGACCTAATATGTGATCTATCCTGGCGAATGATCCATGTGCTGATGAGAAGAATGAATATTCTGAGGTTGTTGGGTGGAATGTTCTGTAGATATCTGCCAATTCCAATTGGTCTAGAGTCTTGTTTAGATCTTGTGTTTCTCTACTGATTCTTTGCCTAGATGATCTGTCTAATATTGACAGTGGAGTGTTCAGGTCCCCTGCTATTATGGTATTAGTGTCTATTTCCTTCTTTAGGTCTAATAGAGTTTGTTTTATAAATCTGGCTGCTCCAACATTGGATGCATACATATTTATGATTGTTATGTCTTCTTGATGGATCAGTCCTTTTATCATTAATTAGTGTCCCTCATTGTCTCTTTTTATGGTTTTTAGTTTAAAGTCTATTTTGTCAGATATAAGAATAGCTACTCCAGCTCGTTTTTCTTTTCTGTTTGCATGGTAAATCTCTTTTCTATCCTTTCATTCTTAGTCTGTGTGAATCTTTATGGGTGAGGTGGGTCTCTTGTAGGCAGCATATAGTTGGGTCCTCCTTTTTAATGCAGTCAGCCAGTCTGTGTCTGTTCATTGGGGAATTTAAGCCTTTTACATTAAGAGTTGTTATTGAAAGTTGTTGATTTATTCCTAGCATTTTATTGGTTGTTTGGTTGTCTTAGGTGTCTTTTGTTCCTTGCTTTCTGATTTACTGTTTGGTTTCTTTGTTTGTTGGTTCCTTAGGTTGTTGATAGCGTTTCTGTTTGCTTGTTTTCTCTTCATGAGTGCCATTTTTATTATACTAGTGGGTATTGATTTTTCTTGGGTTTTTATGGCAGTGGTAGTTATTTTTCAGGAACCAAACCCAGTACTCCCTTGAGGATTTCTTGTAAGGGTGGTCGTATGTTAGTGAACTCCCGCAGTTTTTGTTTGCCTGAGAAATATACTATTTGCCCTTCATTTTGGAAGGATAGCCTTGCAGGGTAGAGTATTCTTGGCTGGCAATCTTTGTCTTTTAGTATTTTGAATATATCATCCCATTCCTTTCTAGCTTTTAGGGTTTGTGATGAAAAGTCTGATGTTAGCCTGATTGGGGCTCCCTTATAGGTGATTTGATGCTTCTCTCTTGCAGCTTTTAAGATTCTCTGTTTGTCTCTGAGTTTTGCCAATTTGACTATAACATGTCTTGGAGAAGGCCTTTTTGGGTTGAATACGTTTGGAGATCGTTGAGCTTCCTGGATCTGAAGATCTGTGATTTTTCCTATACCTGGGAAGTTTTCTGCCACTATTTTGTTGAATATGTTTTCAATGGAATCTCCATTTTCCTCCCCTTCTGGAATACCCATGACTCAGATATTTGAGCACTTAAGGTTGTCTGATATCTCTTTCAGATTTTCTTCAATGTCCTTGATTCTTTTTTCTTTCTTTTTGTCTGCTTGTGTTATTTCAAACAGCCCATCTTCAAGTTCAGAGGTTCTCTCTTCAACTTCGACAAGCCTGCTGGTTGAACTCTCCATTGTGTTTTTTATTTCGCTGAATAACTTCTTCAGTTCAGCAAGTTCTGCTACATTTTTTTCCAGGACATTGATTTCCTTGTACATTTCCTCTTTCAGATCCTGTATACTTTTCCTCATTTCATCATGATGTCTAGCTGAGTCTTCTTGTATCTCATTCAGTTTCCTTAGAATTATCACTCGAAATTCCTTGTCAGTCGTTTCAAGGGCTTCTTGTTCTATAGGATCTTGAGTTTGAGATTTATTAACTTTTTTTTTTTTTTTTTTTTTTTTTTTTTGTCGTTTTTTCGTGACCGGCACTCAGCCAGTGAATGCACCGGTCAGTCCTATATAGGATCCGAACCCGCGGCGGGAGCGTCGCCGCGCTGCCAGCGCAGCACTCTACCAAGTGCGCCACGGGCTCGGCCCAGATTTATTAACTTTTGGTGGTGTACTTTCTTGATTTTTTGTATTTCTGGTATCATTTTTTTGATGTTTATTCATTGTGGCAGGGGGTTTCACAGTCCACCGATTTGAGACTAATGAATAACTAAGATGTTGCTGTGGTTGCCAATTTCGTATGGCTACCTCCGTGACTGCTCAGTTGGCTTCTAGTGCCTTGTGTGTGTGGTTGACTAGGGTCTTGGACCTCTCCGGTGAGCCACTTTTCTGGTCAGCTTGGACTCTGCTGGGCTGGTGGATCACGTACTACATGGTGTGTGATCTCTGTTGAGCTTTCACTTCCTGTGCAGCACTACTCCCTGTTCCGTGTGCTCTGGCCCAGGCTGTTGGATCGTGCAGTGGCGACCCCACAGGGTGTGTGGTTTCTGTCGATTCTCCGCCTCCCTGGCCGCACAGCTCCCCACTCTGTGCGCACTGTGCTGGGCTGGGACGTGTCTTCTGCAACCCTCGTCTATCAGCTGGGCCTTCAAGACCCTGCTCCGCACCGCCTCACCCAGGAAGTCTACCAGGTTTCTGGTAGGCACAGACAACCGGTCACTCTGGGTGCCTTTGTAGCACTGTGTAGATCTTTCTCGGGACTTGTTCACCTTTGTATCCCCTCGGCATGGACCAAATCTAGTGCACACCTGCAGCCAGCTCTCCGGCAGGTTCAAGCGGACCTGGGAACTCTCCTACCACACTATTCCCAACCAGAAATTGGTTAGGCTTTTTTCCGAACTGGTGGCCGCAGAGATGGTATCTGCCTCCCAGTAACAGGGAGTTTACCGGGGGCCGGATTCCAGGGTGTGGTGGAGTGACATTCATCCCGCCTGTACTTCCTTGCCCTCCCGACACTGTCCGGGGACGCCCCATGCCACCAGCCCCGCCAGAGAACCATGGAGGGAGTGAGAGGGGAGGCCGGCCTGCAGGCTCCGGAAAGCCCCACACCGGGGCAAGCAAGTGTGAAGGCTCAGTGTGGGGCCGAGCCAGGCGGAGCTGCCAACACCTGGGAAAATGGAGCCAGCCCCGGAGCGGTGAGTGAACCGGTGATGCAGGTGGGAGCCGGGTGGGCGTCAGCGCCCCTAACAGGGCTTGGCCAGGGGTCACTCACAGGGCTGTGCCAGGTCGGGCGCTCACTCTCTGCCTCTGGTTTGTCGCCTTCCCCATTCTTGGCCGCTGCCGCCTGACAGTACCAGATATTGACAAAGCTGGGACCACTGGAGCTCCAGGGGAAGAGGAGGAGAGATCCACAGAGTTCACGAAGGTGGGAGAAGCCTCAGTGAGAGGAAGAAGAAACCACTCCAACCATTTCAAGCCCCAACCGGTTCAGGGTTGGCTCTGGGAGAGGTAGGAAGAAGTTGTAGCACACAGAGCAGGAGCCAGCAAAAGCCACAGCTCAGCCCTTTGTATGAAGTTGCTTGGAGTCTGCAGGAGAGAAGAGGGCCTTGGAGCTCACCATACCAGCTCCCAGGCCAGAGAGCTCCTTAGATTTTTTAAATACTGAATTCATATTTTCTGTGAAGAGTGTTTGCTTTTTTCCTTCTTTTCCAGTATGATTTTTATTACTTTTTCTTACCTAATTTCCACCTAGAACCTCCAGTACAGTATTAATTTGAAGTGGCTAGAAAAGACATCTTTGTCTTGTTCATTATCTCGTTTATTATCTTTAGGGGAAAACATTTGATTTTTCAGTTAATATGATAATATGTATCATATTATTATGTGATATTAAATATTATATTAACTGTAGGTTTCTGTAGATGCTTTAATTGGGTTGGGGATTTTCCCTTTATTTCTAGTTTGCTGTGTGTTTCTATCACAAAATCAAATTGTATTTTCTCAAATGCTATTTCTCTTTCTATTAAGATAATCATGTAAATTTTATTCT
Source organism: Cynocephalus volans (assembly GCF_027409185.1). Taxonomy (NCBI): domain Eukaryota; kingdom Metazoa; phylum Chordata; class Mammalia; order Dermoptera; family Cynocephalidae; genus Cynocephalus; species Cynocephalus volans. The sequence goes on from NC_084465.1 coordinate 36,781,961, forward strand.
TTATTCTATTTATATGGTGGATTGCATTGCTTGATTTTTGTACCTAAACCACCCTGGCATTTCTACTGTAAATCCCACTTGGTTTTTAGTGCATACTATTTTTTGCATGTTGTTGTATTCACATTGCTAGTGTTTAGTTGTGGGGGTGTTTTGCTTCTATATTCATAAGAAATATTGGTTTTTAGTTTTATTTTCTTGTGATGTCTCCCTGATTTGAGTATCAGAGTAATACAGACCACATAAATGAGCTTGAAATGTTCTCTCCTCTTCTACTTTTGGAAAAGTTTGTGAAGTATGGTATAAATTCTTCCAACATTAGGTAGAATTCACCAGTAAAGCCATCAAGACCTGTGGTTTTGGGGGGCATGGTGGTCATGGAGGGTTGATTATGCTTTCAATCTCCAATCTCTTTTTTTGTTTGTCTGTTTTAGGTACATTCAGATTTTCTATTACCTATTGAGTCATTTTTGGTAATTTATGCCATTCTAGGAATTCACTTAAATGAATGTAATCACTGAGAAGTTACAATTTACATTTGCCATTTAGTTATTCATTTTTTTATACTTCTATGTCTTATTTATTTTTATTTCTCTCTTTTTTTATTACTGCATTTTTGTGTTAAATCAATATTTTATAGTGTTCCATGGGCCATTTTAGTTCAAATTTTTCTTTGCTATTTACTTTTTTCTTAGTGGTTTCTTTGGCAATTAAAATAAACATAATGACTCAATACAATGTAGTTTGAATTAACACTTACTTATTTTAATAATATACAATAACTTCACTCCAATATAGTTTTACTCCCTACTTTGTGCTATTACTGTCATACTGACTGCATTGTTATATAAACTCATCACCACAGTGATACTAGTACTGATGTATGAAGTTAACTTTTAAATGAGATACAATAAGAAAAGTTTTACAAACCAAACTATATTTATACTATTTTTTTCACCAAGTCTGACTGGACATATGTTTATACTATCTTTTAAATCTACTTATAAATATCTTTTATATTTACTTATAAATAATTTTTTTATTATATTTATTGTACTTTTTAATTTGAGAATTTCTATTTGGTTCTGTATAATTTCTCTTTATTGATATTCTCTATTTAAAAAGAAATTGTTCTTATGGTTTAATTGTTTACATGTGACTTCCTTTATTTGTTTATACATATTTATAATAAGTGATTTGAAGGCTTTGTCTAGTAATTCTAGTATCTGGTCTTTCTTGGGGACAGTTTCTATTGACTATTTGTTACAATATAGACCATAAATTTATCTTTCTTTGTGTGCATAATTTTGTGTGTGTGTAGAAAAATGTACATTTTGAATAATATAATGAGACTCGTTTGGAAATCAGATCTCCATCCTGTGGTTAGCTTTACTATTGCCCTTTATTATTTTATATTGATTCAATTTACTGTACTTAGTGCTCTTTAATTTCAGCCTGAATTATTCCTTTCAGAAATTTTTTGATAAGTCAGGTTGTCTAGAGACAAATTCTTTCAGTTTTTCTTTATCTGGGAATGTCTTAATTTTTCCTTTATTTTTGAAAATAGTTTTACTGGATATAGAAATCTTGGTTGACATTTTTTTCTTTCAGCACTTTAAATATTTCATTCTATTTCTTTCTGATTTCTAATGCAAAGTCAGCTTTAAACTTATTAAGAATCCCTTGTACATGAGTCACTTTTCTCTTGTGAGAAGATTCTCTTTGTCTTTATCTTTTAATAGTTTTACTATGATTTGTCTAGGTGTGGATATCTTTGAGTTTATCTAACTTGTATTTAGCTGAGTTTTGGGGGTATGTAGACTAATATTTTTATTAAATTAGGGAAGTTTTCAGTCATTATTCAAATATTCTTTCTATCTCATTTCTCTTCTTCTTCTGGGAATCCATTATGTATATGCTGGTATACTTGATGAAGTCTCACAGGTTCTCTGAGGCCCTGTTTATTTTCTTCATTCTTTTGTCTTTCTGGCTCTCAAACGATATAATCTCAATTGACTTATCTTCAATTATGCTCATTCTTTCTTTGTCCACTTAATCTGCTGTTGAACTCCTCTGGTAAAATCTTTCTTATACTTCTTGTACATTTTAATTTGAGAATTTCTATTTGGTTCTCTTTATAATTTCTCTTTGATATTCTCTATTTAAAAAGACAGTGTTCTCATTTTACTTGCTTACACATGATTTCCTTTGGGTTTTTTATATATATTTATAATAAATGATTTAAAGTCTTTGTCTAGTAATTCTAGTATCTAGTCTTTCTCAAGGATAGTTTGTACTGAGTGTTTCTTAGCATGTAGACCATAAGTTTGCATTTCTTTGCATGTGTAATTTTGCATATGTGTGTAGAAAAATGTACATTTTGAATAATATAATGAAGCAAGTTTGGAAATCAGATCCCCTTCATTCTGTGTTTTGCTGTTGTTGATATTTTTTGTTGTCATTTTCATTACTGCTGCTTTTTGTTTGTTTGTTTATTAGTGACATTCCCAGACTAATTTTATAAAATTTGTATTCCTTGCTTTGTGTAGACACTGAAAGCTCTGCTCAGATATCTTGGTGGTCAGCTAATATTTGGCCATAAAATGTATTTTCTTGAATGCTTTAAACAAATAAGTCATCTACCCTTGGCTAACAGGTGCTGCATATGTGTTGGGCCCTTCAGTGCTCCAGGTGTTTGAAACTCTGATTTAAACTTTACTTTCTGCTTGTGCAGGGGCTCAGGGTCAACATAGAGGCAAGAGACTCAGTCCTTCCCAGGTTTTTTTCTGGGCATGAACACAGTCCTGCTAAGTGCACGGCTTTTTAGGTCTCCAGAACTCTGTGGCAGCTTTATAAAACCCACTATGGACAACTCATTCCTATGATCTTCCTTTTAAATTTTAATCTAGCCTCTTATTTGTCCCAACTGATATCTCTGCCTCAGGTAGCAGCAATGCTAAACAATTGCCATTGATTGCTTTTTAATATTGCCTAAGAGGGCTTTTCCCATTGAGCAAACTGACTCACGTGAAATAAAACAAAGCCCTATAAATGGGGCTTTTCCAGGCTGCTGCTGATAAGGTCAAACAGTGATCATACATGGGGATAGGGTTTTCTGAGGGTCTATAAACCTGTTCTTCCCTTCTAGAAGCTACTATGTTGCTGGTTTTCACAGCTACCATGATTACTAGATGGACGGTTTTTGAGTCAATCTTGCAGCTCTGGATAGGATAAGAATAGGACAAGTTAAGATGCCCCAAACTAACTGTTCTGGGTGATATTCAGCTGTTTTCTTGAATAAATCCTCCTTGGATTGTTGCAAGGCTTTTTTAATTTATGTAGTTTTGAAAAACTTGGTTTTGATTATTTTTGTCATTTTTCTTATTTCTTTTTTGGAGAAACAAATATTCAGAGGTTTTTATTCCATCATCTCGTAAGCCTCCAGTTAGTGAATTTTTAACACAAGTAGGTTTATTTTACAGGAATTTTATAAGCCATAAAGATACAAATTTAATAAATGTTACACATTTTACACACTATTGCAGATGTTCATTTTACATTTAAATTAGCTCTTGGAAAAAGATTCTGAGAAATATTCTTCATTATGTTGCAGTGGTTTGGGATTATTTAAGATAACTGTATCTATCTGTCACTCAAACTAAAGTTCAAGATTGTAACTACTTGAGAAAGGAGAGGATGCTAGAAATAAATAGATATGTTTATATTGAATATTTAATATTAACACTTCAGCATAGACAAAATAGACTAATTTAAAATGGTATTAAAGAAAGATATCTTCTAACCTTATACATAGAGAAATTGTACTTCTGAAACAAAACAAATAGAGGTATGTGACAAAATAAGCTTAGAGTGAAATTGGTTATTGATGATAACATTTAGGATCTTTTGCATCTATCAATATGTATTACTAACAGATTATTTTTAATTTTTTAGTTTGTTTTAAGTTATACATCACAGTAGGTAAAAACAAAAACAAACAAAAAACATCATAACAAATTGTAAAACATTAATATGCTCATTTTTTCTATCCAAATTAATAATTTTAAATTTTTAAAATTTTAGAATAAATTAAGATTTACAAAAAAGTTGACATGCATTTCTCTGCTTTTTCTTCCCTTCACTTGTTTAAACACTCATATTAAAAAGTTAAAGATTTTTAACAGTATTTCCACTAGCATTTTAGAAAATTATTTTAAATAATTATATTATCCTCATGGGTTTATTACCAATAATTTAAGACAAGTATACATCTTATGATTTGTTATTTTACCTTTTATGTGTGTTTTATGTCATTTTTTTCTTAATTTCTTTTTTGCTTTTCTAGAACATGTCCTGAAGTAATATTTTCCTCCATTGTTTTTCTCTTCTGCTCTCCCACTTCTCCCCTCAACTGCTTTTGACATTTGGTACATAGTTTGCATCCTCTCTGAATCTTTACATTTCCTTTAGTTTTCTCTTTTGCCTGCATGATAGTTTGGTTCAACATGGATTTAAATCTTTTTCCATCAAAACTTAGAAGAAATTACGCCATTATGTCCTTGAATTTAGAATCAAGATGAGAATTCTAATTATAGAGATTCATATTAATGGTAGATAATCTCTCTCTCTCTCTCTCTCTCTCTCTCTCATCTATCTATCTATCTATCTATCTATCTATCTATCTATCTATCTATCTATCTATCTCATATTCCATCTCTACTTACTCCACAGTTTGATTTCCTCAACTTCATATTCCAGATTATTAATTCAGTTTTCAGTCATGTCCATGCAACTACACAGTATCACTATTAACGTATTTAACTTGCAGCAATGATATTTAATTTTCAAGATTTATTACATGATTTTCAAAGCAATTTTAATCTTAAACTTGTTTTTACATTCTCTTATCTCTCACTCTTCTTCTCTTTCAACTCTCAAGGTGATTTGCTTATTTTTTTAAATTGGTTATAAATATTCGTGGAATACAAAGCTGATTGTCACCACTCATGCCCAAGATGTGATGGCCAGATCCATACTGGCAGCATGCCCATTACCACAAATTGTGATTATATCCCATGTCTCCCACCTAGTTATCCCCGACCTCCCTCCCCATCCCCCTTTTCCACACTCATCTTTGTATCCTTAGGTATGTTCTCTCCCTCTGCAAGTCCAACACACCACTGTGGTCTTTCTTTCCTTCCTTCTTGCTCTCTTAGCTCCCACTTATGAGTGAGGACATGCGGTATTTATCCCTCTGTGCTTTGCTTATTTCATTCAACATAAGTTTCTCCAGCTCATCCATGATGTTGCAAATGGGAGAATTCCATTCTTTTTTAGGGCAGAGTAGTATTCCATGGTGTATATATACCACAGTTTCCTTATCCAATTGTCCATCAATGGACATTTAGGTTGGTTCCATGTCCTGGCTATTGTAAACAGAGCTGCAATGAACATGGGAGTGTAGGTATCACTTCAACATGATGATTTCCATTCCTTTAGGTATATAACCAGAAGTGGGATTGCTGGATCGTATGGAAGATCTATCTGTAGTTGTTTGAGAAACATCCATACTGTTTTCCATAGTGGTTGTACTAATTTACAGTCCCACCAACAGTGCAGAAGTGTTCCTTTCTCTCCACATCCTCACCAGCATTTGTTATTTTCCATCTTTTTGATTATAGCTAGTCTAACTGGGGTGAGGTGATATCTCAATGTGGTTTTAATATGCATTTCCCTGATGATTAGTGATGTTGAGCTTTTCTTCATGTACCTGTTGGCCATTTGTATGTCTTCCTTTGCAAAATGTCTACTCAGCTCCTTTGCTCATTTTTTAATTGGATTATGTTTTTTTTTTACTGTATAATTGCTCAAGTTCCTTGTATACTATGGATATTAATCCCCTGTCTGATGCATAGTTAGCAAAAATTTTCTCTCACTCTATAGGTTGTCTTTTCACTCTGTTGATTGTTCCTTTCTGTGCAGAAGCCTTTTACTTTGATATAGTCCCATTTGTTTATTTTTTATTTTGTTGCTGTGCTTTTGGGCTCATGTTCATAAAGTCTGTTGATTTGCTTATTGTTATGCTTGGTTTACCTCAAATGTCTGGTAATGTTTGCTGTCTAAACATAATTATAAATTGTTGCTGATGTGGGGTCCTTGGCAGTTTTAGAGGCAATTTTTTCATGGAGAATCTTCCCTTAAATAGAGGGATCTCTGGAAATAATTGTTCAGGGATGTTTAGACAGACAAATTTCTCTTCATAATGAGTGGGGATCACATAGACAAATAGATGAGTTCGCTGATAACAGAAGTAATGAAGTCTTTCTGCTATATATTATAACCTTTCCCCCTTCTCATATAATCTTTCCCCCTTCCATTGTTGGGCACAATGGAAGCCCAACAAATAATTCTGCTTCAATTTGCTCTCTAGCCCTGATATTATTATCAATTGTTTTCACTTCCCAGCAATTTCCAGGCTCATGATTCTCAATCTTGGCTGCCCATTGCAATCATCTGCAGAGCTTTACCAATTACTGCTGCCTGTATCCTACCCCTAGAGGTGATGATTTAATTGTAGCCATGACTGAGAATCAATGTTCCAAAAAGATTGCTCATTTTTTCCCAGTAATTTTATGCATTCTTCCTGCTGTTTTTACCTCAGGCCAACATTATTTGAAATTAGTGACCAGCCCAGCTGGTCCAAAATTCTTTTGTAATTCTGATGACCAGCTTGTGGCTTACCTCTGACTCCCAGCCACTATTGATGTAGAAACTGGAGCAGTGATTCTTAATGCTTGCTCTATTATAAAATGACCAGGGGAGATTTAAAAGCATACCTACCCTAAACCAATTAATCAGATCTTCAGATGTAATGAAAAGCGATAGGGTGCTAAAAGTTTTCCAAGTGAGTATAATGTGAAGCTAAGGATAAGAGTTACTTGTGTTAGGACACAAGCACCTTAGGACAGGGACTCTCAAACTGCAATGTGCATAAGAATCACCAAGGGATCTTGTAAAAATGCAGATTATGATTACTTAGGTCTGTGGTAGGGCCTGAGATATTCTGTTTCTAAGGAACACTCTGGTTATGTCAATGCTGCTGGTCTGCTGGCCACGATGACAAGGTAGGCCTTAGGACTTATTGAGGAAAACAATATTAATGCCAGCAGTTTTGGGTTTTGTCATTAATCTGAAGCCCAACTGCTACATATTCCCCCAAACTCCTCAAACTTTTTATTTCAATGATAGTACACTCTCCCCCTAGTTATTTCTATAATTTTTTCATTTATTTTCATTAAAAAACAAAAACAACAACAAAACTTCTTCTGTGTTTTAATGGCATTTAGTAAGGGGAGAAGGCAAATGTCAGCATTTAGTCAACAATGCTGAAATAGAAAACATAACTGTTTAAGATAAAGATCCATCTTTCCATCCAAAGTACTCTTTTAAAATATATGTTTACTTCTCTATGTAATTTTAATAACTATCTTATAGAGTTTTTTCAAGTGAAAATTAGTGTAAGGTGAGACTTAGAAATCCAAACATGGGTAAAGTATCTATAAGAAAAAAAATGAAAAGAATTGGTATTATCTTACATACTAAATAATTAAGGTTCTAAAGTGTCTGCAAAATGTTTCTACAACATAAAGTAGCATATATATACACACTACTCTAGTGAACTTGTTCATTAAAGAAATCAGACTATTATTTCTTCCTCCTGGGAACACTTTATTTGCAAATTAGTTGTAGTCAGTTAAAAATAAAATAGAGTACATTAATTGATAGAGATGTCTGTATAACTTAGAATGTGAATATAAAATAAATGACTGGAGAAATGCCTAAATCTTTTGAGATAAAGATAATGATCTAAGTATTATTTGTTAATCTCAATGAAGTCCAAATGTAAAAAATACGATCACCCTTCTGACCTATTTTCCTTTCTTTGGCAAAGTATTACTTTGGCAAACTATTATTAGAAGGAATTCTACTAACTGTTATCAGAGTAAAACTGAACCAAGTGCTCCTCCATTACAGACCTGAGACATGATGGATGCATGCATCATTATGACTTGGGCTATGGAAGCCTGGATTTCTTGGCCTGTCTAACAGACGTTAGACTTCCTATCAAATACAACTCTGCCACATGCAAAAGAACACATTGCATCCCTCTTAACTATCCCTTCTGACCCTGAACAGCCTATTTGACCAGCTGTTCACTTGAAGACAGAATTCTGGTTCTAGCAGTTAGAAAGTGCATCAGTTATACGGTTTTCCACCTGGAACCTGAGGGGCTCTGAGAGGTTCTCTCAGAGGCTGTTGGCCAGTAGGGAGGATGGCCCAGCAGTTGTGCTCTGGGTCACATTCTTTATTCATTGAGGCTGCTCAGCTGGTTGGGTTCCTGTGGACAATTTTATTATAGCAAAAAAGTCCAAACCTCATATTATAGTTCATGCCCCTCACTTTACAATGAGGCCTAGAAAATTTAAATAATATTCCCCATCCAGCTTTATTACTAAGTGACATAAGTAGAATTCATATTTTAAGAATCCGAGAATAGTTTTCTTTCTCCTGAACCACTGATTTCTACACCTGGGTGATTACCTGACTCACCTGAGGAATTTATTGAAACTCAGACTCATGCCTCTCACCCCAGACCTACTGAGTCAGGATTCCTGGGTATGAATTCCCAAAATATACACCAGCATGTAGAAGCTGTCAAACATGGACGCAAGGTACATGATTCACCAGCTTTGAGATTTAATGTGTGCCCTGATGGGTTTTTGACTTGTTTGGCACCTGTTACACCCTTCTTTTGGCCTATTTCTCCCTTTTTGAATGGGAACATATACTCTATGCTTCTCCTACCATTATATCTTGGCAATAGATAACTTGTTTTGATTTCACAGATGGGAGTTTAGACTTTGGACTTTTTGAGTTGAAACAAGGTAAGATGTTGGGGATAGAATGAATGTATTTACGTATGAGAAGGACATACACTTTGGGGGCCAGGGGTGAAATGCTATGGATTGACTGAATTGTGTCCCCCAACATCCACATATTAGAAGTTTAATTCACACTGTAACTCTTGAGGATAGGAAATCCTATTATGGTAATTGAAAGGTGGGTCATTGAAGAGGCAATTAAATTGCAGGACCATGCCATAGTGAATGGAGTAATAATGGTGGTAAGAAGCATGGTTCTGAGGGCTTTAAAAGGAGAGCACATGAGAGTCTCTCTCTCTCTGCTCCACCGTTTTCTTCCATGTGAGACCCTGAATTGCTGTAAAGCCACCACCAAAGAAGACCCTCTCCAGATGCGTTCCCTGAACTTTGGACTTCCCAGCTTCTGAAACTGTAAGCAATAAATTTCATTTTCTTATAAATCACCCAGTTCCAGGTATTTTGTTTTTATCAATAGAAATGGACTAATACAATGGTAAAATGATTCCCAACTTCATATCATATCCTTTTCTTTGGTATATAACTTTCTACTTTTTCATCAGCATTATCTAAGTTCATTTCAAGGTAAATTATGCATTATATACAATTTTACAGTATTTAAAAATTCAATTCCATTCTAATCTTTCTTGATATAACCATAGATATGCTGAAGTATTAGCATATCTATGGCATCCTTTGTTTTCAAAGTTTTGAAAATCCGCTAAGGGCAAATCATTCCAATGGCCCTCAGGACACTAAGACAACCAAAGCTTTCTGTCTTCAAACTAAAAAAAAAAAAAAAAAAAAAAAAAAAAAAAAAATCAACCACTGTTTGTCATATTAGGTGGTTAGTCTAGTTCTTGTTTTAAACAAAGCATCTCACTTTACCTAATGTTTATGACACTGAAACTGAGCCTGTAGATGATGTTAACATTTAGTTATTTGGAACAATGTCTGATAAATGGAAGAAAAGAGTCAAAATCATTAATATCTTTTTTTTTTTTTTTTCTGACAGGCAAGGGAATTGCAACCCTCAGCAAGATGCGGTCCACACCATGCCCAGCCAGTGAGCGCACTGGCCATCCCTATATAGGATCGAACCTCGGCCTCGGGGCTACCAGCACCGCACTCTCCCCAGTGAGCCAAGGGGCCGGCCCTTTAATAACTCTCATACATTGTTGGTGGGACTGCAAAATGGTACAGCCTCTATGGAAAATGGTATGGAGGTTCCTCAAACAATTGCAGATAGATCTACCATACGACCCAGCTATCCCACTGTTGGGTATATACCCAGAGGAATGGAAATCATCAAGTCGAAGGTATACCTGTTTCCCAATGTTCATCGCAGCACTCTTTACAATAGCCAAGAGTTGGAACCAGCCCAAATGCCCATCATCAGATGAGTGGATACGGAAAATGTGGTACATCTACACAATGGAATACTACTCAGCTATAAAAACGAATGAAATACTGCCATTTGCAACAACATGGATGGACCTTGAGAGAATTATATTAAGTGAAACAAGTCAGGCACAGAAAGAGAAATACCACATGTTCTCACTTATTGGTGGGAGCTAAAAATTAATATATAAATTCACACACACACACACACACACACACACACACAAACCGGGGGGGGGGGGGAAGAAGATATAACAACCACAATTATTTGAAGTTGATACGACAAGCAAACAGAAAGGACATTGTTGGGGGGAGGGGGGGAGGGAGAAGGGAGGGAGGTTTTGGTGATGGGGAGCAATAATCAGCCACAATGTATATCGACAAAATAAAATTTTAAAAAAATAAATAAATAAATAAAATAAAATAAAATCATTAACATCTTAATAAGCCTTGATTAACTTTGAAGTCTCAACAGAGGAGCCAAGCTGGATCAAGTGAATTTTTGTTAGTGTTTTCAGCATGACTCTCAATATAAATTCAAGTACAAAATCTGTGAACCAAAGAGGCACATGATTTAGCTAAGCTTGGACTTCTGGAAAAATTATGACCTTTCTAATTATGAGGAAGTTACATAAATTATATAGGGAAATTTATTTCTTGCTTCCTGCAGAAATTTCTAAACACTTTTATTAAATGTAATTTTTAAGGGCTGATCAGTTAGGCAAGTTGGTTAGAGCATGGTACTGATAACACCAAGATCAAGGATTTGGATCCCTGTACCTACCTGCCAGCCACAAAAAAAAAAAAAAGAAAAAAGAAAAAAAAAATTGTTTAAATTACTTCATAAAAAATTACCACAAACTTAGTGGCTTAAAACAACACATTTATTATCCCACAGTTTCTGTGGGTCAGTGTTGGGTCATGGCTTAGTTGAGTCCTCTGTTTAGTTTCTCATAAAGCTACAGTCAAGGTGTCAGCCAGAGCTGGGCTCTCATCAGATGCTTGAGTGGAAAAGGATACACATTCATACTATCATGGCTATCAGAGGCTTCCAGTTCCTTGTGGCTATAGGATTCAGGAAAGCTTGCTTCTTTCACTTAACATAATATTTTGAAGTTCTTCTACGTTATTATATATATCTTTACATTGTAAAATAGTATCCCATTGTATGGATATGCCACGTCTTCTTTATCTATTGGCATTTGGGTTGTTGCCACTTTTTAGCTATTCTGAATAGTATTTGTATGAATATACAAGTCTTTGTGTGGACATGTTTTCATTTCTCTTGTGCAGATATTTTCTGGAGAAATTTAATATAGATTTGTTTAGACTTTTCTTTGGCTTAATACTCAGTTACAGCATGCAATATCTGATGTAAGCAAAAGTTAAGCCTTCATTAGAGGAAATATTCGCCATGAGAGTAAGCTGCTTTGCATTTGATTTCCATGGTTGATTTTTTCTGATTAAAAGTGATTCATATGTCAAATTTGAATGGAAATGGAATTCTCTAGTGAGGGCATAAATTTTCAGATAAGTGTGAAAACTTCTCTTCCTTGAAAGGAAGTTACTACTGCTCAACAGCATCAGAAACATGCTGATTTACAGCAAGTTCCTTAAAGATACTAGAAATATTTAAGACATGCAAACTTAACCATATGATGTTAAGCATTTCTGCATTTGTGCTTAAAAAAGTAATGGAAAATCATATTAAGGAATATTAAAGCACATTCAATATCTCCCTCTATTTGGAATTGACATTAAAAATGACACAATAGTTATATCAAGTATTTCATCAAGGATTGAAAAGCACATTCCTAACAAGGAAACTTTATAGCCTTATGAATTAAGCAGTAAAGAGAATTAAAGTAAGATCTCATTAATTCAGACTTCAGTGATCAGAACTTGCAATAATCTAGGTAAGGATTAGAATGAAGTTTAAACTCATAATACTTATAAAAAAAAGTTTTTCAATATAAATGAATTTCTTAATGATGATTAAATCACTTGTTATGGACTAAATGTTTGTGCCCTCCAAAACTCACATGTTGAAACCTTACCCCCCAATGTGATGGTATTTGAAGGTAGGGCCTTTGGAAAATAATTAGGTTTAGATGAGTTCTTGAAGGTGAGACTCTCATGAAGGAATTAGCGGCCTTAAAAGGTGAAGAAGACACCAGAATTTAGTCTGTCTCTGCCACATTAGGACACAGTGGAAACGTGACTCTGCAACTCAAGGAGACAGCCATTACCAGACACCAACTCTCTGTCACCTCAATGTGAACTTCCCAGACGCCAGAACTGTGAGAAATGTTTCCATTGTTTATACAACCCAGTTTAAGCAAAAAAATACCAGACTAAGACACACTTTAGGGGAAAAATGTTTTTAATCGCCCTTGAGATTCTCAGAAACTTAAATTTAGTTAAAGGTAATCTCTATGTTAATTACAGATATTCTTATTTATACATTAGGAGAATTCTTAAGTATTTATATAGGTTATATTCTTCTGACATAGTTTTTTCTTTTTTTACTTTGGCACTGGCTTGTATGGGAATCTGAATCCTGGACCTGAACTTCTGACATAATTTTGAATACTATTGGTAATTTATTTTGATCGGGCTGCATTTACTTTATCTTTTCTATCTTATTCCATAATGCTGAATTGTCATCTTCAAAACTTATCTGAATTACTGAGCTTTATTACAGTTGTTTCTTTATTTAAAATATAAGATGATTTATGCCAAAAATAAACCTTTTTTTCTCTTAATTGATGAGCCCATCATACCTCGATGTACTCATGATAAGGCATAGTTTTTAGCATCTTTCCTAATACCTACTAATATGGTTTCTCTCCAAGTTTTTTTTTTGTAGTTATTTCATAAGTACTTTAATGAGTGCAAGTCTACATCAAACAACTATACACAAATCTTGTGTTTTTAAATAAAATATTGTACTCTTTTATTAATTCATAATGATTTGTATTTCCACACTTTATTTAATACAAACTAAAACCCAATTAAACAATGTTGTATGTACATAGATTGTGTGGAATTGATGTGTTCAGTTTATACATTAACAAGGGAGAATCACTTTTCTATATTTATTTTTATAGTCTCGTGGTCCCACTAGTGAGCGATTGCATTTAATTACTTTATAGGATAATTCCACACTTTAGTTCCATAAATATAGGGTTTCAAGTCTGAAGAGAGATTATATTGTAAGCATTGCATTGTGAGAATTAAAATGTCTATTTTATTAATCATCAGAAATTCTTAACTTTAGTAGTATTGACATTTTCGACTGGATAGTTCTTTGCTGTGGGGGACTTTCCCATTTGCTGAAGAATATTTAAAATCATGCCCTTACCTCTGTCTATAGAACAGATGCCAGTAACACCTTCCCCCACTTCCAGGGACAACCCCAAATAGCTCTAAGCATTGACAATTGTCTGCTGAGGGGCAAAACCATTCCTTGTTGAGAATGGCTGATGGACATTGATTCATTTTTCAATTTTTAATGAATTCATGCTATATCTTCAGTTATTTTGTATACCTACATTCAGTTTGAAGGAAGTGAGTTTATGATTTACAATTTTTTAACCTACATGAGGCTCAATTTCCTTATTTGTAAAGCACATAGGCAGTGACAAACTGAATTATGTGAAATAATGAGATGAAATATGCAAAGCAGCTAGAGTAATAATTGGTACATACTAGGAATTCCACATTCATTTACTCCTTCTTACTTGACTTTAATAGCACCACATTTGAAGTTGTTAGAGAAGGGTTAGAGTTCAGGGGAAGCACTTTCACAGAAAAGCAATTAAAAATTTCTACAGGGTGTAAAACCCTGAAATTGTATTCAAAGAATATCAAATCTAAACATCAGGTCAAAACATGCAAGAGTAAATGGGTAAACAGCAAGTGAAACTAGTGGCTTTTAGACGCAGTGTCTAGAAGTACATCAAGGAAGAATCAAGAGTAAATTGTACCTGGTCCCCGAGGAATAAACTGCTGTCCTAATGTTTTATACTGCTTCCTTAGGACTGTTTGCTCTGCAGTCCTAGTAATTATAGAAACTGAAACACTAGCTGACTGACCCCTTAGGGCAGATACTGACACCTATACCTAGCACGGGAAATTATTAAACAACTGACGGGTATATAAAACAGGAATAATCCAACTGATTAAGAGTGAGAATATAGAAACATGATTAACATCAGAGTTTGGAAGTTGGAGCTCCAAACCACAGTCTGGATTCCATGACAGGCCATATAATTTTTTAGTTAGCAATGGAGACTTTTTATATTAGATATTTTGTTTCCAAATTAAGAATTGTGAACAACATATTAAATAGATGTTGGACTTCTTTAAATTCAAGCTACTTTTAGAATGTGTTTCAAAAATTCTTACGTTAGCGTTAGCAGTCTCAGTACCACAAGTAAGTTGCATTTCAAATTCTGTCATTTTAGTTTAGATGGACTGCTGCTCTCTAAATAATTGATTTTATGAAAAGGAGAAACTTCCCAAGGGATTTAGTTGATGTTCAGAGGTTGTACACATCTGGCTGCTGGTGACCAATCCAGGAGTGGCACTCAAATATGCGGGCCTTTCTTTTAAGGTCGATGGTTGCCAGGTGCAGTGTTTGCACTGTGTTGCTGTGAAACTAAAAATATAAGCAAATCTTTACCACCTGAAGGCCTTATTTTGGCTATTCACAAATAGGGAACTGTGTCTGTGGCTATCTTACGCAAGAACCTAAGAAGAGAAGTATCACATACAAGGTCTTTAAAGTAAGTTTGCTAGCAGATCTCTCCAGGGTCTTTTAATTAATAAGAAACATATGACCATATATAGTACACAAATCTGTACATAATGAATCTCGACATTAATCCTGATTTAATTGGTACCAAAATCTTCTGCTTTTTATAGACAAGAATTGAGTTCAGATATTAGACACAATGTCCTTTCTTCTGTATGTATAATAATGTGCAACATCCTTTCCATAGGCAATTTACTAAAGTTTCTATTATGGTCTAGGGATTCTCATACAAAACTGTAGCTTAATTGGCATGTCACTTAAAAACACGATCATATTATTGTAGTAAACTTAGGTTTTGATGATCTTAATGCAGCTAAAAATGCTAAACAAAAGAGTAATGGGTTCAAATGTCAACACTCACTATAGCCTAATTATTTCCTTATTTCTTTTTTGAAAAAAATAATTGAGTTATGTTTATTTAAAATACCTTTACATTTTTGCAAAATATCTTTTTTGGGTGGGTTGTGTCATTGTTACATAAAAACCCAGTTTTATTGTATTTTTTAAAAATTTCATAGCACAATATTTATTCAAACTTAATCAGAATCCTTAGCCATCTTTTTTGTATCCTCCTTTTAAGATAAACATTATAAAAACAAAAGCAAATTACCACTGTGATTACTAAAACTATTTGTAGACTCTGTCTTGCTTATTTTTTCAGCAGCTGAAGGTAGGGCCTCTGTCCTGGCACAAAGAGGCCACGTCCTCATGCATAATCCTGAAGCACTTCAGATCATCTCCCAGAGACCTGAGAGTATTTCTCTTTAAGATGCTGACACCTGTTTAATTTTCAGTGCATCAGATGTGGCCTGCCTTCAGATATGGATACTTAAATATTCCAGCTACCTATTGCCATGTATATACTTACTCCAAATATTAGGACTAAAAAAAACCCCCACCATATTGTCATACACTACAGTTCTGTGGGTCAAGAATTTGGCAATTTGTTACAGAGTAATAGAAAACTAATATACCAGCTTAAAAATAGTACATCAGTGAGCTGAATAAAGCCTTCTGCAAAGAGTCTTGTCAATTAATTTTGAATGTAGAATATTCATCCTCATTTAGAGAACAATTCTTTTTTTTTTTTTTTTTTTTTACAGTTTCAGTTCTAATGTTTAAATTTCTGATATTGCTAACCTCTAGAGATTAGAGCTGTGTATGTGATTCCTGCAGAGTTCCACAACTATAAGAAAATAGCCAAAATATTTGATTTGGTATGGGTGATACTTTGAAACTGATATAACATGATATAAAATCTTGAATCACTTAAATTTATACTAATTACTTAGAATAAGTTTAAAAAGGTAAAATGTTATGACCATAAAAATATTGCTACAATGTAGTATTCCATTGTGTAGATACACCATAGTTTCCTTATCCACTCATCTGATGATGGACATGTGGGCTGGTTCCAACTCTTGGCTATTGTAAATAGTGCTGCGATAAACATGGGAGTACAGGTATCCTTTCGGCATGATGATTTCCATTCCTCTGGGTATATTCCCAGCAGTGGAATAGCTGGGTCATATGGTAGATCTAATGATATACTACCATTTGCAACAACATGGATGGACTTAGAGAAAATTATATTAAGTGAAACAAGTCAGGCACAGAAGGAGAAATACTACATGCCCTCACTTACTTGTGGGAGCTAAAAATAAATAAATATACAAACAAATAAAGGGTAGGGGGGAGAAGACATAACACTCACAATTCCTTGAATTTGTTAAGTGAACAGATATGATATATTGGGGAGAGAGGAGTGGGAGGGGGGAAAGAAGAATGGGTAAAGGGACATGAAAATCAACTACAATGTACATTGAGAAGTTAAAATTTAAAATGAAATAAAATAAAAAAGTAAATAAAATAAAATATTGTGACAATGGAGCCATTTTTGAATAATGTGTTTATATTAATTTTCAGAGTTACTGTAATAAACTAAATGTTACATTTATATTGACATACATTTACAAATTTTAAAGTGGTATGTTTTATAAGGAAACATTTTCTTTGCCTGATAAAACACTAGAAAGCCCATAACAGAATATGACATATTTACAACACATAGAGCCCTTACTGATTCATATTAGTAACAATTTCAATCTGTGAAATGTATTTTTAATATGTTATGGTGTATCTGGCTTTCCAAACAAAAATTACCAAATATCTATGCAATTTTCTTTCTTCCCCCCGTGCCCCCCACCCCCCAAAGATAGCAAGGTGGCATCTTTCAGAAAGTTCTTTCACATTATTTAAGTCAGTCTTGGCTGACTATTGACCAGACTTTAACAGAAGATTTAGGTAAAGCAGATAATTACATAAATCCCATTCTCCCATTTAAATAATACATGTTTTTGTTTTTGAACAAAAGCATATCTCATTTATGAAAGGTTGTAAATGGTAAAATAGAAGTGCCATGGGGGCTAAACCACACAAATGAGGATATAATTAATTCTGCCTGAGGAAGAAGCATATCTCAACTGTCTCAAGGAGAGCTTATGAGAGGAGATAATAACTGAGAGGAGATAATAACTGAGTTGTTTAAAGAATATGTAGAAGTCCCTTGACAGAAAAGAGAGACTAAGATATTGCAGGAGATCAGACTGGTGGTGTACAATGGGAAAATTTACAATGTATGGATAAGGGCAGAAAGGAGAAGACATCGAAATTAAGAATTGATGTAGAAAAATCTTGGTAGGTAAGCATGGACAAGAAGGTTGGTGAGTTTTTAGAGTATTCAGCTCAAGTCTACAAAGATTTATTACATCAAACTATGTTCCATGTATTGTAAATCTGGCAAGGAAGGAGGCTATTAATTGAGATATAGCAGGAAGATACTGTGGACCTGGATTGAGATCACAGTGTCTCAATTTTCTTCACTGTTTAACTTAGCTTATTATTCACAATTTTTGTAAGTTATGGATTGTGGCAAGGAACAAAAATCTGAACAAACAATGCTAATCTTTGGACTAACAAAATGTTGGATAAGAATTAAGTCAAAGTGCAAGCTAACAGCATTTGGTAATGACTAACTATAGGCAGAGAAATTTGGGATATAATTGACTCCTATGTTTCTAGTTTTTAAAATTGTAAGAATGATGGAATTCATTGGAAAATTAATACATCAATGGAATAAGAAAAAGGAAGTTGGATGTTTCAGATGTGTAACAAATGGTAAAGTCAACTTTGAATTTTCTCAATATAACAGACTGTATTAATGGATACATACATGCAGTTTTATCCTGATATTAAATCCAAACAAGTACCACAAGAAAATTTCATGACAATATCCTTCAGAAAAAGAGATGAAAATTTTAACAACTCATGAAATATTAACAACTGAATTCAGCATCATATAAAAAGGAGTATATGACATGATTAAGTATAGTTTATCTCAGACATGCAAAGGTGGTTTAACATCTAAAAATTAATGTAAGATAATATATTAATAAAAGGACACAAAACACACGATCGCCTTGATAGATGCAGACGCAATACTTGATAAAATTCAATGCCTATTCATTATATACACAAAAGAATCTGAACTGGGAATAGAAAATATACCATGCAATTTGATGAAAGGCACTCACAGAAATCTGTAGCTAACACTATTTTTAGTGGTGAAAGACTGAATGCTTGTACCAAGCAGTATTGTAGCCTCTGGCAGCTGCACTGTGTCGGCCTTCACTGTTTGCCACCAAGATTGCTATTATCATCTACAATGTCCTGGGTATTGAGATTTTCCCCACTCCACTCCCATCAAATCATCTCCCTTTGGCAGCAGAATAGCTAGCACTTACAGCACACCCTGACAGGTAGAACTACCAAACAAGAGAAATATATACAATTTCCTGAAGAGTAATATGAGCCCCAAGAATCAAGGAACTATGTGGTAGCCAGGAATTGAGCTTTGAGATCAGTCCAGAGTCTATTCCACGGATGGTATTTCTGGTAGCTCCAGGCTCCCTGTCAGGATCTTTGGGAGCCTAAAGAAACTGTGCAGAGAAATATAGCATCTGAGACTTTCAATCAGAATATGGTGACATAAAATGTGTCTATCCCCATTGTTTTAGAAATGATTTAAAATTAATAAGGAGAGTATAAAACAAGTAACTCTGACTTTATATAAACTAGAAGATTGCTGAGTTTCCAAACCAAAAAATAAGTACTGTAAGAGCCTCACAAAGCTGTGGAGGAAAAGCAAGAATTATGAGAGAAAGCTGAAAGAGGATACCATGGTAACTACTACCAGAAAACATCAATGAAATATATTTCTCTGAGGTGATGGACATAACCAGACATGAAATTGAAATCCATATTCACAAAAGAAAGAATGGCCTGCATGGGCGGCAGGCAGGATGTTTCCAAGAATTTATTTATGTCTGAGAAGCAGGGAAGAGAGACTTTGGTCAGGTGGTATGTGCGTTCTGATTTAACTCTGGTTTTGTGCAATTTCTGATTAATAGCCAATTGGTTGTTTTCATATTTTGGCTATTGTAAATAATGCTGCAATGAACATGGGAGTAGAGATATTTCTGCAAGCTACTGTTCCTTTCCTTGGAATATATATCCAAAAGTGGGATTACTGGGTCATACAGTAGTTCTATTTTTAATTTTTGGAGGAATCTTCATACCATGTCCCATAATGGCTGTTTTACACTCCCACCAACAGTGTACAAGAGTTCCCTTTTCTTTACATCCTCACCAACACGTGTTATCTTTCGTCTTTTTGACCGGGCCATTCTAATAGGCCAAGGTGATGTCTCATTGTGATTTTAATTTGCATTTCTCTGATAATTAGTGATGTTGAACATTTTTTATATACCTCTTGGCCATTTGTATATCTTCTTTGAAAAAATACATTAGTTATAAGTTTAAACTTATTAAATATATAAGTTTAAAAGATGCTACAGTCTTTCAAGCAACTAGTATGTCTTTACACAATTATTATTTGAACATAATTCAGCAAAAACATTTATAATATCTACTATTACTACAATTTTTCTTGTCATTATTTTCTGACCATCACTAAGGAAATCACTACATCTTGTGATAGTATGTTAAAAATTAATCTAAACTCTTAATTTACCCTGTGAATTCCCACAATTTATCCACAAGAATCTTTTTTCTAATATCTTTATGATGAGATCTAAACTGTTCCTGCTCATGTCCCATGAATTTTTAAATATTTCACATAATTTAAGCTTCCAAACTAATTAAGAAAGAACTTTCAAATATTTTTGATTATATATAATAATTCAAATTTTTTCATGATTTTGTCCATATAAACATACTCGTTGCTGCATCTATAGCAGACTATATAAGAACTGGTTTTCCCAAATAACAAGTGCCTCTCTCAAGTTTATCATAGCCCCTTGTTTTTATTTTGATATTACTTTAAATATGTAATCTGTACCTCAACAAATCAGTCATAAGTAGGCATTTGTTTCCCTTAAAGATTATTCAGCCACTTTCTCGTTTGTTCTGCTTCCTCAATTAAAAAATTAAAATATTTGACTCTCAAATTTTTAGATCCAATTGCCTCCTCTCCTTGGAACTCCAGACTCATATACAGCTGTCTACTCAACATCTCCAAACAAAACCTTTTCTTCTCCCCTCTCTCTCGGACCATTTTCTTGGTCCATTTCAGTAAATTTCACTACCATTCAGTTGGGTTCATTTGGGTTACCTCAAATCATGATGCCATCTTTAACGTTTTTTGCCTCTTTACATGCTGCATCCAAAATCTCTAGCAAATCTTTCCTGGTTGAGTTTCAAAAGAACCCCAGAGGGGACCATACCTCACAACACCCACTCCTAACATTTAGTCCCAGCCACCATTATCTCCTTGCAGTCACCACTCTCAGGTTCCCTTCCTGCATCCCCACCCCTAGCAGTCACTTATCCACAGAGTGGACATTCCCAAGCCTATCAAATTGTTCCCCATCACTCCTAGAATAAAAAGCAGTGTTTAGTGACTTCGGGGATCTATATAATCTCTTCCATTTCATTTCCTGCCACTCATCACTGCTCACTGAGCTCAAGCCATGGGCTCCTTCTCAAAAACACTAGGCACATTCTTGCATCAGACCCCATCTATTAGCTGTTCTGTTTCTGGAACAGCATTCTGTGCTGGAGACAAGCACATCACACTCCTTCATTCAGATATCTGGTCAGATGTCACCTCCTCAGAGGGGCCTGCCTAGACCCCTCTTCTAAAATATTATCTTCGTTATTCTGTACGTCCTTGCCTTGCTTTTCTTTGTTTTACACATTTGTATTTAACCAGTCATTTATACTGCTTTATTTCTTTATCATTTATTGTCATCTCCCACACTGGAGGGAGGCTCCAGAAAGGCAGGATGTTCATTTCATTTTTTGATTTTCCACAAACACCTAGAACTGTGCCTGGCAGGGATAAGGTACTTCAAATAAATTTGTTGAATTTGGAATATACCAGAAAAATAAGTTAATCTCCTATCTCTTACTTTCTCAGCAACTGGACCAGTGTTCTTTCTCTGGTTACACATATTATTTCTCTTCTCCAGTGGCCAAAATTCTCTTAGAATTGATTTTAGTTTACTGTGTATGCCCCAAAAGATAGTAACAACATTCATCACAAAATCATTTATCATTTAGATTGCTTAACTAATTTAAGCATTGTGCCCCGTATTTTCTGAAACCACTCTGATTATATATTTCTCCCTGTTTATTTCCCTAGAATAAAATAAATTGTAAGATAATATACTGTATAATAAACTTTAGTGAAAAGATGGTCTTAAGATGTATTTTTATTTTTGTGGATAACTATTCCATTATGAAATGATAAAAAAAATTATGCATGCGTCTGTTTTAATAATTAGATAATTAGATTCTAATAGTGTAAAATCCAAATAATTAATGAAATAAAGGAACACTTTATTACAATGTGAGGCCCTAATATAAAATAATTTATTTGGTCCATATGGCTACTTTAGAGACTGTGGTAAACACTGATGAAAAAGCAAGCTCCCTGAGATCAGAAACCAGGCCTTCTTTTTTTGATATTCTCAGCATAACATGACACTTGACACTAAGAATGAGCTGTAATTAGAAGAATGTCGAAACCTTTACAAGATGTTCTATTTGTCCTAACATTATGATAATGATATTTTGATTCATCTTTTCTTCATCCAACTGCTTTGTAACATCTTCCAAAAGATTATGTTTTGCTTTTCTTTTTTTCCCTGTAGGTTTCCCTAAGTTATAAATATCAAGCATTCTAAATCAAAATAGAAATCACTAGGCAGGAAAAATGAGTAAGAATATAAATATAAAATTCTGAAATGTCAAATATGTTAGTTTCTTCCCTTTTTGTCATTCCTACCAATGATATCATTTTAGACTTTATAAATCATTTTTGATCCTTTATGACACCCACAATGCTCAGGAGTGGCATTTCATTTAGTGTTGCAAGAAAACTTGACACAATATACAATCTAAGGGTGGCCACAGGGCTGCAGTTATTTAAAAATGTTTCCCCCATCAGCCTGTCAAGAATCAGGTTTCTCTGTTCATTAAAAACTAATTTGTTTGATTTTATTATATTTTCCTTTCATCACGTTTCAAATGCCACTCACTTCCCTTCAAATGGCACCCAGACTAATGAGTTTAATATAGACAACTGTCCAGAGATGTGTATGTATCCTTGAAATATTATTAATGGAGTTATGCATAATAATTTAATTTATATATATTGTATTATGACATAGCTCTCATTTAGTTTCTACTTTTTTCTCCTTGCACAATGTTTTCTTTTCCTTCCATTCTGATTTTTGCTTTGTGTTTCATTATATACATCCACCCCACTTTACATTTTATTTTATCCCATGATACATATCTCTCCAATTTCTCTGCTACCAAAAGCAATGCTATAATGAAAGTCCTCATACATCATTCATTAAGGACCTATGCACATGTTTCTCTAGAATATAAACCCAGGAGTACGGTTGCTGGTCATGAGTTATACGTGTATACAATTTCTGTAAGTGCTATCAAAGTGACCTGCACTAGTTTAATTCTGATTTCCATTTCAAACAGTTCCTAACTCATTGTTTATTTTTTTTAATTTGCATTAGATTGATTGCTGGATTTTACATACCTTTTTATCTTTTATTTATATAAAAATGTTTATATAGCACTTATTATATATCCCACACTCTTCTACGGTTTTTCTTATATTAATTCATTTAGCCCTCGTAACGATCCATGATAACCAGTCAAGGAGATAAGTACTATCAAGCATATTACACACATTTAGAAACTGAAACCCAGAAATGTTAGGTAACCTATTCTACATCACACAACTAATAAATGATCCAAACCAAGCCCATTTGCTTCTAGAGTCTTTGCTCTTAACCTCCTTCAAATATACTTTTTAGCCAGGTGAATTTCTCCTGTGAATTTTCCATTTGTGTCTTTTGCCTATTTTTTTCTATTGGTGCTGAGATACATCAGCAACAAAACAGAGAGTATCTGTTTTCAATGGGATAGAGGATGAAGCGTTCTATGGAGAAGATCAGGGGAAGGAGGCTTACTCTTCCCTATAACGATGGTTGAGAAGGAGCTTCTGATATATTGAGATTACAAAATAGACTTGATGAAATTGAGGAATTAGGAAATCATGAGAATCATTGGAGAAAGGGTATTTCAGGCAGAGAAACAAGTGGCCAAAACCACAGGCAGGAGCAGACTTAGAGTGTTTCCACAAGGAGACCAGTGTGGCTGGATCAGAGTGGCCAACAAGGTGGGAACGAGATAGTAGGAGATGAAGACAGGGATGTGGTCAGTGAGGGGCTGAGGACAACTGCGCAGAACTTTGTGGGCCTTGGAAGGACTTCGGCTTTTACTCTGAGTGAGATGGGACAGCAATGGAGGGTTTTGAACAGAGAAGTAACGTAATCTTAGGGTTTCACTGAAAGGATCGCTGCTTGTTAGAGAACAGACTGTAGGCTGGTGAGGATGGGAGCAAGAAACCAGCTGGGAAGGTATCACAGTTATTTAGGCAAGAGATGATGATGACGCCCTACTTGGTCACGATGTATAAGTTTTGATGTATTATTGCACAAAATTACCTGAAGTTCTACTAATAATTTTTCCATCTATCTTTGTTTATTAATTAGGTCTATGATTTTTTATACTATTCTTATCAAAATTATGCTAGTCTCAAAAATCTGAGGTGGGCAGATATCCCTCACTTTTTCTTTTTTTCTTCACTTTACTGTTCAAATCAACTCATTTAGGAGAGATTATTTCCTTGATCAATAACATCATCTCAACCTGGGTACATTATGATCACCATTTCAATTTCTTCAACATTTACCTTTTTCTCATCTCAGTTCATACATATACCAATTTTTTGTGTACTGTATTTTTTTTTTAAATTAATCCCTCTGTATGTTTATACAGTTGTCCTTATTTTTATTTTATTTGTTAAAGGTTAGTCTTCTATTTTTCAAATGTTTTTATTTTATATATTGTTCATATATTGTCCTTCTCTCTTTTTTTTTGTTCTCATTATGAGGCTTGCCAGAGGTTTCTTGACCTTCTGTTTCTTTAGTAACTCTGTTCTTAACTTATATTCTGCCTTTAACTTTTTTAGTTTGTTCTTAGTTGCTTGTGTTTTTCTCTGTTGCTTCTCTATTGCCTTCATTTTGCCTATGACTTTGCTGTTTTAAATCACCTATTTGGGGGATTATCTGGGGAGCCCAAGAAATGTTGCAAAATATACTCAAAGTTAGGTCTTTAGGGCTTTTGAGAACGATTTCTCCATTAAGCTGAAAAAAATCCCTCAAAAGTATCATTTTCATATTAGATAATATTTTTAACCTTTAGAAAGACTAGTCATATAAATTGAAACACAACTTGTTTGCAGCAGTGTTTCTGGTAATGGACTAAATATGTGCTGTTCAATATTAGAAAATAAAAACATCAGATGAAGTTGTGAGGAGTTAGCATAGTAGTGTTGATCTGTAGATCCTGATGTGTTACCATACTTTTCTCTAGAGCAGGTACTCTTTAGAAGTGATTGCACCAATACCAAACTCTGCTTTCCATTTGTTTCAATTTATGTTTGAGAATTTTTTTTTTTATCTTGAAATGCAATTTCTAACTACAAAATTATCAAGTTATTACTACATGTTGAATAACTCTTTGAGAGCTAAATATATAAATGACAATGACCAGACGATGTATGACAACAGAAGTCTGCAATATGAGCCCAGGAAGCCAACCCATAACCTCTGCAGCAATTGACCAAGAACAATTAGGGATGTGCCAATGACTTCGGGCTTCCTTATTATCATTATTGTTATTATTATTATTTGCCTTGGTTCTAACTCAGAACTAAACAAGGTGAAATATGCTTCCTAACCCAATCGCATAATGTGCTGCACATGAATCCACCTCTAGCTTCCCAATGCCATCTACCTCCAATTAGAACAC
Organism: Cynocephalus volans; assembly: GCF_027409185.1. Lineage (NCBI taxonomy): Eukaryota > Metazoa > Chordata > Mammalia > Dermoptera > Cynocephalidae > Cynocephalus > Cynocephalus volans. The sequence continues at coordinate 36,807,602 of NC_084465.1, forward strand.
ACTTGAAGCTTCCCATTTTCTGTTTGTCCACAATGAAGCTTTCCAACTCCCCTATCTGCCTTTGAGTCTCTGTTAAATGCAAATGATGGTGGCTGATTCTCTTGCTATAGCAAATTCTGGATAAGGAGCCTCTGCTTGCTCTCATTGAATGGTCTTCATTTATTTCCACATTTGTGTGAATCCCGCCAAGTTGATAAAATACATTTCATTTAATTCACTTTTGTATAAAGTGATTTTAGATGATTTGTTCCACAGTTCTTACATCTATGTAATTGATTAGAGAGTAGCTTTACTAACAGAAAGTGTAATATGACTCCCCTTAACACAGCTTCCCAGTGAATTGATGGGTTATGCACAAACTTTATATTCAAAATAAGTAAGGAATGATGATTGTTATAAATAACTTATAAACCTTACACCATTGGGAATATATGGGTTCATAAACATTCCATTAATGCCAGCTACTGCTTGTTTGGCCATCAGGTTGGCACATGTCCTGAGACATACTGATTGTGTGAAATGAGCAAATAGTTCTTCCTCCTCAAAACACCCAGTAAATGGATAGACAATTGAACTCTTGTCTCTGGGCACGCTTACGTGGTCTTTAAAACAGTCAAAAATCAATAATGATCTTAAAGAAGACAAAATGTGCTCTGCACAATTGTGCAGTAGCCACCATGCTATACAGACATTGCAAAGCTCGGTTAGCAGCGGCCAGCCAACCCCTTTGCTGCCATTTTTTCACTTCCTTTTGTATTCAGCCTAAATTCTAGGTTCATTATTATTGTGATTCCCTTAAAAATACTCCCCTCTTTTCTGTTGAACTCACTTACTAAAAGCTTAAATTTGGTTTAACCAGATGTCTGGTAACTAATCATTGCTACATCATATCACAAGCAGGTTGGTGGTGATGACTATACTGACCATAGCTCAAACAGGTTCTAATCACTGAACTGAAATATCATTTAAAACTCTGCCTCTCTTCACAAGACCTGTCTGCACCTTTTCATCATTCACAGAGACCCCCACATCTTTTCTACATCACATTCAATTGACGATCTTATTTCTTGTTTAACTGAGCGAATTAAAGACATCAGAAAAAAAGGCTCCCTCAGGTTTCATAACCAAATCTACAAGCCAACCAATGTCTACATTATAATCTTTGCCATATATTCTCCTTTTTCAACGAAAGAAATTTTTCTTAATTCTTTTGCTTGGCCTGAAGATTCCATCCATATTCTCCTTCTCAGAGATTTAGTTCATCCTGAACCCCATTCTATCCTCAATCACAATCCTCTCACTGCATCATTCTCATCTGTTCTGGACACTAGGGCCTCAAGAAATGTGAAAATAAATAAATAGATTAATTGACATAAAGTGTCAATTTGTTTCTTTAAAATTTGCCAATTTATAAAGATTACACAGTGAAATTGTAGAGGTTTAAAAAATTAGTCATGTAATAAACAGAGTCGACCTATGATTTAATAGTAGGTAGATTATGTATCTAATTGCATGGAATATGATTCACTTAAGCATAAATTTTATATGGGGCTATCTACATGTCATAGTTTAGATTTTGATTCTAAAAACCACATCAAGACAAAGGAAAGTCTAAATCGAGAATTACACGTTATAAAGAAAAGCTCTGTTACAAACTTATTTTTCTTTACATATCTATTCTTGATGCATTAGACATGCATTTTACTATAGGCAACATAATTTGAATGTAAGAACTCTAACTGCTGTTCTGCACTTAGCCTGTAGTATCCCAGATCTCTGAGAGCAAATGGTAGCATGGGAAATGATTTGCCCTTTTTCTAAAAAAATTGGACAGTAAAATATAATGCCAATCTCCTGTAAACACAAAGAGAAACAAACAAAAACAATAGAAAACATATCACTTATTTTATCGAATTTGCCTCCTGAAAGAATTTAAAATACTCCATTAAATGAGTGAAAAGGGGAAAATAAAAGCTACCTACCACAGAAAAGGGGGAAGTAAAAACCACCTCCAACTACTAAGAAGTTTAGTCACTACGGGATTTAAGCTTATTTAAAAAATTTGACAAGTGAAAATAATATCACAAGATCATGGCTGAACTCTTACCTATTGCTCTTTTAATGTTGGATCAGATGATACTGTCTTTCAAGGTAGTTGAAAGTTTGCTTGTTGATTCCTTTATCTAATAAGCACACTAATGTGCTCTTCAGTTGTCTGACCTCTAATTGCAAAGCATGCGTGACTCAAGTCTGAATTCAGTTATTCCACTTTCCTTAGGTTACTTTCTATAAATATTGTCAGTTGGTAAATGTAAATGATATTGCAAAGAATGACCTTCTCATTGATAAAATGATTCTTGTAATTTCAGACATTGACAATTTTAAAGAGGAATTAACAGATTATTTCACTTTATACAAGTTTTGCCTTCTTGCCATGTTATTTGAAGGTGCATTTAATATGGCCTTTGCCCTTATCCAGTAAAAAGAGATACCACAGCAAAAATGAAGCAAAACAAAATTAAAGAAACCAAAACAAAGCCCAAACATCAGATCTAAGGAATTCAAGTCCTGTCCTTACAGAGGTGATTCATCTCACCTTATCCTGGCATGTCTTTTGACAAAAATTGGCAGCGTTCCTTGAGTGAGGGCACCGTGCCACACAAACAGACGGGCAAGAATGTAGGTAGCTGAGAGACCGGGCTTGTCAAATTTGTTGCAGTGGGTGTTAAATGCCAACAGAGAAGAATACTGATCTCTCTGAATCTCTTTAACTTTGGGGAAGACTCTTCCTCCTTTAAAGGTGAACCTGTTTAAAAAAATACCCAGGTTTCCTGGTCAGATAGTGAAATACTCAAATTAGTGCATTACATTTTCTAACAGAGAGAGTATCATAATGAATTCTTTGATGACTCCACCTTCTGCTGAGGGGAACCGGCACAAAATCTATTCATACAAACGAACTTAGTGAAAGGCACAGTATTGTTTTCAATAAGGAGAAAAAGGTTGGTAAGCCGTGACAATGTTGAATTTTACTTGAGTCCTGTGATTCTGGAAACCAGGTAAGGCAGGGATTAAGAAATCCACCTACCTTTCTATGTTCCAAGAAAAGGTTTACAGGACAGAACCAGCCTTCTCCATATGATTAGATAAGACTCCTGAATAACCACCACCTTGTTTACCCATGGCAAGGCCAGACACAGGCACAGATCTTTCAAATTCCCATTCTATAACTCATAATTGATTGGCTGGACTATTGGTAGCAACTGACCAAATACATCCTTCATGACGGCACTTAAATCAGCTCCTCTCCTTCCTTCTCCCAGCCCCAGACCTTTGACCCACCCTCAGCAGGAGCTAGCGTGCAACCCTTTCTTATGTCCTCCTGACAACAGGCTGACCTCAGAGCAAACCTTTTCTTGATCAACTGTCTAATCACACCACCTGCTCCAACCTACTCACTTTTTTTCTAGGCTTGTTTATTCCGTAAAAGCCCTTTCTGCCTGGCCATTGATACACTTGCAGATCTTGTGGTTGGAGATTTCTTGCTCTTGAAATAGCTTCCCTTCCAGTATAGTAAATAGTCCCTTTCTCTGTGCTGCAATAATCCTTTTGAATAAAGTCTTTCCTCACCTAAGTTCGGATGTGTTATTTGATAGTTGAAAATATGTATTATTTTTCTAAAGTGCACCAGTGCAACGTAATGTGTTTGCTCAAGAACGCATCTTTTATTCTGTGGGAATGGTCCTTGGTGTGAGGAAACTGGAGTTAGTTTAGTCAGGCCCTCTTGCCTCATATCCTGCTGGGCACGATTCAGCAGATTTGTTGTAAACAAGTTACTTAAGAGTAGTGTTAGTGCGCATGTGCACCCGTGTACCGTTTGGCTCTTTGAGGCTATTGTGTACTTTGGGTGTGGAAGGCGACGGCTCTGAACAGCTGGTCAGAGGAGCTCCTGTCTGGAGTAAAGCATGTCCACTTTGCAGGTGGCTACTCGGTTTTTCTTTTCAGCTACCTGGCTCAGGACCTGCACAGGATGGGGCAGAGGGGTCTGTGATCCAGCCCTACACTTGCCTATCCCCAGAAGGAAAACCATAACATTACAAGGTACATGGATCAGAGTGATTTACCTAATCTCTGTTTAGTATGTGAGGGTATCCAACTTGGGCTTGTTGCATCAGACCTCACTTGGTTTACAGCTATCACAATTTTTTAAAATCAGCTTATTTCTTACAGTTCAACTGAAGAATGAGTCACAAAAATTTGAAGGATATTTCCTTCAAACTGAATGTATTTATAATTGGCCCTAACTAGAAATTTTCAACATGTCCTGAATAATTACATTCATTCTCCATGTGAGAGACACATCTCTATTCCTGATTTCTTTTGCATTTAAAGATACTGGACAGTTTGGGGCTTGAGGTAACCGCCAGCCTACTTGCTACAGGCTTGAACTCAGGAACAGAAAGGCCAAGAGGAACATGCCCACAATTTCTTGACATCCTACAAAGGATGTGCTTGGGCTGGGATTCAGCTGGAAGCACCCTGGAGCATAGTCCAGCGGAGGGACCCTGACCCCTGTGTGTCTCCCTTTATATGTATATCAAAATATTTTTTATCATTACCAGAATAATTATTCTATTTCTTTATAAAGTTCCATGATATTTTAATAGGTTAAAGCAAACTTATAACACAATTGGTTTCTAAGAAAGACATTCTATTTTCATCTTTCTCTAGTCAGGCCCAGATTCCTTTATACATGGCAAATGTAACAGTGGTGAGATGAACGCTTGTTTTGAAGTCCCAGCCAGTTTCAGATTTGGTGCAAAGTGTGCTGAAAAAAATGCAGCTAGCAGCCCAAACCTTTCCCTAGTCCCATTGGAAATTGAGATTTGATACAGCTCCTCCTGCTGGAGGAAGAAGGGAAAACCACTAACCCAGGCCAACTCACCTGCAACTGTATGTAAAATTCCCAGGGTGATGGTGATTCAAGGTTTCCTCTCTCTCATACAGGAAGACTTAAGCTCGATGGGGTCCTGTACGCATCTTTTTTTTTTTTTTTTTTTTGTGACCCGTAAGGGGATCGCAACTCTTGGCATGGTGTCGTCTGCACCGTGCTCAGCCAGTGGAGCGCACAGGCCATCCCTATATAGGATCCGAACCTGCGGCCTCAGCGCTCCCAGCGCCACACTCTCCCGAGTGAGCCACAGGGTCAGCCCCCTGTAAGTATCTCTGAAGGACCAAAAAAATTCCCACTTAGGGATCATACACTCTTGGTCTTCTAAACTCTTCATCCTCACCCCTTTGTTCATTACCATAGCCCCTAACTCTTTTATCCCATCACTCCTGTTAAACCTCAATTGCCCTACCAGTAACCACTACATCAGAAGAATAACTCTTAGTCTTCCAAGCAGTATTTTTGACCAAATAGCCTTGAAACAATCTGAACTTAGGCTGATTCCTGTTAAAGTTCTATGAAATGTCTCACCTTCTTTCCCAAGGCAAGACCGAGGTCTTCTGAATAAAGGCTTATGCTTAAGTGTGCTTTGGTTGATTTTATTTCATGGTACTCTCAATAGTTTACACCCAGATAATAAAACACTATTGCCTTTTGAGTTCAATCACAGGCCGGGTAAAAGTGGAGAAAATTAAAATAAAACAGGCTTTACATGTTAGTATTTTCCTTTGGATTTACTTTAAAAACCAAATAGTAACACATGCTCTACCAATTGCTTTGGGTCACACAGTAGGGCCTATTTGGCACTGATATGACTTAATATTATTATATTTAATATTATTATTATTATTACTCTTACAATTTTATCTGTTTTGTTAAGTGCTGTTATTTATGATTTAAAATAATTGTTACGTGAACCCAGTGCCCATCTGTGTGTAGACATAATACTCATGTTTTCTATGATCTTTTCTTCACTCACAATTTCACCCACTGTTTTTTCTATAGAATATTTATTGTTCTGCCTGTAAGACACTATTTTGCTTAATTGATTCTGTCTCTTCCTTTAAGATTGTAATCATTTTAAAGGAAGGGATCATGTTTTATTTGTCTTTGTAAACCAGCACCTAACACTGTTTCAGCACAGATAAATGACTGAATTAATGAATAAATTAATGAGTTAATTTATTGGTTTCTAAATGTGCAGTTCTCTATCCAATGACAAAGCAAAGGTGTTTAAGTGTTAGGAGATAGTGGCTAAGAGGAAGACAAAGGTTCCACTTCCTACCTTTGACTGCATCATTAACTCACCTTGTGAGTTGCACACATTATTTAATTCCTTTTGCCTCAGTCAGCTCAGGTGTGAAATTGGGTAGAAATCAATAGCTGATGGTCCACATGAGTGGTCTGATTAAAGATGTCCAAGCAAACCAAGTGAGATTGAATTTAAAGAACATTCTGAGACTGAAATTAACTCAGACTAAACATTTCATAAAGTTGTTGAAGTTTCTATAGTAACCAGCAAATTACTCTTTCTTGTTAAACTTCCATAATATTTTAATAGAATAAAGCAAATTAATAATAGGTGATGGAGTTTGGATGTGTTGTCCCCTCCAAAACTCATGTGGAAACTTGATCTCCAATGTGACTGTGTTGGAAGCTGGTTGAGTCATGGGGACTGATCCCTCGTGAATGGATTTAAGCTCTCCCTGGAGGAGGGGGGAGTAATGAGTGAGTTCTCACTCTGTTAGTTCCCACGAGAGCTGGTTTATAGGACCCTGGCACCTCCTCTCTCTCTCTCTCTCTCTCTTGCTTCTTCTTGCCATGTGATCTGCTTGTACCCGCCGGCTGCCTGCCACTTTCTGCTATGAGTAGAAGCAGCCTGAGGCCCATGCCAGATGCAGCTGTCCCAGAATCATAAGCCAAATAAACCTCTTTTCCTTATAAATTACCTAGTCTCATGTACTTCTGTTATAGCTACACAAAATGGACTAATACAATAGGTAATTTGTTCCCAAGAAAGATGCTCCATCTTTATTTTTCGTTAGGAAGATTCAGATCCCATGGACTTAAATATCATTGCAAATCTACTAAAGCTTGCAAGCCCTCATTGGGTTCCCTTGTGATTAGAGTCTATTCTCCTCTCCCCCTCTCTTCTCCTCCCCCTTTCTCCCTAACCTTCTCTTCTCCCCCTTCAATTCTCCATTCTCCCTCCTGTTTCTTCTTTTTTCTCCATTCCCTCCTCCTCCTCCTCTTACCACCATTGTGTCCTTATCAGGAATGGTTTGATGGGTATGGGTTGCCATTTGGATATTCTCATTTTACTGATGTGTACATCGAGGCACAAACTGGGTAGAAAATCATGGAATATTACTGTCAACTAGTAGGTAGAAGAGAGAAAAACAGACATCTTTAAGTTTTGTATTACTTCCAAAATCTTAAAAAGCCAATGGTGGTTTAGATGTAGAAAAAGAAGAAATTGTAAAACTTGAGTTTTTGTATGAAGCATGTTGTCTTCTTTACAACTGATATTAGAGGGATAACATGAAGACAAATTATGGTTATTAAAGTGTTTTAGAAGCACAAAATAACATATCATGAGATGGAAGACCCAGAAGACACAGACAAAAATAGTTCATAAGTTTAAAAAGTAGAGAACAATGTAATGCTTTATATGTCTATTTTTTTGAAAAACTAAGAATGAGTTTAATTTTAGCAGTAGACATTTGGATAAACTTTCATACTCACATGATTTGAGGTGGAAATGGAAATGTGAATCTATTTTAGTTTCATCAGTTACTAGAAATAAATTGCACTAGAGAGTTGTAGATATGAACAAGTCACTATATTTATTAAAATGGGTTAAAAAATAATTGCATGTTTAGATTGAACTTTTGACAACATCTTAGTATTTGAAAAGTTTAACTTTGCGTGGTGTTTATGCTGATCACACTGAAGGACACAAAGCTATGAAAACAATTTTCAATGAGTTTTTTGTTCTAATTGGCATTTTTTATCATGCAGACTTTGAAATTTTTTTTCTTATAATCCTAAACTTCATACATCAGTGTGTTTGCTTACACAGATGGATAGCCATCTGTATAAAATTTAGTCCCACATATGAATTTCACTGAAATTTCATGTCTCGACTTATATAAATGTAGTAAAAGTACAGCACATTTTATGGGCCTGGGCCCCACAGAGGCATTATGTAAGACTTTTGTCCTATAAAATACTGTAATGTGACTTACAGAATATCAAACAATGGTGTGATGGCTTCAGGAATGAATGACACACCTGAAATATGACTTTACATTCTACTCTCAGACCTGGAGTAAATAAGGTCAAAAATTGATAACAAGATATGAAGCAAAAGAGACATTTAGGGAAAATGTTCAGTTAATTTTATGACTTTCCCATTTGACTGACACAGACATTTTAAATATTATTCGAGGCATGAAAATTTAAGTTTCTCTTGATCAGGAAATATTTTAGAAACTTAATTTTTTCTAATTTCTAAGTGAATCTTAGTAAGCCACTTAGTAACTCCTTCTGATTCTCAGTAGCCTACTGTATTGTTTTGAACTAAATAACTTCTTTGGGGGGTTAGTGTTTTAGTCCGTTTGTGTTGCTATAACAGAAATACCTGAGACTCGGTAATTTATAAGGAAAAGAGGTTTATTTGGCTTACAATTCTGGAACAGCTGCATGTGGCACAGGCCTCAGGCTGCTTCTACTCATGGTGGAAAATGGCAGGCAGCCGATGGGTACAAGCAGATCACGTGGCGAGACAAAGCAAGAAAGAGAAGCAAGAAAGAGGAAGCAAGAGAGAGAGGAGGTGCCAGGGTCTTTTTAAGGAACGAGCCCTCACAGGATCTAATAGAGTGAGAACTCACTCATTAATCCCTTTCCTCCAGGGAGAGCATTAATCCATTCATGAGGGATCCACCCCCATGACTCAATCAGTTTCCAACACTACATTGGAGATCAAATTTCCACATGAGTTTTGGAGGGGACAACACATCCAAACTCCATCAGTTAGTACCCAGACTCTGTATTTATATTCTCACAGCAGTCTACACAGCTGACCACATCTTTCACCATGAAACCACCCCCAGGGTTCTCAGAACAAGGTGAAATCACACTGACCTAGTTTTCTTCCTACTTAGTTGGTCAATCCTTCTCATTCTCCTTTATTGGATATTCATTTTTTAAACACATGTAAATTACTGGTATTTTGCAAAATCTTTTGTTCTCCTCTGTCCATATTTGTGACTATCAATGCTATGTTTTTTACGTGCAGTTTATATCCATATGCATATTATTAATTCAGATATTTGCTTACACTTTTCAATTTCCTACTCGCTTTCTCTATTGTTTATCTTATGGACCTCCCAACTTTTTGATGTTTCTTTCCTCTTGAGGACAGCAAAATTCCGATAGTCAGGAGGCTCATTTCTTCTCTCCCAAAAGGGAGCTCAATGTGTCTGAGCTATCACAAGGGAGGTCCAGACTAGTGCGAACAATTGAGCTATAGATGCACCCGCTATGAGGCTTTTTCCTTTACTAGGAAACATCCATTATTTAGCGGTCAAAAAATGTTTTTTGTACTTCACTCACCTACAGATACATAGACCAATGGGGAAGATGGTACCTTTACTGGAGAATGTTGCTTGTTGAAACAAGCTATACTTAATCCAAGCACACACCTCAGAAGATGGTGAGAGGACAAGGACGCATGCAGTGCTACTAGTCGATTTAAATTTCTCTGGCAAATCTTTCCTTACCTTTATACAACTTGACCCCTTTGCATGTTATCTTCCTCCCCAAATATATTCCTCTCCTGATGAATGGCATCATTAATTACTGAAAATTTTAAGCCACAAACCAGGAGTTCTTCTGTGTCCATCTCCTTCTTTCACCTCCACATTCTATTAATTATCTTGTTTAATCTCCATCCAATATATATCTTAAATGCGTCCTCATATCTCCATCTTCACTGCTACTCCTTCATCCACACTCACCATTGTCTCTTCCTTAATTGTGGCAATGGCCTCCTAACTGGTCTTTTGGCCTCTGCATTTGCCCTCTCCAATCTATTCTCTGCTGTAGCAAGCAGCAAAAGTGATCCATTTAAAAATAAATGCATCAGTCCACTTCTCAGCTTAAAACCAGTGGCATCCAGCACTCTTAAGATAACATTCAGATTTCTTACCAAGGCATTCTGAACTTTGGTATGGACCATACTTCTCTTACCTATTTCATACTCATCCGGCCATCACTGAGCTTCAACAACTTCCGGTTTCTTTCTTTTCCTCTTTCCTGCCTCAGTACCTTTATGTGTGCCATGTCCAATAATGGAAAAGTTGTTTTCCCAAGAGCATCTGCTCCTGGCCATCTTCCTGCCACTTATCTACTTTTGCTTTCTACTCTTTTATTAGAACGTAGGGGCCGAGCCCGTGGCACACTCGGGAGAGTGCAACGCTGGGAGCGCAGCAACGCTCCCACCGTGGGTTCGGATCCTATATAGGACTGGCCGGTGCACTCACTGGCTGAGTGCCGGTCACAAAAAAGACAAAAAAAAAAAAAAAAAAAAAAAAAAGAATGTAGGCTTTGTGTTCCCTGATGCCTTGCTCAGTGTTGATAATTTATAGACATCTGATGAATGTTTCCTAAATGATTCAGGACTGGTGTACTGTAATTTACAAGGGAGCACAAATTGTACATATTTGAGCAAAGATATAGCTCAAAGTCTAAAAAGTAATTTCTGATATATCATCTTGTATTTCATTAGTGTAACTTATAGAAAATATTATTCAAAGCTCAAAAAGAGAGAATTTTAAAATTTAATATCAACAACCCCATTACAAATTTAAATATTTTTCAATAAGGTAATAGGTCTTCCAAAGCTGAAATTTTAAATTTCTCTGTTACACACTGAAGGAGTCTTGTTTGAATAGTCTCTGGCTAGGGAAACAAGTAGTTTTTGTGTCAACCTCTTCATCATGCCATCGTTTTTCCTATTAATTTTAACAATTATTATCCTAACTTTGTAAGCATTGATTTACAAGTGACTTTCTCTATTTTCAAAATAATAATGCCCCTGTATTTACTCTTTTGTTTCAGAAACTTTTATCATCTCCTTGCAGCACATTTTCAATTATGCATTCATCCTGGTCCAGGTGTTCTTAAGCATTTTTCTGGTTTTGTCTTTTGAAGCCACTTGAAAATGCTTCTTGACTGACTTTATTCTTAAATGAAAAAGATAAAAAGAAACTTACAGACTAAAGTAAAAGAGTCCCCCACTATCTATTTTCTCTTTACCACCTTCCGAAGATTTTCCTCTCTTCCAAAACTAATGGCACTCTAGAGGGTCCCTAATTGGTATTCCACTGAAAATAATATGAATTCATAAGAATCATTTATTCAGCTTTAATGAAAAAGTTAGAACTGTGCTATCACCTATAGTTCAGAAAAATTACATTATGTAAATCTTTCTATTTGGCTTCATTCTCCCATGATCTGTTAATTTACTTGCCCTTTGGGGCTTGAGCAAACTATATTTGGTTAGTGGTCATCTGATCAGAATGTTTTTGCAGCCTGACCTTGGTTGGTATTTTTAGCTCATTGAATTTGAGTAAGATAATAGGGACTGGTGTGCAGAACACAATGCACTTGGATTTAAGAGCAGAATTGCTGCAAAGGGTAAGCTTGGAGAGAAACCCTTTACAGGGCTATAAGTCATCAGCAGAGGCATTTAGTTGTGCTATGGGAGTTAACCTCCTGAGGAGTAGATGAAGACTACTTCAAATATATAGAGAGCAATTCAGATGTAGAGATTAAATTGTCATGCAAATAGTACTGTATTCCCAGAAACAATAGAGCATGATGGGACAGAAGGAATTTGGTACACATGGGACAAAATCAGTAGGACAAAACAAAGATGAGAAGAACCATTGAGAACTGTTATATTACTACCTGACTTCAAAATATACTACAAAGCTGTAGTAACCAAAACAGCATGGTAAAGGCATAAAAACAGACACATGGACCAAAAGAATAGAACAAAGAACCCAGAAACAAATCCATGTATGTACAGCCAATTGATCTTCACAAAGGTGTTGAAAACATACCTTGGAAAAAGGACAGTATCTTCAATAAATGGTGCTGGGAAAACTAGATATCTATGTGTAGAAGAGTAAAACTAGACACCTATCTCTCACCTTATACAAAAATCACTCCAAAATAGGTTGAAGACTTTAATATAAGATGTGAAACTATAAGATTTCTAGAAGAAAACACAGAGGAAATGCTCTAAGATGTAGAACTGAACAAAGATTTTATGAATAAGACTTCAAAAGCACAGGCAACAAAAGGATAAATTAACAAATTGAGTTATATAAAGCTAAAATGCTTCTGCACAGCAAAGAATACAATGAACAAAGTGAAGAGAGAACAAGTAGAATCGGAGAAAACATTTGCAAACTATGCATCCCACTAGGGATTAATACCCAGAATATACAAAGAACTGAAACAACTGAGTAAAAAAAGAAAAAGAAAAAAGACCTGTACTTCTTGCCATACACAAAAATCAATTCAAAATGGATTGAAGACTTACATGTAATATTCAAAAAAACTACTAAAAGAAAACTTAAGGGAAACATTTCAGGAAGCAGGACTGGGCAAAGATTTTGTGAATAAGACTCCAAAAGCACAGGCAACAAAAGAAAAAATAAACAAAAGTGATTACATTGATCAAAAAAGTTTTGGCACAGCAGAAGAAGCAGTTAACAGAGCAAAAAGGCAATCTACAGAATGGGAGAAAATATTCACGCACTGTTCATTGACAAGGGATTAATATCCAGAATATACAAGGAACTCAAACAACTTAACAGTAAAAAAACAAGTAACCTTATTTAAAAATGGGCAAAGGAGCTGATAGACATTTCTCAAAAGACACAAAGAGCCAACAGGTGGCCAACAGGCACATGAAAAACTGCTCAACATCACTAAGAATCAGGGAAATGCAAATCAAAACCACACTGAGATATTATCTCACACCACTTAGACTGGCCATTATCAGAAATACAGAGAATAACAAATGCTTGTGAGGATGGAGAGAAAGGGAAACCTTCCTACACTGTTGGTGGGACTTTTATGGACAAGAGTATGGAAGTTCCTCAAAAAACTAAAGATCAAACTGCCATATGATCCACCAGTCTTGCTGCTGGGAATATACTGAAAGGAATGGAAATCATCATGTTGAAGGGATGCCTACACTCCCATGTTTATTGTAGCTCTATTTACAGTAGCTAAGAACTAGAAACAATCTAAATGTCCATAGTCGGATGAGTAGATAAGTGAAATATGGTATATATACAAAATGGAATACTAGTCTGCTATAAAAAGGAATGAAATACTGCCATTCATAGCAACATGGATGAACTTAGAGAAAATTATGTTAAGTGAAATAAGCCAAGTACAATTTTGTGATTGCTGGAAAGATACAATCATAATAACTCATCAAACTTTCAAAAGGAGACAATGGAACTGAGGCCACCAGAGGTGGGAAAGGGGTAGGGGGTAGGGGTTTAGGGAGAAATTGGAAATGCTTACATTGTGTAATGATAAAATTTAAAAAATAAATATATAGCAAAAATAAAAAACAAAACAAAACAAATAACCCAATTAAAAAATGAGCAAAGGAGCTGAACAGACATTTCTCAAAAGAAGACATATAAATGGTCAGCAGGTATATGAAAAAATGCTCAACATCACTATTTATCAGGGAAATGCAAATCAAAACTACACTAAGATATCATCTCACCCCAGTTAGACTATTATCAAAAAGACAGAAAATAACAAATGCTGGCAAAGATGCAGAGAAAGGAGAATACTTATACACTGTTAGTGGGAATGTAAATTAGTACAGCCATTTTGGAAAAAAATATGGAGATTCCTCAAAAAGCTACAGATAGAACTACCATATGACTCAGCAATACTACTACTGGATACGTACCCAAAGGAATGGAAATCATTGTGTCGAAGGGATACCTGCACTCCCATGTTCATCATGGCTCTATTCCCAATAGCCAAGATATGGAACCAACTTAAATGTCCATTGACAAATGACTGGATAAGGAAAATGTGGTATATATACAATATGGAATACTACTCAGCCATAAAAAGAATGAAATTCTGCCATTTGCAGCAGCATGGATGAGCTTGGAGATAATTGTTAAGTGAAATAAGCAGACACAGAAAGAGAAATACCACATCTTCTCACTCATGTGTGGGAGCTAAAAAACAAAACAAAACACAAACAAACAAATATATAAATAAATAATAAGTTGAACTGTTAAAGGGAGAGAGAAGAACTTTGGTTGCTAGAGGTGGGAAAGAAAAGGGAGAGGTGGGATTGTGACGGGTTGGTTAATGGACACAAAATTACAGCTAGATAGAAAAAATAGGATCTATTGGTATACAGTTGGCCCAGGAATCTATAATTAACAATGATTTACTGCATGTTATCAAATGACTAGAAGAGAGGAGATCAAACATTCACATTATAAAGAAATGATTAATTTTGCAATGATGACTATGGAAGTTACCCTGGTTAGATCATCACACATTGTATACACATATTGAAACATAACTCTGTACCCCATAAATATGTACAATCAATATGTTTTAATAAAAATTAATTTTTAAAAAAATGATCATTATGTGCTCCAGGAGAATGCATTGTTTTATGCTTAGGGACTAGTACAGTGCCTGATACAAAGGAGATATTCAATAAATATTTGCTAGGCTGAAGAGATAGTCTAGAAGATACCTTATAAGTCACACATGATTATTTTTTTTCCATTTCAGCCAAGAGAGGATTGGAAATTAATTTAGAATGATCACATTCAACATTACTTTATGAGAATAATCTGGTTATGTAATCTGAGTAGTATATAATGTATTTACTATTTATTGTATGAGGACAATTTAAATATTCTCAACCTTGCCTATTGTCTCTCAATTTAAAGAAAAATCCAGATATATTTGTTTATACGTACCTGGGCTTTGTGGATTGCTGTCAAAATTGTGATAGTCAGAATTAATAAAGCATAGTAAACCAAATCTTTTATAGGGTGTTACCTTACCCAAGCTGATTTCATTTAGACAAGGTTGAGAACAATGTGAGCAGAGACACAGCTGAGAACTGTAGCTGGGGTTTGGAAACTAGTGAAAAATGAAGGAAGGAAAGTAGTTACATGAGCAATCTGATAGGTTTGACTCGTGGTTGACTCTGACTGAGTTATTTTTAAATGAGCTTCCTGTGATGTTTGCTTTACAGTGCTTTTAAAACATTTATGTACTTGTTTTATGTAGAATAGTGTCATCTCTGATATAGCTACAACATCTGGATCTTTTTAAAAATTATTTATTTATTTATTTTTATTTTATCACTGCACAATGTAAACATTTTTTGTGGCCCATTACCAGTTTCTCCCAAACCCCTCTTCCTCCTCACCTTTCCCACCTCTGTTGTCCTCAGCTCTGTTCTCTCCTTTTGAGAGTTCAAGGAACTATTGTGCACATCTGTAATATTTTAAAATAAATTCTGAGATGTCATATTCACAGACAAGACCACAGATGGTAATAGATTCCAGAAGAAAACTGGAAAGCAAAGGTGGTTTATGAATATACATCTCTGTGTGGGTGAATGTATACAAAAATATGCACAAAGTGAATATAAAGTAGATATAAAATACATTTCAACTCCAGTGGCAGAGATGACAAACTTGAATGTGTGTGTGTGTGTGTGTGTGTGTATACACACACATATAGAGAGAGATTGACTATAGACAGAGAGAGAGAGAGATTATATATGTATATACCTGAGAGTAAAATTCTTAAGGGAACAAAAAGTAAGTTCTCTTTGGAATGTCAAGCATCTAAAACTCCCTTTTATGGTTAAAAACAAACAGCTTCTTGCTTTAGCTGTATTTAAATAATCTCTCACATAATAGTTGTCTCCAATGGCTCAGATGCCATAAAATCTTCTTCATTTGTCTAAGGTCAAAAGTTCAATTCATTTTGAGATGTTTAAGTTTCTAGAGCAAACTTACACCTTTCATTAGAAGTTTATGTTGTAATCATACTGCTGCCCTTACTACTGATTACAGTGGCCTTTATATGTTCTTTTCATTATTTCCAATTGTGTTTTTCTCCAAAAATGCCACTCTAGGCATCCCAGTGTTGTATTTTTGTGTAGGGGGAGGGTGCTGCCATATGTTTTATCTTAACGAGATCATTTCAACTAGCCTGCGCTTAACAGGCCTATTAAAAGAAATTAATAAAAATTATTAGTAAATGGAACCTCAGTGAGATACCACCTCATACCCATTTTGATAGCTACTATAAAAAAACAAAAACAAGACAATAACAAGTGTTGGTGAGGTTGGAACCCTTGTTTAATGTTGATGGGAATGTAAAATGGCACTCATGCCATGGAGAATAGTATGGCAGTTCCTCAAAACACTAAAAATAGAACTACCATATGATCTTGCAATTCTACTTCTGGGTACATTCCCAAGTTAATTGAAACCAGGGTCCTGAAGAACTATTTTTACACCAATGTTCATAGCAGCATTATTCACAATAGACAAATGCTGGAAGCAACTCAAGTGTCCATGGATGAATGAATGGACAAACAGAATGTGGCATGTACATGTAATGGAATATTATTCAGCCTTAAAAGTGAAGGAAATTCTGACATTACTAGGAGGTGGATTAACCTTGAGTACATTAGGCTAAGTAAGCCAATCACAAAGGGATTCCATTGATGTAAGTTAACTAGAATGGTTACGTACAAAGAGTTAGAAAATGAAAAAGAGAATAACAAATGCTGGTGAGGTTGCAGAGAAAGGAGCACACTTCTACTCTGTTGATTGGACTGTAAATTGTTGTGGCCACCATGGAAAACAGTTGGAAGTTTCTCAAACAACTACAGATAGAACTGACATATGATCCAGCAACCCCACTTCAGGTTATATGCCAAAAGAATGGAAATCATCAAGTGGAAGGGATACCTACATTCCCATGTTTATCACAGCTCTATTTACAATAGCCAAGAGTTGGAACCCACCTCAATGTCCATCAATGGATGTTTGGATAAGGAAAATGTGAGATAGATAGATTTATATGTATATGTATATGTGTGTGTGTTTGTGTGTGTATGTTTATGTGTTGTGTGTACATATAATGCTCTGCTATTAAAAAGAATGAAATTTTGTCATTCGCAGCAACATGCATGAACTTAAAGAAAATTTTTTAAATGAAATAAGCCAGTCACAGAAAGAGAAACATCACATATCCTCATTCATAAGTGAGAGCTAAAAAATAAAGAAAATTGTAACAATCACAATGATTCAATGAAAAGGAGAGGATTGAACTGAGGCCACCAGAGGTGGAAAAGGGGGAGAGGGAGAAGGTTAGGAAGAAATTGGTAAAGGGCCACAAAAAATGTTTACATTGCATAATGTTGAATGTATTAATTATCGTGATTTAAGCATCACATATTGCACACAGGTATTGATACTCAATGCTGTACCCAAGAGGTATGTACAATGAATTATGTTTCAATTAAAAACAATAATAAGTAAATACATTTTTTAAAAAGTAGAATAGTGATGGTTAAGGGCTGGGAGTAATATGGGGAGCTGTTGTTTAGTGGGCATAACGTTCTAGTTTAGCAAGAAGAAAAGAGTTCTGGATAATGGTAGCCCAACAATGTGAATTTCCTTAGCACTACTGGACTATACACTTGAAAACAGTTAAAATAGAAAGTTTTATGTGTGTGTATTTCACCACAGTTAAAAATTTAAAAATAAATACATATCTCCACTTAGAAAAGAGGAATAAGGTTAGATGTATTGCACAATGTTGTGAACACAGTAAATGATATTGTACTGTATATTTCCAAATCACTGAGAGAATAAATTTCAAACACCCTCACCACAAAAAATTAGTTCCTCAGGTGATGGATATGTTAATTACCTTTACTTAATTACTTCATGCTGTATTTATAAATCATAATATCACTTTGTACTGCATAAATATATACAATTATAATTTGTCACTTACTATTAAAAATTAAAAATTAGTGAAATCAAATAATGGACAAAATAATTCTAGAAGCTATTATGATAATAGTAGTATAATAATAATTCTAGCTTCTATTGTATAGAAGCTGGTAGTAAGCAAAATTTTCGGTGCTTTTTCTTATTTTGTAATATTTTTCACTGTGACTGGCACTGTGCTTTTATATTAATATTTGGTGACTGACTATAGGCTAAATTAAGGGTTTAATTTGAAGATTTTCATTTCTCAGTTCTATAATTATTCATTCAATACATAGGATCATTTATATTATAAAGTTTTATGTCATTCATGTCTATAAATATATATGTGTAAATATACTTCGGGGTCATGAAAAAGTTTAATAAAAGATTCATATTATCTTTGATTTACATTTTTCCATGAAATTGTGAAGTGTGCGTGTGTATGCAGACACTTTACAGTTAATATAATGCTGTGGTTGCAATTGGACTTTTAAGACTGGTAACAAAAAATATTGATAAGCATGCATATATAGTTTGTCTTCAGAATATTTTTTTGAAAGACAAATATTTACCAATGCAAATTTACTAATTTTGATTTCACAAAAATGGCTATTGTATGCTCTTTTCTACCACATTCCTTGTGTAATATCTATATCGCACTGTGTACAGTGTCTACAAGTTGCATGCATGATATTCTCTTCATGAGTTTCTCATGAATCGGGAGTAGAAAACAGAATCACAAATTCTGAAATAAATTATTTAAACCTCAAAAAAAGTTAAGCTCGTCATTATGTAACCATGCACAAACTCTAAGAAGGGTCTGAAAATTGCACTTTATTATGGAATAAAGCTTATTTAAACAAAGAAATCATTTCAGATTCAGATAGTACAATTGCCAGGAGTATTTTGTAGAAAATGATTTTGTAGTCACATGCAATGTTTTTCAGGGATCATTTGATAAATACTATTCTCACACCTTTCTCTTTTCTCTGCATTTTCCTAAACCACATTATTTTTCAGAGGGAGTTCTGTGTGTTTACTAGCACAATGCAGCATGTTACAAAGGAAGAAAAAAGATTTATCCTTTAAAATATGTATAATATGCTGTAAACATTAGCATTTAATTAATAATTGATTTTTGGCCACAGTTGTGTTATATTATTTATAAAGAAAAGCCTCATTCTTTACCAGTTTTCTCAAAATGCTTAAACTGAGTAAGTTGAATGCATTATATTTTACATCCAGTGAGAAAGGGATTTCACTTTTGTCATTTAAAACATCAGCAATCAAAATGGCTATAATTTTCAAAGCCAATTGTGGAAAAATGTTTGTGGCATTGAACTTGATTGTGGAGAAAAATCTTAGCTAGAAAATTATGTAAGTTGGCCTATGCTGACTGTATTTCCAACTAATGTTTGTAGATCCAGAGCTCCCCTCTATAAAGAAATGAACAAAATACTGACAATTTTTCTAGAAAATGATCACATTGATGTAACTTTCAATAATCTATTTTTTTGGTATCGTTGTATCCTATGGAAAAAAACACTGTGAAGGATGAGATTTTGTTAAGGCTGTGGAGGCATTACCACCTCCTGCCTGCACTTTCTTTTTTTTTCCTAGAAACAAATTTATTCATTTTTGATTATACATATTTATGGGGTACAGAGTTGACTACCAGTATTTGTGTACAGTATGTGATGATCAAATCAATATTATTAGCATGTTCATCATTACAAATCATAATTACTGTGTCACTTACTCAGTTCCTTCCTAAACCCCCTCTGCCTCCCCCTTTCCCACCTCTAATAACTATAGGTCTGAACTTTCCCCTTCTGAAAGTTCAAGATTTTATTGTGGTCTTTCCTGCTTTCTTTCTTAGCTCCAGCTTATGAGTGAGGACATACAGTATTTCTCTTTCTGTGCCTGGTTTATTTCACTTAACATAATTTTCTCCAAGCTCATCCATGTTGCTACAAGTGGCAGAATTTCATTCTTTTTTATGGCTGAGTTGTATTCCATGGTGTATAATCCACAGTTTCCTTATCCAATCATCCACGAATGGGCATTTAGGTTGATGCCATATCTTGGCTATTGTAAACAGAGCTGTGATGAACACGGGAGTGAAGGTATCCCTTTGACATGATTTCCATTCCTTTTGGTATATACCTATTCTTCTTTCAACAAATGTTTATTGACAGCCATAGCATGTCAGGCAGTTTTTTTTTATGTTCTGGGAATATAAACATGGTAGGAAAAACACACATTTAATGTGGTGAGAACTATGTGCTTAGTAACTGGAAAGAGAACTGGGAGGTGCTGTTTCAGCACACACTGATTTGAGGTAAGTGAAGGAAGGAGCCATGTGGTAAGGAGCCATATATATATATCCTTGTAAAACATAGCAAAGTCTTTGGATTTTACTCTAAGTGAGATGGGAGGTCTTTGGAATGTTTTGATAACAGTGAAATAGTCTGAATTACACAAACACACACACACACACACACGCACACACTTTTTTTTTTTTAATTTGGTGGCTGGCCGGTAAGGGGATCTGAACCCTTGACCTTGGTGTTATCAGCACCATGCTCTAATCAAGTGAACTAACCAGCAAGCAAGATTATTCTGGTTCGTGTCTTGATAACAGACTTATGTGCTAAGGACAAAAGAGATGAAATAAGTTAGGAGAATATTGTAATAGTTTCCTAACTGCCACAGAATGGTGATTTAGACCAGTGTATTAGCAGTAAAGGAGATGAAAAATGGTTGAATGGAAGAGTTTGTTGAAGGTGAAGTCAGCAGGGTTTGCTGCTAGATTAGATATGCACTATGAGAATAAGAGAGGAGGCAAAGATGCTTTCAAAGTTTTCCCCGAAGCAAATGGAAGTCTTGAGTTTCCAGTTATTAAGATGAGAAAGATGGGAAACAAGCAGATTTGGGGAGGAAAACCAGAGAATTGACATTGGTCATAATGTTTGTGACATAGTATTAGATCTACTAATGAAGATGTCAAGTAGTCAGCTGCAGATATAATTCTAGATTTCAGGAAAAACAGTGGTCCAACTGGAAGATAGACATTTTGTAGCTATCAACATACGGATAGTATTTAAATTAGGAGAATGGATGAGATCATTTAGGAAATCAGTATAAATTGAAAAGAGAAAACACCCAAAACTTGATCCCAAGTTTGTGACTTTGCCACAGGTAAGAATTCAAGGGCGGAGTCATAGCAGAAAGTAGAACAAGTTTAATATAATAGATTAGAAATACAGGTTCCACAGAGAGTGCGGTACAGCTCCAGAGACTGAGCGGGGCCCATATCAAGTTTAACACAAAAGCAAGAAATACACACTTAAAGTTCAGTACAGAATGCAGGCTGTCTGAAGAGAGTGAGCAGCCACTTGCTGAAAGTGAGTCTGATACAAAGTAAAATATACACACCTCAGCCAAAGAAGTGCAGGTTGCCTCCAGGAAAGTGAGAACAACCCTGCCTCTAGCTGGGATTTGGCTTTTATAATTTCTCTATCGAATGAATATTCAGTTAAGGGGGTGGCTCCCATTTATGTAACATTTAGTCTTGCAGATGCTCAGTTGGTCTCTTCCTGGAGCATGTCACACCCCAGCACATGCAACAGACATATTCAAGAATATTCTGTGCTCTCTATTGAGCATGCCCAGACACTGGATTTGCATAAGCCAGCCCCTTGTAGTCTCATGTTCCCTGATTGGTGCTAATAATTGGTTGAACTGCCAACAGTAACTTTCCTCCAGGGGAGGGATTGGGGAGGGGAGACCTGAAACCTCAGGGAATGGCTGGAAACCCAGAGGCATGTCCTGAAACTGGAGCCCAGGGAAACTGAGCACTTTCTGTACCAATATAAAATCTAAACCAGAAATAAAGACCATTGAAAAATTTAAAAGTGGAAAAGTCACACATTACTTTAAAAATATTCATTGAGATGATGTGAGTTTAGAAACAAATGACTTTCAGAGAAACTATCAAAAAAGAAAGCCCCACAATTTGTTTTGTGGTTGCTGTGTTGATTAACCTAATGTCTATCAACAAATACCAACAGGCATGGCCACTGCTCAAGGAAATGCACTTTGTTTCATGTCTTCACTAGCAATAATTTGCATTTATTAACAAAGGAAAAATCATAAGTCATGTATGCTGGAGCTTTTGTCATAATGATATGTGTACCATCTTTGTGTCCCTCAATCTAATACCAGCCTTATTCCAGCATGCACAGCTGCTAAATCATTATTCTCCTCATAAGTAATTGTTGCAGATGTTCATACTGATTAATGGAGAACAGCTATATTTATGGTGGTTTCCATGCAGCAACTACACAATAGTGATTGCTCTTAGGACAAAAGACACCGTGTTGTGATGCTAGAATACGGGCTCCTAGTTGACAGCCATTGATCACTACCGTTGATTTGCAGGCTTCTTTTCCATCCTGCTCTTTCCCAACCCCTGACATGATCCTACCCTCACTACACACACACACACACACACACACACACACACACACACACACACACACACACACACACACACACACACACACACACACAACATTTTATAGGAGGTTCTGTACCTTTAGACATACCAAATATCACGGAAAAGTTTTGCTTTCTCTACTATAAAACACGAATGCAGTGCCAACAAAAGTGACCACAACAAGTGACTCTTGGGGTGTCTGTTTCTTGATTCTTGTATTTTATGACTATTTCCTGTTTGGTTGTTACATTTATGTTTTTTTTTTTTTTTTTTTTAACTGATTGACCAGAAAATAAACCTTTAAAAAAAAGGTTGAAGAGGTGGATAAACTGGGTCAAAGAGGCAGCACAAAAATGCTCAACAGAGCAGATATCTTTTGTGTTTTGCCAGTTAGTTTATTTATTTGAATCCAGTTCTGACTCTCACCAGTTGTAGGGTGACCCACTCTCCCAGTTGAACTGAGACTGAGAGTGCTGCTGGGATGAAAGGCTTTTGGATTTTAAACTGGGAAAATCAGAACAAGCTGCTCACCCTACAACTGGGTGAGTTGGCCTAGCTGCTTAATCTTTATGTGCTTCATAGATTTCTTCCTGTGTAAAATGAATTGTTGGCAAAGTGCTCATTAGAATATCTGTCAAAAAGCATGCGTACATGTGATACTTCCTTTCCTATTACTTTCCCTAATTTCAGCCTACCGTTAACTACTCAAGTGTGGAGAGCAGGTATATTTCTTTTTGAATCATCCCTCGTTGTACACAGTGTGCTAATAATGCATAACCCAAAATATGCTTGGCACCAAGACACCTAGTGGATGTTTGATAAAGATCTACTGAATGACTTAGTACTGGTTGATTTTGAGATATCTAACAATCAAGACATTGTCACATTATTACTAGAAAGAAAGAAATGGAAAAATTTGCCTCACTGTTTTTTTTTTTTTCGTAACGAATGTTGTCGTTTCCTCTAAGTCAGAATTCCTTAACTATTTTTACTATCACACATCTAAGGAGAAAAATTAAGTTAAATAAAATGCTCCCTAATGAGAAAAATTAAACACTAAGGAATAAGATTTTGTCAGATAGGGTTGAGCCACAAACTACTGCATTATCTGAGAAGTTTTTTGCCACTTTCCCTAAGAACCCATTTTGCCTCTTTGGTAATAACATTGTTCCCATTCAGTAAAGTCACTTGGGTCATCTACGACTAAATTTTGTGTTTATTTATTTCCAGGGATGAGTTCTTCAACTGTACAATAGTATTTTAAGAATGATAATTCAGACATTCTACAGAAGATTATCGATCACTTATAGTATGTATCCTGATGAATTAAGTGCCAGAGTGAGATGGAGAGCCCTTTAAGTTGTTTTCTGGAGAGAAAAACCCTATAAATACACAAAGCAATGAGGGACAGAAGGAAGTGGTCACTAAACTAGGGGTGCAAATGCTAGCGTTAGGGGCCACAGAATGGCTCCTTTACGGTTACTGTGTGCTGTTGAGCAAGCCTATTAACCTTCTGAGCCTCCTGAGATGATAAGGTAACAACACTTTGAAAACTTCCAATTACTATACAAGCATGTGCTGATGTACAGGCCAGAAATACAGTCTTTTTTTAGAGCAGAGGAAGAGCAGCATGGGATGGACTGTCAGAGAAGTGGGACTTGAGAAAGAAAAGTGTAACACAGGCTGCTATGTCTCTGCTCCTCCAGAAGGTTAGAGAGCCGGAGAGCTGGGAGCAAAGGTACTTTTCTCCATGCCAGTCAGGAAGCGCAGGGATCTGGAGGTGAGCCCAGAGCACAGCCTGAAGTACTTTGTGAAGAAGGCAGCCTGGAAAGAACTGGATTCCTCTCTACTCCATATGGTAGAGACACGGAGGCTAGTGACAGCATCGTATTGAGAAATTCTTAAAAATATCTAAAATGACACATAAACAAGGAAGAAATAATCTAACTCAACTATGTTTTGCTGGTACCTACAGTGAAAAAGTGATGTGTTTCACAGTGTTAATTAGGAGCTGAGGAAATAGAAGTGAATTCATCCTGTGTGTTGTTGACAACGAGGTTTGTATCAGAAGCAGCAGCTGCTTCAGTCTGTGGAGATCCCTTTAGGGTACAGGATTTTAGCTCAAATCCCAGTGAGCACTTCCAACCCAGCAGTCTAATCATTTAATCCAAACCTGATCCTGAGAACCTGGCCCATTGCCTTTGATCAAGCAACCATCGCTTGGCAGCCATCATTTGACTTTGTTGCCTGTTGGGCGCCTTCCTGTGTTATTTACTTTCTATGTCATGGGCTTGGTTTGCTGGCATAGTCCCTGCTCAACATAATCTTTGGATTTGATGTCCTTGCCTCAAATGAGGATATCTGCAAATTTGGCTGACAGCATTTTCAGTTTAAACATTAAGAGTCAATGAAAGAGGAGGAGACAGATAATTGTCATCCCTGGGTAGCAAATGAGCACTTTTAGACAAAGCTAACAGTTCCTTTGGTATCACTTAAAAGTACTGAGAAAAGCTGGCCAAGTAATAATGCAAGTCACTGCACCTGAGTAGTTAAAAATTTGATGGTTTTTGAAATACTTCATATTTCATTTTTTACAGAAATATTACTTTGTAGCTCTTGCTTGCTTACAACTTTATAATTTTTGTTTGTTTGTTTGTAAAATAAGTAACAGAAGAAAGTGTTTATTGATGGATGCAGAGACTTACTCAAGTCTCGCAAAGCCAAGGTTAAAAGCAGAATTGAAGAGAAGAAAACATTTTGGGTATAACAAGCACGAGTCCTTCCTAGAAGCTGAGAAATGCAAAGTAGCACAGAGGTTTAAAGCATGATTCTGGAACTAGACTCCTCAGGTTTGAATCCCAGCCTGCAGCTTACTGGTTTTGTAAGTATAAGGGACTTTCCTGTTATTTGAATTACCACATTTCTCTCAAAGAATGAGTTGTTACCGCAGTATTACCATAGTTTTTGTAAGCTTAATTTTAAGACACACCAGCACCTGGTTCTGGTTGATAGGTGCCTATACCATTCATACCAGTTATAAGGTTAAATATCACCCTGTACTATTCAGGGTTCTTTAAAATTGAATTTTAATTATTTAAATGGAATATAAATAATTTCACTCTTTAAATTGATATAAAATAAATTTTTCGAAGATTAGCTCACTGCACAAATTACCACAGCTATCTAAGGACATACTCAATTTTAGGAAAGAAAATCAAAGCAATTAAAAGCCAAAAGAGCCAAATGATTCTCCTTTTTCTTCTAAACTTGTCCACAAAATCAGTAGAGTGACACATGGTGGTCATTACTGATTGACAGGATCTTTTCCTGAGAATCAGAAACATTCAAAACGAAAGGGAAATAATTTTGGCTGTATAAAAAAAGGGCTGCTCAAAAAAATTGTTTTATCAGTAGGATATTTGTTATGGAAAGAACAGTATATTTCATGAATAATTCTACAGATTTCAAACTTAAAATTGAGTTTATAATTGCAAAATAAATCATCTAATACCTTCCTGATTGAGGTTTGTTCCAACTCTTTGAGACTTATGTTTATGACTTGACAAATCATCTCAAAACAAGAACCCTTGGAGAAAGGCTCCTATTCTGTTACTACTGAGCTTACCTGCTATTTAATCCAGAAACTTTTATAGATGGGCACACCTGTAGTCTGCCTCACTACCTGTGGTGCTCCTACAGTTAGGCCATTTATCTTCCTGTTTTGTTTATTTATTTTTCCTTTCAAAAATTTGACTGCATCCACTGATAAAAAATTGGGTTTCTAAAATATGTTCACATATTCTTTGTTACACTAGGATTTATTTTTTTCTGTTAGGGCTAGACTTAATGTTTAAGAGGTCCATTGGCAACATTAGGTTTGTATAAAATAATACTTAATTTAAACTGAAATAACCGTCATCTCATCACGTTAATGTCTACATTAGCTAAACAATTGTGTTTTGAGAAATTGTGGTTCCAACTTGGAAATCTGCATCTAAGTAAACACCTTAAAATTCAATTTTTCTGTGTACATGTGAACTTCCAGCATAGCATCTGTACAGCAAACATACATGCTTTTAAAATAGACACAGCTTTTCAAACCCCAAATTAGCATTTAGAAGCAAGCATTCTATTCTGAATTATGCATGTCCATGGGCTGTTAGAGGAGAAATAAAGAAAAGCACATGGTTGGATAAAGATGATCTTTATTTTGCAAGAGTCAAAATATGGAAAATTGTTTAGCATCAGAAAAATTAGAAAGATGTGTAGTAAAGAATTAACTATACCCAAGAAGAGATCTCGTCTTCACCCTAGGTTCTTAGGAGGTGATCTTTAAGCCCTTGAAATGTTATGCCTTTTAAAAGTGATTTTCTTTACTTGGGGCCTTTGGGCCCATCAGAGAGTGTAACAATGTGATTTAGAGTGGGGGCTGGAAACTGAGGTCAAAACCATGGGGTAGCCAACTAGGTTTCAGAGACCAAGACCCCAAAAAGCTCTAGACAATGAGGCCGTGGTGTGCTTCCCTGGTTGGTAATATTTTGTATACGATGTCACACAGCATTGCCAGGAAATTAGCACTGTCCATGTTCCACTCTGAGAGGACAACTAGAAGCTCTTTATGTGGAACTTTTCTGGACTCTGGGTCATGCATCTTTTCCACTTGCTTATTTTAATCTGTATCTTTTCACTGTAATAAACTGTAACCATGCATATGACAGCTTTCAGTGAGTTCAGTGAGCCCTTCTAGCAAATGATCAAACAGGAGGATGTCATTTGGGACCCCCTGACTTGTAATTAGTGTCAAAAGTGAGGATGGTTCAGGGGTTGTTCTCTAACTTTCCAGGTTTTTTAAATGGTTTTCTGCCTTCTTACACTGTTTAAAATCTTCAGGACAGTACTGAGGTTCAAAACATAGTTTGCTTTTCTATTTCCTACTATGATACCAATTGCAGATATAGATATTTATTGATAGTAGGTGTCATATAAGTTCTATTTAGCACGCCTCAGTATGTAAACAAACGTAACAGATATAGCGGGGGTTTTGTTTTGTATTATTTTTCTCTCATTAAAGAAATTCAGAAGTGAAAACTTGATTTGAATTACCTGAACTGTATTTATCAAATTTCATCTATAAATAAAAGTGAAGAGCTGTTGTTCTCATAGTGTTTTAGTTTTCTTGATGATTACTAATTTATCAAAATATCCTTTCCTCTACATGTTTATTTCAGAAAGAATTTTATTTAGCCTTCCATCCTGACTATTTTCATATTAGCAAGTACTTAGAAACAAAATCTTGTTCTTTTCTTCCTGTAAACCATATTTTCCTTTCATAGGCACATAACAAGGCTTAAAAATAAAAGCTCCTCATCGTAAAAAGGACCTACTTCATGCTAAGTAGATTTTATTCCTTCACATTAAGCATCTGGCAACTAAAACAAACACTTCGTTGATTTTATGTCATCATCTCTAAGACAAGAAAACAATGAGAAAAAAACAGTGTAAGTAGTCTTAAAAGTTAGTTTTCTAACAAGTAAGATCAGTAATAAAGCAAGTGAATTTATTTTTTATAAATTAATCTATCTTTAGACTTTGGTAGTTTTCTTAAGTAGTTAAAAAACTGATCATTTGAGAACTGTATTTGTGCATTAATAAAGATCTTTTGATACTATGCTTCTCTGAACCTAGTATCTTAAATATAACAGCAATTTATACCTTAATTGTGTGTGTAGGTTTTGTGTTTGTGTGTGTGTATTAATTTACTGAGGCCGCTGAAACAAATTATCACAAATTTGGTGGCTTAAAAAGACATTTAAGGATGGCAGAAATCTTCAATCACTTTTACTGGGCTGAAAAGGTGTTGGCAGGGCTGCCCTTTCTCTGGAGGTTCTAGGGTCGAAACCATTCCTCACATCTTCTAGCTTCTGGTGGCTGTATCAGTCCAATCTTTGCTTCTGTGAGTGCATTATCATCTCCTCTTTTGTGTATGCAAAATCAAAGAACACATGTATTGCATTTAGGGCTCACCCAGATAATCTAGGACAATTTATCCACTTTCAGATCCTTACTTCAATCACAGCTATAACGACCCCTTTTATCCATATGAGGTAACACTCAGGTTCCAGGGATTAGAACATGATGCCTTTTAGGGGGCCATTTCTCAGCCTACCACAGTATGAATACTTACAATTATGTGTGCTCTTTGGAATCCCAAATATATATTAAAGTAACAATATTCCCCAAGGTCAAGAGTTCGGATCCCTGTACTGGCCAGCTGTCCCCCAAAAGAAAAAACAGTATTAACCATTTACCTTTGTGTCTACTTAGAGCGAAAGTTTTTCTCTACATTAGGGCTCTGCTTTTTACATAATTCTACTGTAACGGCTCTATATGAGTAGAAATATTTCAATTAAGTAAAATACAAATTTCATTAGGAATTTTTTGAGATCGATCTCCGATTCTCAAAAAATTCTTATTGAAATAAATATTTTGCTTTCTCAATCTAGAGATAGATAGAGCTCCATTATCAAGGGAAAATAAAAAGGACATTTTTAACATTTTTCCTATAAATTCTAAGTAAAATTTAGACGAAATAATAGCTTTTCATTATTAAAAAAAGATTTAAGTATTTACCAAGTATTATTTTAATTCTTTCCTTCTGTTCCCAGACTCACTTTAGAAATATTAAAGTTACGGCAGAGTAGAATTCCATTGTGTGGATATACCACAGTTTCCTTATCCATTCATCTGATGATGGACATTTGGTCTGGTTCCAAGTCTTGGCTACTATAAATAGTGCTGCAATAAACATTGGTTCAAGGTGAGAGTATGCAACACAAGTGCAATGAGGAATGAAAATAATTGAGAATGGGATGATATGGAGTTGCTTGTCATTTATTTCTCTGTATGACAGACTGAAACGCTGATGTAATTTCATCCTGTGAAGATGTTGTAAACTTTCAAATATCTCTGTTGGTAACTGGCATAAATACTTATGTGAGAAAATGCCTTTTTTCTGAGTAGGCTGATTTGTTAGTTTCTGTGTGATAGAACTGCCTCAGAGGGCAGCTTGCCCTCCGCGTTCAGCTAAAACACTGAGCACAGCAAGCTGCATTGCTGTCTTTCTGGGTTTATTAAGAAATTTTGCATGACTAGTTATGAGGAGAAATGCTTACTCTTGTGGCTGTTTTGGATAATTTGTCATGGAATACCTAGCTTAAAATCTATATGCTTCTGTCTATCAAATTTTCTTATTCAAAATCATATCAGGCAAGAGTGGAGTTGCTTAAAAAAGTCAAAGTTCAAATGATACATTAGAAGCACAATCTAAATGAAATTACAATGAAAAAAAGAGGAAAAGAACACACAGGAAAAATTGAACAACTTTGGGAAAAGAGATACTTATTCTTTTCAGCTTATATCTTGTCCTAAAGAATACTTGCCTTAAGGGATAAGTTTATTAAAATTATCTACAAAGAATTTCATATTCTACTATCATAAATGATCATGAATTCTAAGGACACATCCTGATTTATAACAACTATATCTTAGATCAAACACACTCTTTCAAGTTCTGCTCATTTTAATAATGGTAGGAGAGAACTCAAGAAATACTACAATCAAAACAAATGAAATAAATGAAGACCAACCAAACTGGAAAAGCAAAGTTTATTTATTAGAGATTTTTATAGCAAGAGAGTCAGCCGCTGTCACTTGTACTTTGGTAGAGACTCAAAGGCAGGCAGAGGAGTGAGAAATCTTTATAGTAGAAGAAAAAGAAGACTTCAGGTATGCCCTGACTCAAGGCTGTTTCCATGGGGAAGCCATACACATAGGTGAGCTGACTAGAAATGAGGCATCCCATATGATTGGTTAGTGGTGCATATTCAGTTTTCTCTGGTTGGTCCTAAGTTGGAAGCAGAGACAAAAATTAGGGAAGCTTTCAATTATTAAGTCCTGGACATTTTGGGTTGATTGTTACAGAAGCTATTTTAGCTTCCTGGATTGTCATTACAGGTAGCAATCTGGCTTTCTGTAAGTCTAACTTATAGGAGGCTACCTTTCTGGACTGTTTATGGACAAGGGATTTTTTTTTGTGCAGGTTGTGGATCAAAGTTCTATTTTTATACATGGTCATGCCATTATCTGTTTGTACGTGCAGCCTCTGAAAACAAACAAAAAGCCATGACCAGGCTCACAATGAAGTAAGGCTGAGCCTAAAAGTCCAGGAGATGGGCTTTGGTGGCTCCCAAGGCTTCAGTAACTGGGAGGTGCGGCCACAGAGACAGGAATTCAGACGGGCAGTGAGTTTGCCCAAACCTGCTTGTAGCAGGAAGAGTGGGGGTTGCCATAGGGTTGGATGCCTCCTCAGGATTCTGAACTTTGAAAATAAGAAAGGTGAGAAATCTAAATATTTGACTCCTTTTCTAAATTCAAACCCCAAAGGGTACCAAAATGATTTTAGGTTGAGGTACTTTCAAGCTAGTAACAGACTAGGAAAAAAAAAAAAAAAACCCACTATTCTAAGTTATTTCTGCAAGACTCCCATAAATTAAGACTCCATAATAAGATCACCAAAACAGATTATCAGACCTACAAGGCAAAGCAAAAGCACAATGATGACAGTTAATAAAATCCAATATAACCAGTTAAGCCCTCAGGGAATATAGAAGTTACAAGAATTAGATAAAACATATAGAATATCTACATATGTAATTTTTTAGGAACATAGGGCTTACTAAACATAACCAGATATCAAGAAACTATCAAAATAAACAAACAGAAAATGATTTAATTTCTGAAATGAGAACTATAATTGTGGAATTATAAACTCACTAAGCAGATTGATACTCAGATTAAACATCGTTGAAAGGAGAATTACTAAACAGGGAGATGTATGAATGAGAATATTAAGAGACATGGGGAGTAAAGTTAGACTGTCTGAATACATCATAACAGATTCTAAGGAGAAGAGATTAGAGCTAATGTTTAATAAATTTCTAGAACTGATGACAGAACTGATTCTATATACCCTAGAAGCACAAAATTTACCAGACAGAGAAATAACACAAATACACACTATAATGATACGGTAGTCCCCACTTATTTGTGGTTTCTCTTTCCACAGTTGTAGTTACCTGAAGTCAACCATGGTCTGAAAATGTTAAATGGAAAATTTCAGAAATAAGCAATTGATAAGTTATAAATTGTACTCCATTCTGAGTGATAAAATCTCTCACTGGCTTGCTATCTTTTCACTTGGGACATGAATCATCCCTTTGTCCAGCTTATCCACACTGTATATATTACCTGCCCATTAGTCACTCAGTAGCCATGTCGGTTATCAGATTAAAAAAATATATAGCATATGTCGTGTTTGGTAATACTGCAGTTTCAGGCACACACTTGGAGTTTTGGAAAATATGCCCCATTGATAAAGGGGATTACTGTACTTCAGAATCCTGAAGACAAAGAAAATATCTGGAAGGGAACAAGAGAAAAATACATTCTAGGAAAAACGGCAGTTAGACTAATAGCAGAATAATACAGTCTGATATCATTATCTTATTGCTTGATTTCTCCTCAGGTATTTTGACTATATCTATAGTATTTGCCATGGACATACAGGCATACCTTGGAGACGTTGCAAGTTTGATTCCAGACCACCACAATAAAGTGAGTCACATGAAGTTTTTGGTTTCCTAGTGCATATAAAAGTTACGTTTACATTATACTGTAGTCTATTATGTGTGCAATAGCATTATATCTAGAAAAACAATGTATATACCTTAATTTAAAACACTTTATTGCTAAAAAATGCCAATTATCACTTGAGATTTTAATAAGTCGTAATATTTTGCTGGTAGAGAGTCTTGCCTCAGTGTTGATGGCTGCTGACTGATTAGGGTGGTGGCTGCAGAAGGTTTGGGTGGCCGTGGTAATTTCTTAAAATAAGACAATACTGAAGTTTGCCACATTGATTGACTTTCTTTAATAAAAGATTTCTCCACAATGTGCAATGCTATTTTGATAGCATTTTACCCACAATAGAACTTCTTTCAAAATTAGAGTTATTCTCTCAAACACTGCTGCTGCTTTACAAATTAAGTTTATGTGATATTCTAAATCCTTTGTTGCTATTTCAAGAATATTCACAACATCATCACCAGGAATAGATTCATCTCAAGAAACCACTTTCTTTGCTCCTCCATAAATAATTTCTCATTTATTCAGGTTTTATGATGAGGTTGCAGCAATTCAGTCCCATCTTTAGGCTTCACTTCAAATTCTAGTTCTCTTGCTGTTTCCACCATATCTGCAGTTAATTCCTTCAACAAAGTTTTGAATCCCTCAAAGTTGTTTATGAGGGTTGAAATCAACTTCTTCCAAACTCCTGTTAATGCTGATATTTTGACCTCCTCCCATAAATCACGACTTGTTCATGGCTTCTAGAATGGTGAGTCCTTTCCATTTATTTTGCCTGGATCCATCAGAGGAATCACTATTTATGACAGCTATTGACTTATGAAACGTATTTCTTAAATAATAAGACTTGAAAGTTGAATTTACTCCTTGATCCATGAGCTGCAGAATGGATACAGTGTTAGCAGTCATGAAAATAGCATTAATCTCCTTTTATATCTTCACCTAGCTTGGGTGACTAGGTACATAGTGAATGAACAGTGATATGTTGAAAAAATATTTATTTCTCTGAGCAGTAGCTCTCAACACTCGGCTCAAAATACTCAGTAAAGTATGCTGTAAACAGATGTGCTGTCATCCAGGTTTTGTTGTCCATTTATAAAGCACAGGCAAAGTAGATTTAGCATAATTCTTAAGCAGCATTTGCATTTCATCTTGCACTTTTAAGTTATGTACATGACTTCTTTTCTTAAACCTCATGAACCAGCCTGCTAGCTTCAAACTTTTCTTCTGCAACTTCTCACCTTTCTCAGCCTTCATAGATTTAGAAAGAGTTACCACCTTGCCCTGTATTAGGCTTTGGCTTAAGGGAATGTTATGGCTGGTTTGATCTATTCAGATCACCAAAACTTTCTCCATGTCAGGAATAAGACTGGTATTAGTCCCTTTCTGTGCTTATAACAAAATACATGGAACTGGGTAATTTATAAGAAAATGAAATTTATTGCTTACAGTTTTGGAGGCGAGGAAGTTCAAAGTCCAGAGAACACATTTGGTGAAGGTCTTCCTTGGTGGCAGCTTCAGCAACACAAGGTATCACATTGTGAGATGGCAGAAACAGAGAAAGTAAGACTAACCTCCTCACTGATTCTCCTTTTAAGGCCCTCTGAACCTCGCCCCTGATCACCATTATTAATCCATTCCATTTACTATGTTATAGTTCCCTGCAATCTAATCACCTCTTCAGGGCCCCACCTTTCAATTATGGTTATAGGATTTCCCACCCTCAACAGTTACAGTGGGAATTAAGCTTCTAATATATGAAGTTTGGGGACATAATTCAATCAACCCACAGCAGACTGTTTCGCTTTCTTATTGTTCATGTGTTTACTGTAGTAGCACTTTTAATTTCCTCCAAAATCTTTTACTTTGCACTCACAACTTAGCTAACTGTTTGGTGCAAGAGGCCTAGCTTTCAGCCTGTTTCATCTTTTGAATTTCTAGCTTTTGATTTAAAGTTAAAGATAATGGGACTCTTTCTTTCACTTAACACTTAGAGGCCATTGTAGGATTGTTAATTTGCCTAATTTCATTATTGTTGAGTCACAGGGAATAGGGACGCCTGCACAGAGGAAAAGAAATGAAGGAACAACTGGTCAGTGGGGCAGTCAGAACACAGACAATTATCTTTAAGTTTGCTGTCTAACCCGGGCATGATTTGGGCCCCAATATAATTACAATAGTAACATCAAAGATCACTGACAACGGATTACCATAACGGATATAATAATAATGAATTTTTTTTAATATTGCTAGAATTACCAAAATGAGACACAGACATGAAATGAGAATTAGCTATTGGAAGAATGGTGTTGAGAGTCTTGCTCGATGAAGGGTTGCCACAAATCCTTAATTTGTAAAACACAATAAAGCAAAGTGCAATAAAACTAGGTATGCCTGTACGTAAAACTTTGAAGCTTATCTGACCCATTAAAGAAATATAGGATTTTTAAATAAAATATATTCTTTAAAGGTAATCACATTGTTTTGAAGAACTAGATTTATATTGTGTAATACATTTATAGAAATTGCTTCACTTATACATTCAGAAACTGTTGACTGAGAAAGTATTTTGTGCCAGGATTGTGCCAGGCATTGAGAATGAATTTATGAAATCTGTAGTCCTTGCCCTTAATAATAATATAAAAATGAGTTTTGTCAGTTATAGTAGATTAAAACACAGTGATTCCACATAAAAATTTTATAATTCTACACATTATGTTCTACAAATTTCATATTTCTTAGATAACTTCTAAATCTTATACTTTTTAATTATTGCTATGGTTTGAACATCTCCACAAGCTCATGTTGGAACTTCATGAAAGATGGGGCCTTTAAGAAGTGATTGGATCATAAGAACTATGACCTAGTGAATGGATTAATTTATTCATGAATTAGTGGGTTAACAGTTTAATAGCTTATCAGGGAGTAGACTGGGGGCTTTATAAAGAGCACATAAAATGCACCCTTGCTCAGTCTTTGCCATGTGATTGACTGTGTCAACACGGGATTCTGTAAAGAGTTAATACCAAGAAGGCCATCATTTGATGTGCCCTCTGAACTTTCCAGCCTCTAAAACAGTAAAAAAATAAACTTAGTTTTCTTATAAATTACCCAGTTTCAGGTATTTTGTTATAAGTAACAGAAAATGGACTAATAAAGAAAATTGGCACCAAGTAGTGGGACTGTAGCAGATAACAAATGTCTGAAAATGTGGGAGTAGCTTTGAAACTGGGTAATGTGCAAAGTCTGGAAGAATTTGGAGAAGCAAGCTAGAAAAAGCCTAGATTCTGGTAAGGGCTTAGAAGACCAGGGAAAATTTGGAACTTTTTAGAGATTGGTTAAATGGTGGTGACTAGAATGCTGATGGAAATAATGAACAGTAGAGGCCATTCTGAGGAGGTCTCAGATAGAAGTGAGGGTCCTGATGAGAAATTGGAGCAAAGTGTGTTTGGGATGAAAATCAAGAGTGTAGCCCAGCGACCATCTGCTAAGAATAGTAGAAAGTGGAGGGATCATTAAGACAATGGAAAACCTTTCAGACCTTTCAGAGATCTTCCAGACTATCCCTCTCATCACAGGCCCAGATGCCTAGGAAGACAGAATGGTTTCTGGGAGCAGGCCTGAAGCACCTTCCACAGGCTCACTGCTCAGGGCCACCTCAGCACTTTGCTCCCTGAATTCCAGTGTAGAGTTCCTCAACTGCCCCATTTGTAGCTAAAATGGCCTCAGGTGTGGCTGGACCTACTTCTTCAGAAGATATAAGCTGGAATCTTGGTGGCATCCATGCAGTGTTAAGTTTGCAGGCTTTCAGAATGCAAGAACTGTGGAGGCATGGCATCCTCCACCTCGATTTCAAAGGATGCATAAAAAAGCCTAGGAGCCCAGAAAGAGATTTGTCACAGGGATGGAATCACTGCAGAGAGCGTCCACAAGAGCCATGGCAAGTGGAAATGAGGTGTCAGAGTTGCAGCAGGGAACCCCCCACCAGGGCCAGGCTAACAGATCCATGGTAGCAGGACTGCCACTAGGACCCCAGGACTTTAGAGTTACCAGCTTGCACTACCAGCCTGGGAGGGCTAAGCATGGGGTGAACCCAGGAAAGCCATAGAAGTGAGGCTTCCCAAGCCTTGAGAGCTCAGACAGCCCCCTCACCAGTGGGAAAAGGATGCCAGACATAAACATTCAAGGGAGGTCATTATCTCGATTTAAGATTTAATGCCTGCCCTGCTGAGTTTTGTACTTGCTTGGGACATGCACCCCTTCCTTTTCGCTCCTTTCTTCCTTTTGGAATAAGAATGTACATCTTATGCCTTTCTGTTATTAATGGTCTCCCATTAATGTTGTATCATTGAGATAGGTAACTTATTTTGATTTCATGGACTCACAGATAAGATTTTGGTTTTCAGGCTTTGAACTTCTGGTTTGGTGATGGAACAAGTTAAGACATTTGGGCAATGGGGATGGAATGAATGTATTTGTATGTGAGAAGGATATAAGTTTTGAGGGACCAGGGGTGGAATGCTATGGTTTGAATGTCCTCCCAAGCTCATATTGGAACTTAATCCATAAGATGGTATTTAAAAGGTGGAGATTTTCTGAGGTGATTAGATCATGAGGATTATGTCTTCATGAATGGATTGATTTATTCATGAATTAATGGTATAATGGTTTAATGGGTTATCAGGGAGTAGACAGAGGGTTTTATAAAGTGAGCAAGTGAGCATGTTAAATGCGTTCTTGTCGAGCCATCACCCTGTGATACCCTGCAAGTCCACAGGACTCTTTAGAGTTCCCAGCAAGAAGGCCCTCACCACCTGTGTCCCCTGGACCTTGGGATACTCAGTCTCCAAAGCTGTAAGAAATAAATCTCTGTTCTCTATATATTATCCAGTTTGAGGTATTACATTATAAATAACAGAAAACCAAATACTTGATAGATTCCAAAGTGCTAATTAGTAGATACTGGACATTCAAAGTTCAAATAAGCTAGGGCTGGCTCATGGCTCACTTGGGAGAGTGTGGTGCTGATAACACCAAGGCCATGGGTTCGGATCCCTATATAGTGATGGCCAGTTAGCTCACTTGGGAGAGCGTGGTGCTGACAACACCAAGTCAAGGGTTAAGATCCCCTGACTGGTCACCTCTTTAAAAAATAAAAAAAAAAGTTCAAATAAGCTATCTTATTTTATTAACCTCTTTCAAAAGTAATATTATTCTGAGAAAGTTTTGATCCCTAAAATAATTTCAGCTAGTAGAAACTGAGCTCATATCAAAATTTTCTTTATTCTTACACTCCAAATTTAGACATATTTAAACTACATGATATAAGGAAATTTGTTTCAAATCCATGTTCCCTTTTACGTTTTTCCAAACACCCTCAATTTTCCTCCTTAGATGTAGTAAGTCTATCAAATTAAATCAAAGTACCCTAAAATTAAAATAATACCAAGCTAAACTTTCTCTACAGGTATTTAAGTTAGAATTTTTCATTCACAGTTTAAAATAGCTACCATTCACAACACAAATATTTACTGAGCACCTAGAATGTGAAAGGATATGAACTATGACAGATGCTTTGCATATACTCTTTCAAGCCAAGCTCATAACAACTCTCTGTGACAAATCAAAGAGCTTTGTTTCACACTTGAGGGAACTGAGGTTTAGGGAGGTTGAGTAACTTGCTCTGAATCATACATCTGGTGACAGTGAGGATTTGAATTTCACTCCCGCTGACCAAAGCCAATGCTTGTAAGAGTGACAGTGTGGTATTTTTTTAGAATATGATATCTGTATTGTTTTAAGTAAGTCTTTAGGGGACATAGATCTGCCATATGCAACAATCATCATTTCACAAAATGTTTCCGAATGGTATGTAACAAAATATTACCATTTCTTTTCAATTTATTTCAGCATCATATCCTATATATATATATATATATATATATATATAGAGAGAGAGAGAGAGAGAGAGAGAGAGAGAGAGAGAGAGAGAGAGGAGAGAGTTTTATTGTGGGTACAACAATTTGATTTTAAATGCCTTGAGGACAGGGATTGTGTTTATATTCACCCACTTTGCCTTAGTAACTTTCACAATTTCTGTAACACAATAGGTGCTCAGTAACTCTATTCTTAAACATCTTCAATATATGTTAGCTACTGATTTCATGTATGCTTTGTACAAGGCTAAAGGCTGGTGATAGCTCTAAAGTATACAATCATCTGTTTAAAGTTAGCTCTATCAGAAGACATGTTCCATTCTATGGGGCTGCTTTTGAATAGCTCACTGCACTTTTCAATTGCAATTGTCAACAGAAAAAAAGTGCGTCTGCAAAATGAATTTGTGTAGTTCCTTATAAGCCATCAGAAGGCATTAAAACAGCATTCTGTGGTTGTGTTTATTCACAATGTTTTCACTAGCAGAACTCTATATATTTCTGGGCAAAGAATCAGAAAATTGAACATTATAACAAATAAGCTTGAAGTGAGAGAGGTAAAGGGACCTAAGCTGCCTTACACATCTTCCTCAAATTTGGAAGACTTGGACATTTTTTGAAGTTATGAGATGCTCTTTTAATTTTTCTTTGCATTTGAGCCACAAGTTTTCTTATTTGACATTTGAATTGAATGCTTAATTTTGTGTGAAGTTTTGAAAATTCAGAACTCCAGAGCTAAAAAAAAAAAAAAAGAATACTTTTTGTCTGGCTGACTTTGTCATTTTAGGATGCTTTCACTATTCCTTTCTGTTGTTCTAATCGTTCATTTGCAGCGACTTTCTTTCTGTAATCAGGTTATACCTTCTTTTTGTGTACCTGCACGCGAGCACACTTATGAGCTCCCTCTGTTCATCTATTCTCTGTGTTAATATTTTTTGTTTGCTTTTTTTTAATATACTTAGGTTCTCTTGGTGTGCTAGATTTTTCTTGATGCTGTAACGAGTTACCACAAACTTTGTGCCCTAAAACAACACAAATTTATTATCTTACAGTCTTGAAGGTCAGAAATCCAAAATGGGTCTCACTGGGCTACAGTCAGGTTGTTGACCTAAGACTAAGTTATTGACAAAGCTGCTTTTCCTTCTGCAGACTCTAGGAGAGAATCTATTTTCTTGCCTTTTCCAGTTTCTACAGGTCACCCACATTCTTCGTCTCATGGCCTGCTTACATCCTCAAAGCCAGTAATAGCCAGCTGAGTTTTTCTTATAATGCCGGCCTCCCTGATGCTGACACTTCTGCTTCGCTCTCCCCATTTAAGGAGGCTTGCAATTACATTCGGTCTCCAGGAAAATCAAGTATAATCTTATGTTAAAGTCCATTCATTAGAAACCTTAATTGAATCTGCAAACTTCCTTCTCTTTAGTCATGCAATATAACATATACATAGGTCCCAGGAATTAGGATGTGGATATTTTGGGGGGACCATTATTCTGCCTACCAATGCTTGGCAATTAGAATTGTTTATTGTAAGTCCAAAGCATTGCTTTTCTTTTATTTCTTAAAGGCTCCAAACCAAAGACTGTTGGTACCACCACTGGTCCTCATTTCCTCCTCAGCTACCGGATGGCAGCAACTTTACAAATCAAAGAGGTTCCCCTTGGGCCTCTGTGTGCTTAGACATTTAAACTCTTGAGAGGGTGAGCTGTACTCAGAGATTTGCAAGTGAGCCACTTCTTCCATTTACCTGTGGAAGCAAGTATAGAATAATTTCTGGAGAGGATCTCAGGAAAAAGAAGAAAAATGAACTACAATCAAGAAGGAAGAAGATGGTATCCCCACACCTATTTTCATATTTGTAGATTATGGGCAGGAATAGCAGAATAATAAGGAAAAAGTGTACTGAAAACATTTAATTTTCTCTCCTGGGAACAATGTACTTTTAAGTTCATTTTCATCAGAAATTAGTGCCTATTTGAGAACATCTTCTATTCCAGTATTTCTATTTTATTTATGGTAATTTTTCTTCATTTTTCTTCTTTTCTCTCTCTTTTCTTCTCCCTTTTTTTGCTTCCACACATACCTCACTATTACATAGTTTGGGCAACCCAATCTTTTGATAAACCCAATCTTCTAAGGAAGTTGAAATCACCCATTATACTGAAGTAAGTCCTGGTTATGGAAATGAGAATGTTGATGGTTTCAGTTATTGGTCATAAATAGTCCTCTCAAGGTGTGCTTTTCCTAGGTCCTCAGATGAGCAAATAAAGCATGTAATCAGAAGTATCTTATTGTTGTTTATTTTTTAAAAAACACTAATATGAGAATATACATTCGTGAAACACTTCAGTTTTTATATTTAGCATAGTACTTGGAAGATGTCAAATTGGCAGTAAATATTGGGTAAGCAAATGTTTAATGGTTTTGAATAAAGAAATAATGTAGTACATAAGTTGAAGGTCAATTTCTGGGATGACGGTGCGTTCTGTTTTTCAAAGTACAACAGAAAAATGCAGTGCTACTTACATTCTTATGTTCTATTTTTTTATTCCTGCTTTTTTGCCCTTCTTTCTCTACTCATTTGTTTCTTGCTTATGTACGTTGTTTGTTCTTCCCTAATTTTTTAATCAACACTCAGTGAAAGCACTCCATGTGAAAAGCATGTGAAAGTTTTACAACTACAGAGTTG
Organism: Cynocephalus volans; assembly: GCF_027409185.1. Classification (NCBI taxonomy): domain Eukaryota; kingdom Metazoa; phylum Chordata; class Mammalia; order Dermoptera; family Cynocephalidae; genus Cynocephalus; species Cynocephalus volans. The sequence continues at coordinate 36,848,487 of NC_084465.1, forward strand.
ACCAGCTCTCTGTCTTCATACTGCATATGGTAGAAGTCAATCATACAAATCCATCATTAGCTATATGAATAAGAAACAGTGATAAATTGCTAGTCAGATAGCTTTTTTAAATGTTATGGGACATTACATTTTCTTCCATGTATCGAGAGGCTTTTATATACTGACATAGCATTATCAATTCTTTATCTATTCTTCAGTGAAGTAATCTCGTTTCTTTAAGAAAAAGGACCTTTTCTGCTAAAAATGAGACTTGATAATTATAAGAAATTAAATTAATATAGGTAAGCATAAAGAAAAAACGTAAGTCATCCAGAATGCAAATACTCAGATATAACTTTTATTAACACTTGAAGAATGTTATTTAAGATATATACTATTGTAATACGGACATATGACAGAAATAATTAAAGAGAATATTAAACATAATACTATTTAATTTTAAAGTAATAAATTTATATTAATAAAATTAAATACAAAAACAAAATTTAAAAGAAGAAATGCTGAATTTTAGAAAAATGTTTCTTCATTTCAAAAAATATTGTTTCCTAATGTACTCTTCTAGTGTAATGGAAAACTTCACAGAGTTTAAATAAGCAACATTTTAACTGTGTATTTCACTTTTTGATACTATAAAGAGATACTTTGCTGTAAAAATTGTCAAATTTTGCAGTTGTCTATTTACTTTTATCCTCCACTATATCTGCCATTATTATGTTATAACACTATTTATACATTGTTAAGTTGCATGCCATTCATCTTTGTAGACTAAGTATCATCTTCTCAGTCACTTATCACTTGTTCTTTACTTTAACTGTATTTAAGATGAAAGAGTCAACACTCTTCCACATCTTCACCATTTTCAATTACTTTTATCCAGCATCGATTGGCTGGATTTTATTATAAAAAGTTTTTAAAATTTTATTTTGAAGAGTATTCACAGGTTTTGTGTTCTCTGAGTTCTTGCTCACTCTGGAACATTAACGTCTTGATTTTTTTTTTTTTTTAATTTCAGTGAAAGCTTGGCTGGATATAATATTTTTGGAACAGATTTCTTCCTGTCAGATATCTATATATACAGAACTACTGTATTCTACTATTTAATTTTGCCATGGATATAATTTGATATCAGTTTAATTCTTTTTCTTCATTCTTGAATTTCAGTAACTTTAACATTATTGCCATTTGTATTTTTTTTTCCAGAACACACTATGGTTTTCACCTATATTTATAGTTCTTACATTTAGAGAAAATTTATTATATATCATTGAACACAGTCTCTACCTCATGTGTTTGCAGTCCATTTATCTTTCTATTGGCTTATCTCTATTTGAGTTTATATGGATTATCTTCTCTCTCACTCCTTTAGTTTGTTTTTTTCCTTTGCATTCATTGTGATCATTTCAAGCTTTTTTTCTCTTTAGCTGGCAATTGAATTTAATGGATCTGTTTTCATACATACATACATTTTTTTCTGGTGTTATTTTAGCCCACTTCCTAACATCCAATTTTTACAAGAGGTAGATATTATATAATTTTTAACTGTGGAAATAGGTAAGTAAACCCCATAGGATTGCAGTGGAGTTTTTTATTAGTAAAAGAGAAGGGATTCAGACTCCAGTTTTCCGAGCAACATTCTTCCTTCTCTACTTTTTCACTACCTATACCTAGTAACTTAAATTGTGTAAAATTAAATTATATTAAATTTTTGAATCTTTGCAACCAAACCAATTTTAGGCTTTTTAGTTCAACTCTTTGCTGCAAAACTGGAAACTCTTCCATTATTTTTTATAGAAAATAGTTAATTTAAATATACTTACATAAGGAGAATAGAATATTTGTTCAGTCACTCGTGATCTATGGCTTGGAATGTTAAAGCAAAAGAGAAAGAATATTTAAAGAATTGTTTTCTACCTTTTTTTCATCATTTCAAATGTCTTAAAGTCTGAAACATTTGAAGGTTCTGTGTTGCATAGATCTGTTAGGGAAAGATCACACATGGTTAAGTATGACTTTGCAAAAGCCTACGTAGGGTTGTTAAACTCTGCCAAACGGCTTATTAAACGTCTTTTAGGATTTATAAGCATGCTGTCTTTGCTTTCCTGTAAAGTAGAACTTCACAAAGAGGAACACATTCTGTTCAAATGATGACACACATAGCTTGTTTGGTTAAATTTATTCATTTATAAACAATTACAAAAATTAAAGGAAAAGGGGTATGTTTAAGAACTTCAAGGGTTGCTAGCAGAATTGGGAAGAGAGACAGAGTCTGGGGAACATCTGGAGTGTCTATTCAAAAATCAGTTGTTCCATCAAGAGACTATTGGAGAGGTCCGAGAATGAGGGACTTGAGCATGAGTTAACCTGATGCCCAAGTTTTTACACCTTTATCCTTTACATTTGGGTATTCTAAAGGGAAATAGTAAACTTGACCTCAGTGAAATCAATGGGATAGTTTGAGTAGCCAACTTCTTTCTTTGCAGATTGGAATGTCAGTAGTTAAAAATTATGTTTTAACCAGATTTGACATTATAAATCCTCTAACACTTAGATTAAGAATAAAATATTGTATCTAATTTTCCCAGAGCAAGAACTCAATAAATTTTGTGGAAGAAATAAAAGGAACAGTGTTTTTGAGAGCAAGCATGAGCCTGTATCCAAAAAGGACATAGAAACCCAGATGTGTGTGCATGTGCACATGTATGTATCTTTTTTTTTTTTTTTTTTTTGTCTTTTTCGTGACCGGTATTCAGCCAGTGAGCACACGGCCATTCCTATATAGGATCCGAACCCGCGGCGGGAGCGTCGCTGCGCTCCCAGCATCGCACTCTCCCGAGTACGCCAAGGGGTAGGCCGGTGTATGTATCTTTAAACAAGGGGAATAAGACACATCTGAGCCCCTGGAGGTGGACATGTTATCCCCGAGCACACTCTGGACCTGTTCACATTGTTGCCTGAGCCACAAAAATAGACAGATCTTTAATTGCCCTTCTCTCTTTCTATCAAGTCTATTTTACTCAAATTTACAAGTGTATAAATGTTAGCAAAACCTTGACTATTCCTTTGAAGAACTATTTTTCTCATACAGTAAATGCAATCATGTAATATTACAGAACTGACCATTTGGTTTATTGAGAGGTTAAAATAATATCTGAAGCTAATATTTCGTTGGGCCATATGTTCTGTTGATTTAAACCTTCTGCCTTTGTGGGCAGATGTCCTACATCTCTTCCCATATTGGTCTTACACACCAGTAGCTTCTGTGGCATATTTAGTACCTGGCACTCATATTTTTTAGCTCATTTTCAGCTCTGCTAAGAAATAGGCCCGATTCTGACTGTAACAATAAAGTGTCCTCTTTCCTTTTCTTTAGTACCACAAAGAAATATTTAAGACTTCATACCATTCATCTTAGTTCTTTTGGGAGGACCTCAACTGTTTTAATAAACTGTTTTTCATTATGTTAAATAGGATCGTCAAGCCTTTGAGCACAATTCATTTTTCCTAAAGAACCAATTTTACTTTTGCAGTAATGAATGGATATAATATCCCCAAACAAGATTAAAAGCTCTTTGTCAGTGCCAAATTGAGGATTAGGGGATTTTTCTTTGGCTTGTATTCTTTCCTATATCTTTTTGTCTTTTTCCCTGCTTAGTAAATGTGGCAATTTTCAAATGTAGAAGTAGCCATGTCTCTTGAAGATGTGTGTTGTATCGCTCTCATTTTTTTGAGCAAAGCAAAGATTTTTTGATACACTCATTTATCTAGATCTCAGAGTAAAGTTTGTCGGCATATACACAAACAGCCTGATAAATTCTGAAAAGGGACTAGTGCCTCAGTACTTTGATTTAGATATTTCCATTGAAGTTCAATAATTCTCTTTCACGTGACTTTGAAATTAAAATGTTTTCTATGCAAAACAGCAAAGAATGGGCTAAAATTAAACTTAATGCTTTAAACATTCCCAGGAATTAGTAAAAAACAATTATTTAATAGGGACAAAGAATCAGGAAAATATCAAATATCTCTCGATAATATTCCCAAAACCATTTTTTTTAAGCTTACAGTTCTAAAGTTTTCATTCCACCAGAAGTGTTTGACTTTCATCACTTTCATCTTTTACAGAAAACCGTCAAGAGGCTAGAATGCTGGCTGGACTGAATTAAAAGTGCTATGCTCATGGATAATCCCTGAGTTGAGCAAACAGAAACCTGAAAAGAAGATATTGTCATATCAGCACAATCATATGCTGTGAATTTGGGAATATCCTGTGCTAATTTGCACCATTTAGTTCTAAAAATGTGGGTTACTTAGCTATCAACAAACTTTTGGATATTTAGGACAGTTTTGGAAAGAACCTCAACATTCAAGCCAGATATATTTAAAATCTATTCCCAAATTTGCTATTTAACAGCCTTGTGAAAGCCAAGGGTCTTAAATGCTTCTCAGTTAATAAGTTGACAATCTGTGGTGCTAAATACTGGTAACTTTCAAGCTTTGGTAAGATATAACAAGCAGCTATCTTCTCAGCTGTCCTTAAAAAGGAGTTGAGAAAGAATTGGCAAGGTGAACAAATTGTATGAGTATTTGGAATATTTTCCATTTTCCACTTTATGTTTGTTTATTTCTCATTTCACTATTGAAAGTGTCATGGATTTACAGTGGAGCCTCACAATATAGTAAATTATGCTTATTGGAAAGTACCTTAAAACAGATTTTCTAGATTATTGATGACATCTCTTTTCCAACTTTTAATTATAACCTGATTATTACTAAAATCTCTAGGAGTTATTTGTTTAATTCATTTGGATAATTTCCAAATGGCTTAAGATTTTATTTGTTCAAATAATTTTCCAATATCTCAATTACATAAATTAAAAAAAAAAACACTTAAAATCAATGAATACACTTTTTTAGTGTGTTTTACAAACCTGAAAAAGACATCCCAGACCTCACCTTAAAAAACTATGTACTTTATTCACTCAAAGGCTAAAATCAAAACAAACCTGAAGTTGGTTATCTGATTTTTTCCCAGTAGATGGCACTTAATTAGAGTTAGAAATTACAATTTGGGCCAGAGGAGACAGTAGAAAAGATGCAAACTCCAGGCATAATATTATTAGAATGGCAGCATGCTGGCTTAGTTTAGCATACTGGAAAAGAGTTTCATTCACTTGGAATAATTTCTGAAAATCACCGTTTTTCTAGCCTAGTAAAATATCTGCATAAAAATTTAACCAAGTTAGGTATGTAAAATATTTTAGAAATATTTCTGTTTGTAGTTTTAAAATGTTTTGGGACTTACCTTGCTTCTCTTACCAAATAGTGAAACTTTGGGAATATTAGGCAACTCCAGCAAAACTGGATTTTCAACTGAGCATTATGGATAGACTGAGATTAATAAAAAGGAAACAAAAACCATCTAAATAAAGAGTGAAAATTTTCCATATTAACAATAAAAATTGCTTTCAGAAATGGTAAATATAAATGGCAGTTCCACGTTTTTTGTTATTGCTTGTTTTGCTTTTTATGCCTCAAATTTCCTTTAATGGCTTTTGTTCTGTGTCTAAAAATACAACATTTTAAAAAATATTAATATTTGTAACCAAGCATTGGTAAATCTCTTCTATCTGCTCTTAAAAAAATATTTGTTGATAGCATTTTTTCCTCATTCTGCATTTTTTAATTTACATTTTCCAAAATAAAAATTAACAAATTTAGAAATTGATTTGAACTGTATTGTTTTTTAAATTCAAAAGCAATTTTGCTGGGTTTATTTTAAAACATTAACATCTAATTTTTAAACACTGTAGATAGAAGATTTTCATAATTTTGGCTGGCAGATGTTCATAATTATTTTAAGTATCTGACACACAGCAAGTTTTTTCCAGTTTACAATAAAAGTAGTTATACAGCTATGATAGCCTCATTGGTGAACTTTTTGATATAAGTGTTTGTGGAATTCTAGATTATTACACAGGATCGATAATGTAAACTAGCTGTTAAACCACCCATCACCAAAAGCATTAGTGAATGTTCAAATTGCTAGACTCAGTTTATGTTTATATGATAGAATCAAATACTGAATCAAGCAATCTTTCAACGAGAGCCAGTCTGTCAATTTTCTCTATTAACTCCCTATATTTAGAAATTATGTTTTAAGTCCCAGAGATGTTTTGAGAATGTGTTCTTTAGTCCTTAAGAGTTCTTATTATGCCTAAACTGATTTTTTTTATGCTTTTCCTCCGATTATTATGCCTCCATAATAGCCACCCGTTCTAGCTCAGCTTAATTTCTATCTTGCCAGTAAATATGCCCCCATTACATGGCTGTGACCTTTCTCTGCTTTCTCATTTTCAGGGATAAAGATCTCTCAACATCTGGCAGTTCAGGTTATTCAGGATTTATCTGGCAGTGGCAACTCAACAGGCATTGGAAGATAGCATGGCCCAGTAGAAATCAAATTGGCAAGCTGGGCCTCTATTTTGATGGATTTTGGAGAGGAATAGAGGTTAGTTTGAAAATTTTCTGGTTTTAGGTGCAGGGGGAACGGTGACACTTAAACTTTAGCATGCATCAAATGGAGGACTTATTAAAAATAAAACAGATTGTTGGGTACCAAACCCAAATGGTCTGATTCAGTCGGTAGGAGATGGATCCCCCAAATTTGCATTTAAACGAGTTCTCAGGAGATACTGGTGCTGCTGGTCCAAAGAATCACATACTGAAAAACTGCACCTTAGCCCTACCCTGCAAATCATTGTTGATGTTGCCAGAGAGTATAGCTAGACTCTTCAAGAACTGTGCAGAATAAGTGGCCAGGGTCTGTTCTTCTTGCTTTTCTTAAGGATAAGACTGTTCTGGGCCGAGCCCGTGGCGCACTTGGTAGAGTGCGGCGCTGGGAGCGCTGCGACGCTCCCGCCGCGGGTTCGGATCCTATATAGAACTGGCCGGTGCACTCACTGGCTGAGTGCTGGTCATGAAAAAGGACAAAAAAAAAAAAAAAAAGACTGTTCTACCAGTTGATCCACTAACCAGTAAATGTACTCTTAAAAATATATAATTGGTAATATTTGTTTCATAAATCACTTGCCCAGCAGCCAGACTTCAATTTGAGGAAGCACCACACTTTATACGTGAACCTTCTCTAGCAGCTTTCTAAGTAACACTTTAATCAGCTCTCTAACAGGTTCTAAAATTGGCTCCAACAAGATTGTTTGGTTTCCAGAGGAATAGCAGCAAGGAGTTGCAATAAAGAAAGAATCAGAAACGTTTCCTCACGTTACTCAGACTTTCTTTTTTTCAGAATCTGGCTCTACCTCTTTTTTATTAGAATATGCTAATTTTGTATAATAACTGCTTCTTTCTCTCCAGTAGTGGTTTTTGACTAGGGGCAGTTTTGCCCCTCAGGAGACATGTGGCAAAGTATGGAAACATTTCTGGTTAACACTTTTGTGGAGGTGCTACTGAAATCTAGTGGGTTGAGGCCAACTATGCTACTAAACATTTTACAATTATAGAACAGCTCCCCACCAAGAGAATTATCCATTTCAAGATGTCAATAGTGCTGAGGTGGAGAAACCTTGCTCTAGAATAGGGGTTGGTAAACTATGACAGTGGGCCAAATCCAGCCCCATGACTTGTTTTTGTAAATACAAGTATTCAAACACAGCCATAATCATTTGTTGGCTTTTAAGCTACAATGGCAGAGTTGAGAAGTTGTGATAGAGATGATATGGCCCACAAGCCTAAAATGTTTACTATATTGCTCTTTACAGAAAAAAGCTTGCAGACTGAAGAGCGACCCTTGAACCACATCATCATTACCGTCACTTGGGAACATGTTGGGAATACAAATTTTGGGGACACATTCCAGACCTACTGACTTGGAAATTTGGGGGGTGGGTCCCAGCAATCTGTATTTTGACAAGATCTTTAAGAGATTCTGATTTAGGTCAAAATTTGAGATTACTGCTGCAGAGTATTGTATTCTATAAAATATTATCCAGACTGGTATAGAGTTTATAATGTGATAATTACTTCTTTTCTTATAACTTAATAAGATATTGGAGAACTTAAGTATTGAATATATATTGTTAGTAGACTTTGCAATAAGTAAAGACTAAGTTTATTATGGTCTACAATCCCGTATCCCAAACTCCAAAGTCCAACAGTCTCTGAATTTTTATTTTTATATAATTATTTGGTGGAAAAATGTGACTTAAATTGACCTGAGCTTATTTACAGTTTTTATTCCTTTTTAGGGTGAATATTTAGATGTTTCGCTATAGCAATAATATTGTATTTATTTATGCCTAGCTCTTACAGATACCATTTCAATCTGAGGTTCTGCCACAAAGGAGGAGCTGCATTATAATAGACTGAAGTTCCTAAGCCATGAGTTAAACATGGAACAGTTTTTCTTCCCAGTCTTAATAGAATATAGATTTGTGTGTACCATCTCGGACCTAATAATTTAGAATCTCCATTCATATGATCTGGGCTACTGTACTTCTAGCTGCTCTCCAAATGACTTTGGCACCAGCCAGGCCCCAAAATAAAGAATTGCACAAGATGTTTTAATTTCTAGATTCAAAAGAGAAATCGAAGTCAAAATGGTTATTGTTTGGCTCTTTTTCTTTTTTCTTTTTTTTTTTTGGTAGGAATCTGAGGGAATAGAATATTGTAGTTAACTGACTGCTTTGGTAAATGAAGAATTCTGAGTTTTCAAAGCATAAGGATTCCAAAAAATATTATTAAATCAGTTAAGACAAAAATAAACTAAGTTAGGCTTAAATCAATGAGAACATTCATGTTGTGCTTTAAGTCACGGGTAACTCTTCTTTGGTTATCAATATGGTCAACGATCCAGGCTCATTCAGCCCTTTCCCTTTGCTAACTCCTTTGTGATTTCTGACTCTCCATCTCCACCTGATCTCAGTATGGCTGCTGAGGCTTAAACAATCATGCCTATGCCTTCTTCACACAGGAGCAATGTCCAAATTAAGGAGCAACGGGTTACTGGAAAGAGAACTTATTTTTCTTCCATACCTTTCCTTTGTCATGGAGAAAAATTATTATCCAGAAGTTCTCAGCAGATGTTTATTGTGTTTTATTGAAACGAGGTCCAATGACCACTCTTAGAGCAGTTATTGACAAAGTATGATGAGAAGGTCATAACTGACTTACACTATGATTAATCCCTTTGGACTGGGCACATATCAAACCAGAGCATGGCTTCTGAGGAGGTAGGAAACCAGTCATGTATGATGCAACCATAAGCATTAAGAAGTTATTGAAAGTAATTTATTATCTAATGTTTACAAATGTGCTTTAGGATGTTGTAGTTCTGCATGTCACCCATATGAATGCATTTCCATCAGGTTTCTTTTTGAGACTCCTATTAAACCATGAGCCTGGGATATGTTATACATGTGTCTTACTTCCTCTGGCTTAGTGTCTTCACCTTCACTTCCCTCAATCTCCTCATCGTTCAGTTCAGAAGGCTACCTTCAGATATATAACTTACAAGAAATCCAGCTTAAGGAAGTTTGGACATTTGTTACAACTCAATACACACATATTTTGAAACATGCAAATTCAGGAACTTGCTTAAATATCTCAAAATTCCATGAGAATGCTTTCAAACACCATTTATTCAAGAATATGAAATTGTTTAATTCTTGGGTACAAGTTTTTTTTTCTTTTTTTCATATTGTACTCTCCAAACTCTTTAATAATATTTTGATCCTATGATTGTAAAAACTGAACAAATGATATTGGTAAAAATTCATATCCAAAATTCCAAAATTATGCTAGTTAACTTCACATTAAAATTTAAGTTTTTTATTATTTGTCTTGAAATTACAATAGTGGCCAATTGCTAAAAACCCAAATCTCAATTTTTTTTCCTAATATGAGGATGGGTTATAATAAATGACAGAGGCTTTGTTCTTTCATGACCAGTATGACATGTTTGTGACACAGATGACCTTCAGTAAAGATGCAAGGAAGATGATCTGCAATTAAATAGAAAATGGCTTTTACTCTCCATAAAGCTGCTTATGATTACAATTAAATACAATTTTCTTTTTACTTATTATTTTTTTATTTACTTATTTTTTATTTACTTATTATTTTTTATTTACTTATTATTTTTTTACTTATCAACTGAAGTGTTGATAATAGGAAGTTCCATTTAAGAAAAGCAATTTTTTAAAAAAATTCATTTCTCTCTTAAGTGACCTTTGTAAGCAAGAAACAATTTGCTCTTTTCTCATTGCAGGGTAAAATGAATAATTACGCAAGGAACTCACTTATGGATTGTAACAGATTTACAGTGACTTGACACTGTTCCTTAACTATGTCAATTGCAGATTATGTTTGTGAGTGTTTCTACTCTATAAATTGATAAACATCAGAATTCTGTGTATAGTTTTATAGAAGTTGATAAATATCTGTATCTGTTTAAATTGTTTTACATTTTTTAAAAGTGTTATAAACTTAAAAACACAAAGTGCGAATATGCCATTTGATATTTATGAATTGGCTAGAAATCTTGAAATGACTATTTTTAACACTTTATTTATAGGATTTCCTATTCCCTATTTCACTAAGAATAAGAATTAATGAGTATAAACCAGTAAACAGACATTATCAATGTTAAAGTATGAAGAGCAACATAGTTTCTCCTGCCATGAATCTTCCTGTCCATATGGTAAAGGTACAATATTGGCACTGAAACTTTCAGTCCATCTGGACAGATCCTAATTTTCCTGGATAAGGCAAAGCTTTCTAAATCACACCATCTGCTTGTATGCCTTAAAAGAACCTGTAAATAAAGCAAGGCAATATGTACACATGAAAAGAGAGATCAGAGTTAGTTTGACATTGATTAGCACAAAATAGAACCAATTATGAACACATATTGATAATTGTCAAATGCATTGTTTTTGCTCTCTTGGACCAATAAATGTAACGTATGGCTGATAAAGAATAGCTAATGCATGTATTAATTATCAAGACCCAAAGTCTATAAAACTAGAATAGACCTCAAATTTTTATCAGTCCAGCCAGCTACTCTTTTTTGTTACCTACTGAAAAACATCCACTTGTTGCTTTTATCAAGGCACTTTGTAAAACTCTTTCAGAAAAATTTTACAAGTGCATCTTCACAAGAACATATAAGGAATGAGTTTGAATGGGTTACTCCAGAAAAAGATATGAAATGATGTGTTCAAGAGAAATTGTTAATACTTGTCCATTATAAAGCAGCTTTAGTATACAGTTATGATAGGCAAAATTCTAAGATGGCTCCTGTATTCATTCATTTCTATTTCTTATAACAGAATACCTGAAACTGGGTAATTTATAAAGAAAATGAAGTTTATTTCACTTTATTTCAGCCTCCAGTTTTGGAGGCTGGGAAGTCTAAGGTCCTGCAGGCACATCTGGTGAGGGAGTTCTTTTGGATAGGAACTCTTTACAGCAATGCAGAGTATCACCTGGCAAGAGAATGGCACAAGCAAGAGACCTAACCTTCTCACTTGCTCTCTCCTTTTAAAACCATCAGAACCATGCCCATGACAATCTATTAGGCCGTAAACCCATTACTCCATGAATGGATCAATCTATTCACAAGTCCTTGGAATCCAATCACCTCTTTTTTTCCTTTCTTTTTATTTTATTTTTAAATTTTCTTTCATTTTAATATTTCCTTGTACATATTTGTGGGGTATAGTGTGTTCTCTCAATGGATGTTCTGCGCAATGATTCACTTAGGGTAGATAGCATAGTTTTGTACCCATTAGTTAACCACTTAAGGCCCCATCTTCCAACACCATATTGGGAGTTAAGTTTCCAACATGATCTTGGGGTGACATTCAAACCACAGCAGCTCCCATGACTCCTTTTGTCCCTAGGTGTTAATCCTGTAATTATATTACTTTACATGGCAAAAGTGGTTTTGCCCATGTAATTAAGGTTACTGAACAGTTGACCTTAAAACAAGGAGATAATATGAATGGGGCTATCCTAGTCACATGGGCTGTTTAAAAACAGAGAAGTAGCAGAATCAGAGTTGTGCTCACGCTGGCCTGAAAGGTAGTAAACGTGCAGTTTTTGAGTAGCCTGTGTGTGCTACAGGGTAAAAAACTGTGGGCAGAAACTAGGGGATGAGAGCAGCCCCTGGTCAAGTGCTAGCATGAAAACAGGGGCCTCGGTGATCTAATTGTAGGATTTCAATTCTGTCAACAGCTAGTGAATTTGGAAAAGAACCATAGGACTCATATCAGAACTTCAGACCTGGACAACATCTTGATTTTACCCTGGTGAAACCTGAGCAGAGAACCCAGCCATACCATGCTTGAGCTTCTAATGTGCAGAAGCTGACTGTGTGATAATAAATTTGTATTGTTTAAGGCTGCTAAATTTTTGGTAATTAGGTCTATAGCAATAGAGAACTAATAGTTGTATAGAAGGCTGTTCACTGTGTCATGTCCCTGAACTGTCTGGCACTTTAAAATGGGATGATATGGGCCATGTGGGAACTATTAGCCCCTCAAAATTTAGTACTAAAGCAAATTTCTTCTTGTGCTGGCTTATCATATGTTGCTTATATCAGAAAAATCAATAAATATCAGAGATTCTCCAATGATTACTTGGCTTTACTCTGTTTCGGTGATTGAGGTGCATAAGGAGTTTGAATGAATAAAGTTGTTCAGTATGATCTGTTTTAAGTGATATATTTTAAAAATGCTTTTAGTTCAAATTATTCAAATTCAAAGGTCAAGGGCTTACTGGTTAGCTCACTTGGGAGAGCACGGTGCTGATAACACCAAGGTCAAGGGTTCAGATCCCTGTACTGGCGAGCTGCCCAAATAAATAAATAAATTATAATAAAATAATAAAATAAATCCAAAGATCAAACTATAAGATCAGATAGCTTATTTTAGTATATTTCCTACTGGAAACAGTAGTTCTCTCATGTAATACCCACAGCATTTTGAAAACTCTCTTTGTCTCTCTCGTTTTAGTACTGATGCAGTGTTGGAGCACATGGATGCAAAATCCTCTGAAAGTGGCTTGACCTCATGCAGACCACATTTTCTCTGTTGTTTATAAGTTGGAAGCAGATATACTCTGGTAACATCTAGTTGTTCTAGAATAGTAAATGTGATGTCATTAGGCACATGTATATAATATACTGTTGCAATGATGTGAATTAAATTAATCTTATATGCTTTTAGTTATGCACGTGATAATTATTGTAGACCATGGTATTTAGGCATAAATATTATGTATTTGACACTCTTTGTTAAAGCTCTACACAAATGTAAATTTTTTTCTTAATTTCTTAGTTCTCTCATATATAATCAGTTGATATGATAAATTTCCACAAAATATATGCATTTAATCATAATAATTATCAATAATTAAAATACTCACGCTCACAGACACTTGTTCTAGATTGGATTTCTTAATACATTGGGTTCTCTCAAATCCAAATTTTCTTGCCACATTCCTGGTTGATAGTTCACTTTTCAATTTTACATTTTCCCATAGGCCTCTCCAGTTCTTCTTGTGATTGTGTGGGTATTTTCCATTTTCCCTTAGATCAGGATTTTGGGGACATTAATAACCAGAATTGAGAAGGAGGAATTTGACAATAAAAAAGAAAAGAAATGAAAAGAACTAGAATTCCTAAGACATAAGTTACTGCTAAAGCACTATGTGATTTTTGTAGTAAAATATGAAAGGCAGAGAAAGGCACCCAGAAGGGGTCTTTGATAGATGGACCAGGAAGGGTTTTGTTTTTTTGTTTAAAAAATACAAACTAAGAAGAAGAGATCTGTGTCTTCTCATCTTTCTCCACAAGCCTACATCAGAGCCAGGAATGAGGGCTTACTGGGCTTATTTAAAAGGTCCCTCCAACCAAAAAATTATATCCTCCTGCTACCATTATCTAAACTTTATATGGCAAGAAAGCCTTTATTGCCACAGTTAAGAGAAAAAGACTTTAAAAAGGAAAACGCATGGTTTTTAGTTATCATATCTAAATGCACGTGTGTTATCACAGTATTTAATACCATATTAGATGTGTTCCCTTTTTAATACTGTAAAAGGCCTGAAAACCACCAGGGTGTTGAATTGGAGAAAGTGAATTTTATTAAAGGTGAAAAAGGAATAAAAAGAGACTGTCAGTGACTAGGAACAAATTTCCTCACCCTGAGCTATTTGTCTAATCGCTGCCCTATTTATCTTAATTTGTGTGAAAAGGAAAATTGAACACGAGGGTAAACAGAAGTCGTACCTTTGTGGACCTGTGCACCTGTGCAGCTGATTGGCAAACCACTGTTCACAACCAACCCGCTTTTATTTGAAAACCTTCAAACCAACTCTGAATAGCAGGAAACAGATAGTCAACTTTTACTCCATATAAACTTTTCAGATGTTTGGGGCAATGTGTAAGGCCTACATTTTGCAGAAAAAAGTAAAGCGTCACTTTTATTTTAAAAGATTCCATGTTAAAGTTTCGGTGGAAAACTGTTGGACATCTCCTTTGGCAACAGACCTACTGATTAATTCTTGAGCCAATATGGGTAGAACACAGGCACTGGAGAGATATGGCATGGTGTGGAAAGAGAGCAGTGGAATAGTTTCTCCATGTTTAGCCTATTAAGAATGTTTGTCCTCTGCACTGGAAATTCAGACACTTAGAGAAATTGGCTGAACTAGTGCTGCCTTGTGGGTTAGAGGAACACACGACAAGAGGCTCTGGGACTATATACTCTTCTTGCTAGTGCTGAAAAAATGTGAAAAAATTCATTGTAGCTGGAACTTCATGGCAATCTGTAAAATGGGAGAGCTTATAGAACACTTCAAAGAGTTCACACAAGAGCCCCAAGAGAGAGCAAGCTCTCAGAGAAGGCACCGAGGGTCAGCAGGGTTGGCCAAGGAGGCAGTAACAACTGAAAGAGACACCCGTCCCTTTTCCACTACCCCTCCCATCGCTTTCTCACTCTAGCAAAGAAAAAAGTAGGATTTCAATAGAGAGGGAAAAGCAGTTATCTGAGAACCAGAATCATTCCCCACCCTTGTCTCCAAACAGTCTGGATAAGACTTCCAGGAGGGTAGAAAGAGGATGGAATGTAGCTAGTTTGAGCTCACAACATGAAACTGAATGGATCAAAACTGTTATCTGATTATAATGAAAGAAAATCACAATTTAGTACAGTATGATTTATGGTAATGATGGGAGAAAATCAAATTTCATATTTAGACTTCACCGAAGTAAGTCTGAATCAAAACAAAATAAAACAAAAAAGTGTCACTTAAAACTCATGAGCTAGTTATATTTGTCAGAGTTCTAGACATAACTGCACAACCTGTGAAAGACTCTAAATGTCCCATCGCCAAAAATCAATTTGTGTTTACCCCACTAATGCAGGAAATACCCTGTGCCCTCAACTAAACAGAAAATGTAATTTCATAGATTTTCCTTTCTTTTAGAATTCTGTTTATGTGAAGTTTGAGGAAACTGAACAAATGCAGTAAATATAAGTGCTATTATTTTTCTCCATTTATTCAATTAATATAAAGGTGAAGCTATTTGTATTGCTTAGTTTTCAGAAAATTTATAAAAAATAACTAATATTGAGGTGACTTGAGCACTTAAAGCGATTACCTTATTGATTTAAAGAGAATATTTGGGAGGTAACTCCATCAACTGCATTAAATCAAAAGTGCATATTAAAAACATAAACATGTAATTATTAATTCAACAAATTCATTATCTCTGAGAATCTGATCCATATTCTCTTACTGTATGTTTATTTTTATTTATATATTTTAGTTATTCTTGCACACAAGTACTGAAATTCCAGTTTTGTGCAAATGTCCTCATCAAAAATTACAAGTCTAGATATGGAGCCTTGGAGTAGCTGATCTAAACTTCCCTCATGTAGTTTTAATATTCTTTCTAATTCTAACAAGAAGGGATGACTCGAGTGACTGTTGATTGTGTTTGCAGAGCATGTGGACATAAAAACAACGTTTTAGTGATTTAGACTTTATCTATATTTGACTCTATCTGTAATTGGGAGAACAGGCTCCTCAAAGGTTATGCACTTGGTTTTAAAATCAAAATAGTTTTCAAGTACAAAAAAATCTCAGAAACACCAAATAGACAACAGAACATTAATTACCAGACAGCAATCTCAGTCACTACCTAGTCACTGATTATTTTCAATTTATAAAATGAAGAAAAGCTATTAATGTTTCACAATCAAATAAAGGTAAATATTAGAGTCTCTAAAAATTACTTCAAATATTTTGGCTGGCAAATCCCTGTTATTTTCAGGATGTACAGTGATAAGTTATAGAAATACTCATTATTATAATACTGACATCATAAAAGAAACAAAACCCCATGACAGTGCTTTTCTCTGGAAAATGGTGATGTGTTTGTGAGCAGTACATTTTTGGACAAGATTATGATTAAAAAAAAAAAAACAAACAGGAGTAACAAATTAAGTAAACACCTCCTCACATAAATGAATTTGAATGATTCTAGCATAGATTCCAAAAGTTTCAAAAATATGTAAAATTTTTAGGTAATATGCTTAAATATAATATCAATATATTATAATACATAAAATAAGTATATCTATTTATTATAGCTACATAAAATACTAGTACTTTAATAATAACAATAATTGTGTGTGTACATATGTGATTTTGGCTGTTGTGTAGTGAAAAGAGGGGAGGAAAGGACAATGTTTGATGCTTTCCTAAATGAAATCACAACTTTGGACTAGTCATATAACTAATATGAATGTCAGATACTTAATCTGCAAAATAGAAGTAATAATGACAACTTTGCAGGTTTGTTGGGAGGATTAAATTAAATGGCCTAATATAGAAAATTACAATTAATAGTGCTTGAAATATAGAAAGACACCAATAAACATTTATATTTGAAGCTCACTATATACATATTGCAAGTAATAGTTTTGTTAGACTCCAATTTTATTAAAGTTTAATAATTGTTAATATGTACAATATTTCTTAAAATGTACATACACCTAACCCCATTCTTTGTGATGGCAGAATACACTTTATTGTGTAGGCAAGTTTGGGGTTTGAGGTCTGATCTGTACCACTTAGACCAGATATTTTTGCTGTGTTGAAAAAGGACTTAAGTTAGGGAAATTTGTACAAACATCAGTGTACTTCTTTCACAATCAGTGCTGCAGCACATTTCTGAGCTGTAGAGAACTTTGCTTCTTCCACTGATTTGACATGAAAGGGCACAGCATGGGACAACCTTCCCACCTCGAGGCTGGTTTAATTCATTCTCGGTTATAAGAGCATAGAAGATCATTGCAATACACAGACACACACACATACAATGAAGGGAATAATCTTAAGTCTCTCTGACAGTTATTCACCATGACTCCTGCAGCCTATCAAAATTGTATGACTCATTCAGAGTGAAGATTATTGTACCATATCTCCTAAATCATCCTGTCACAAAATAATTTTTCCAGATATAGTTCTTTAAATATGTTTTGATCTTCTACGTAGTCAGCATTTGTTACTATATATGATTTAGACGAAGTATTTTTGCCAAGACCCCTGCCCTTGAGAGGCATAGTACAAAATATGACCAGAAATTGATATCTTAATTAATCTGGTCAAATAGACAATCAATGTCTAAGCCATCAGAGAAAACAGCAATTAGTGTTGATTTTAATAGCTTCACAAAGCCCTGCTGGGAGTAGATTGATCAGAGTTGGCTACTGAAAAATGGATACAGTTTAGATTTGGGAAGAGGACTAAGAAGGTAATTGGAAGGAAGACAGTCTAAGAGACCACTACGATGAAGGTGAGTTCTGGGTTCTGTGATGGCAGGGCACAGACAGGAAGCTTGGGCAAACCTGGCTCTCACCACGGAGGTGAAGGTGCTACTAACAGAGCCATGATCTCAGGGAAATGGACCATGGAGTGAAATAATCCCAGTCAGAAGAAGAGGGTTCTGGTCGTCACAGAGCAGCTGGGGGATCAGAGAAGACAGTTAATCTCTCAAATTCAACTTCCTCAACCAAAATATGAAGGGCTTGAGCTAGATAACTTGACAGTCATCCTCAAATACCTGGCCACAGAGCAGTTGCATCAGAATCACCTGCAAAACAGGGCTTTCTCGTGTGTGTTCTGACATCCTGATTCCTGAAGATCCCAAGATCTTTATTTTTACCCATCTCTCCAGGACGTTTTGATATGAAGCTTGGATTTGAAGGCACTGCTGCTGGTGGCATAAGCATTCCAAGTTTGCGTAACTCTCTGGCTCACTTCAGGAAAAATAATGAGCATTTCTTTTTCCTCTGTTCTATTATGCAGCATCTGTTATAGTGTTTTCTTTGTGTATTAAACTTCTCTGAAACAAGTAAAGTTTGTCTCTCGACTGCCCCTGTTAATTATGGTTCTTGGTTCAATTACTGGACATAGTATATGTTGGTGGAACTACTCAGAAAAAAAAAAAAATCCCTTACTTGATGAAATATTGGCACAGTCCTTTCTGCACAGGAGCATGATGGATAGTCAGTCCCTGAGAGCTCTAGGAAAATTCCTGCATCAGACATCATGATTTCTGCTTACATCCCCTAAGCAAGCAGGTTTTCACTTTGGTCTTCCACTGGTTTCTTTTTCAAATCCTGTACCTTAAAAGAAAAAATGAGCAAACATAATGTAACAGAAGTTTTGGGGGATATATCCAATTCTGCAATGCATTAGAGCTGCCAGTAAAAGAAATGTTTGTTGGAATACTCAGGGATGGAATAAAATTGAGAAGAGTCTGAAAAAAAAACAGCTGCTTATAGACCAGGGGCTGGAAAACGATGATGTGGGAGCCAAATCCAGCTCACTGGAGCACAGACACCCGATTTGTTTACATACTGTGTTAGTCTGTTTCTGTTGCTTATAACAAAATACCTGGAACTGGGTAATTTATGAGAAAACAAAATTTATTGCTTACAGTTTCTGAGGCTGGGAAGTCCAAAGTCCAGGGAACACATCTGGTGAGGGTCTTGGTGATGTTGACAGTGACCCACATTGCAGAAAATGGTGGAGCAGAGAAAGAGAGAGTTCCTCATACACTCTCCTTTTAAAGCCCTCAGAACCATGCTAATGACCACCATTTTTAATCCATTCGCTAGGCATCGTTCTACAATCTAATCACCTCTTCAATGCCTGAACTTTCAATTACCATAATAGGATTTCCTACCCTCAACAGTTACAGTGGGAATTAAGCTTCTAATATGTGAGCTTTGGGGACACAATTCAATCCATCCATAGCACATAGTGTCTATGGATGATTTCGTATTACAGCAGCAGAGTTGAGTCATTATAATAGAGACCATGTGGTCCACAAAGCCTAAAATATTTACAGGAAATGTTTGCCAGACCCTGCTGTAGTCTTTCCTTTGCCTCTGACATATTTTTGTTTCACAGGAAGTCTGTAGGTAACACATGTCTGTAGTTACTATCAGAATTGTTTGTCTCCTCTTACCCTAGTAGCAAACAGAGTGAAACTGAAATCAAGATGAGAAAGAATGTCACTGGTAAAAATGCCTGAATTATAAATAATAATCATGGACTAAATGAAATATTTAATGAGCAAAGGCACAGGAAGAGAAATGTATGCACTGCAATGAAAACTCAGCATTCCGAGAAATTTGCAACTATAAGAATTATTTTTAAAAGGCAATTAATTGTAACTGTTTTATAAGAATCAGAGGTCTTCAAATATATGTTGGGCGGTGGAATGAAAAAATAAACAAAGATGTAAACATCTTGGATACTAGTAGACTGAACAAAATGTCAAGTTATCTAAAAGGCAGCATAGTATCCTAAATCAATTGCAAATGTGTGTGTGTGTGTGTGTGTGTGTGTGTGTGTTTTCATCACCCAGTAGAATAGAGATGGTGATTTATTTGGTAAAGCAAGCATCAACTTTCAAATTTTCTGTTGAGATTTGCTACTGATTTTACGAGAGCTGTTTTGAGAGATTTGTCAACATTTTCAAAACATTTTTATTAATTTGCACATCTCAAACTTTATTTGTACAATTCCTGGAAACATTGAGTTTCACTCTTCAGTTTCAATATGATATAATTGGCCTCTCCTTGATGCTGGTACCTGACAATCCCCAGGCACAGTGAGACCTTGAAATCAATCACACTTCATTCATTTTTCATTGTATTATAGCAAACAAGGGACATGGAGTGTCCCACCTGCTTTGACATTACAAATCGTGATGTAAAATCTGATGATACACTCAAATAACATAAATTTAAATTAACCACCAGGTGAAAGAGCAGTTTCCCAATGTGCAGTGCACTTCAACTTGATGGTGCTGGTTTTATCCTGGTTTAGTACATAATTCTGCTCAGGCAAATGAGCACTGACAGAAAAACACTGGGTAAAGAGAAAGCAATAGAAAATAAGGATAATACTATTCATAAATAGTAGACAAATTAGTATATTTAAATAAGAAGTTAATGGGAATGGAATTATAGAATTTTTTTCCTTAAAAATTGTGCAATTTTGGTTGATCTTAAGAAAGGTTCCAATTTATCCTTCTCACAGAGCCTCTTGGGGTCCAAATCTTCTGAGGCTTACAGCTGCTATTTACTAAAGCCTGGGTGCCTTGCTCTTACGCAGCTGCTACCAGTTAGTACCTGCAACCTGCAAGACCTAGGCAAGATGAATGGTGATTAGCTTCTTTCTCATCAGAAATCATTGTAAAGTTTTACATGAGCCAAAGAACTGGTCCAGTTTTTAACACTGTTTTATGTGGTAGTCTTGTTGCTGGCTTCTGCTGATACTTTTCTTCTGTGTCCCTCTTGGCTTTTGTGTAGTGTCTTGCCCTTTTGAGCCAGCTGTAGTGATTGGACCATTGGTAATGCTGCTCTTCCCCTAATCTATGACTTACTCCTTGTATGCCCTTCTCTGTCAATGAGTGCTTTGCAGAAAAATAAACATGTTCTGAATTTCCTAGTTCTTTAGAGTTGGGAAGAAAGAGTTAAAGCATCTGGCCTATGATCCATCTACCTCTTGGTTGGGGGGAGAGGCCTTCGGTAAGAAAAAGTAACCTGAGGTAATTTCTTTGTCAATTGAATCCCCAAGTAAGTAAACTAATGATATTTCCCAGGAAAAAGAGACCATATCTCTGAAATGTATTTACTAAAATTTCCTTGGTTAAGAATTACCTGTAGTAAGTAGAAACGAAAATTTGTGAGTCATGGCTACCTGGAGAATGTCATGTAGGTGATACTACTCTCTAAAGATATATAGGGGAAATGTTTCATGATTTAAATGCTCTTCACTGCATGAGATGCTCTTGGGAATCTCACTTAGAAACACCTTTCTGGAGCAAAGGGGCATGTCCAGTGCAGGGAAGATCTAGGGAGAGGCCTTTTACATCCCTTCATACATCTGAGCCTTTGATTGCCTGTGGGTTAGCTCTGTATTTTGGCCCTTTTGTGAAAGTTCCTGTATTAGAATCCCTATTCTTCTAATTATTACCTAATCGAAATCTTTTAGTCATTTAATTTCCCTATGCTTAAAATAGTGATGACAAGTAGTTTCTATTGAATTAATTGATGTAAACCTAAAACAGTGTTTGAGTCAAAGTATTATCATTAAGATTCAATTCAAGAAGTTCTGTCTACTAGCATTTAATGTGAATTCTTATGCATTATATACCAGACACTGTTTCAAGCACTTTATAAGAATTATTTCTCCTCTAAACACCCTTTGCAGTAGAGTGCAGTATTTATACAAATATGAGAAAGGAGAATGAGACTGGCATTTTCCCTATTAACTCTCAAGTTATATGTTTCATCCAAAATAAAATATAATTACATTCAATTTTTCTCAACCAAATTAAACTAATCTCCAGGATCTTGCTACTCAAAATATCGTCCATGGCATCTGTTTCTCCTGAGCCCCACCAGAGACCTACTGTATGCAAATCTGCATTTTTAAAAAGATCCCTGTATGATATTCATGCACATTAATGTTTGAGAAATACTGCTAGGGCACAAGCTCTGTCTCCACCATGAAGCTCAGTGAGTCCATGATCCGCTTGCCCAGGCTCTTGTTCTCCATCCCAGTGTTCAGCCAAGGGGAGGGAATATCACTCACGATTAGATTCTTTCTCTATATTAGTCAGTTTTTGCTGTGAAATTTAGCTGTTTCTTTCCAGTATTTTGTCACAAAATATGCCTGTACTTATTACCTGCCATGATTTATAATCAGTGATTTTAATGACTGCAAGTTTCTATTGACCTTTAAGGTTTAATCTTCACCTACATGTCTGATAGTCACTTTACTGATGACTAATGACAATATGGATAGAAGAATATAAGGGAGAAAATAGAGGAGGAACTTTAAGAAAAAGAGAATTTTTAAAATTGATCTGTTTATTTCCTGCTAAATTCACTACCCCAATTTTACTGAAGAGTGAATAAATGAGACTTCTATCTTCTATTCTATTATAGAATGATGGGAAAATAACTCCTTAAAAAGATAAAGCCTGATTATCTACAATATCATTACATTTTTAGCACAGTAGAAAGCTGAGGATTCTGGATATTAAATTAGCTGAAACCCAAGACAACCAAAGATAAATGGAATGTGAGCATTGATTTACCCCTGATAGAGCATGGGTTGAAATGAAGTCATAATACAAGTAGGTAGAAAGAATTTTGATAACATTTTAATAAAATACAAAAGGCTAGGTGTGGTCCTACGTGAAAGTATAGTATCTTGGTGGCTGCAAACAGAAAGAAAGTTTGCACCCACTCACACATTCTGTTTCACAGATCACCACCAGATATTCATGAAAAAGATTCAGGGCAAGGCAGGAGAAAGCCAAACTTGGTGGAGGAGAGGATCAACTACTGTTATAAAAATACATGAAGCCCAGACAAGTCTCCTCAACCCAAAGAAACAAAAATTTTAAATTGCTGGAAGAAGGACAGCAAAATCTCTCATACCCAGGTCAGAGATGAAGACCCAATGTGACCAGGAAAAAAAAATCAAGGGAACAAAATCCCCTGATCCTAGAGAAAAGTAGTGAATTGTCCTGAACCCAAACAGTTAGAAGGTAGTGAAATGTCCTGGACCCCAACACTGACCAAAATAAATTTGAGGGGCTATATTAATATCTCAAAAGTCAACTTCAAAACAAGATGCTGATAATGAGGTTATTTCACCAGGAAGACATAACAATACTAAATATAAATGCACCTAAAAACAGAATGTCAAAATATGTAAAGGATCAGATCCCCAATTGGCCAGCTGCCAAAAGAAAGCAAAACCATAAAAACAAAAATACATATGGGTATCCATATGTAGAAGAATGAAACTTGATTTGTATCTCTTGCCATATACCAAAATCAACTCAGACTGGATTAAAGACAAATATGAGATCTGAAATTTTAAAACTCCTAGAAGAAAACATAAGGAAAACACTCCAGGATGTAGGACTGTGGAAAGACTTTATGAATAAGACCCAAAAGCACAGACAACAAAAGAAAAAATAAACCAATGTGATTATATCAAGCTAAAAAGCCTCTGAACAGTGAAAGAAACAATCAACAGAGTGGAGTGACAACTGACAGAATGGGAGAAAATATTTGCAAACTACATATCCAGCAAGGGATTAATATCCAGAATATACAAAGAGCTCAAACAATGTTACAGTAAAAAACCAAATAATCCAATTAAAAAATGGGCAAGGGGGCCGAATAGACATTTCTCAAAGAAGGACATACAAGTGGCAAACAGGCAATGAGAAAATGCTCAACATCACTAATCACCAAGGAAATGCAAATCAAAACCACATTGAGATATCATCTCACCCCAGTTAGACTGGCTGTTGTCAAAAAGACTGAGAAGAACAAATGCGGGTGAAGATGTGGAGAAATGGGAACCATTCTACACTGTTGGTGGGACTTTAAATTAGTTCAGCCATCATGGAAAACAGTATGGAGGTTCCTCAAGGAAGTATGGCTAGAACTACAATATGATCCAGCAACCCCACTTCTGGGTATATCCAGAGGATTGGAAATCATCATGTTGAAGGTATATCTGAACTCTCATGTTTACTGCAGCTCTGTTTACAGTAGCTAGGCTATGGAACCATCCTAAATATCCATCCATGGATGACTGGATAAGGAAAATGTGGTATATATACAAAATAGAATACCGCTCAGCTGTAAAAACAAAAACAAACAAACAAACAAAGAATGAAATTCTGCCATTTGCAACCACATGAATGAGCCTGGAGAAAATTATACTAAGTGAAAGAACCAAGGTTCAGAAAGAGAAATGCCACATGTCCTCACTCATAAGTGGGAGTTGAATCCATAAATAAATATACGAGAGAGAGAAAGAGAGAGAGAGAGAACAATCACAATAACGTGTTGAACTTTTAGAAGGAGAGAAAAGAACTGTTTTACTAGAGGTGGAAAAGGGGAAAGGAGAGGAAGAGGGAGGCAGATTAACAAGGAACTGGTTAATGGAGAAAGAATGATTACACATTGTAATGATGAATAATCTAACTATCCTGGTCTGACCAGCACACATTGTACAAAACTATTGAAAGCCAACTTTGTATCCCACATATATGTATAAGACATTATCTTTTAAAAAAAATACTTAAAGAAAGCAATGATAGTACTAAAATAAGTAGAATAATCTGTAAGGATAGTTAGTAGTATAATACTTTTCCCAAAGCAAACAACAGAACGGGAGTCATATTAGTAAGAATATTGAATAATAAACAAGATTATCAATCAATTTGACCATATTGTCATTTCTAAAAAACTCTCAACAGAGAAAAGTACACATTCTTTAAATGTCACTAAATTAAATACACCAAAATAAACCTTATTCTGTTCAATAAAACACATCTCATCAAATTTAAAACTTGAAATCATACAAAGTACCTCTCTGACACAAAAAAGCACTTGTAATTATTACCTCATTATATGTCACTAATTTTGTCTGCAAAATATGCAAATATCTAGCAAGTAAACAACACAAATGTGCTAAAGAGAATATCACAAAGGGAATTAGAAAAGTTTGAATTAGATGATAATAAAAGTATACCATATTAAAATTATAAAACCACAGTTCATTAGTGCTTAGATGGAAATCTGTAATATGAAATATATTAGAAAATTTAAAAATGACTAAAATCAAGGATCAAATTTCTACCTTAAAAAATAAAATACAAGAGAAAATTCAGCACAAAGTAAACACAAGGAAAGAAGTAATAAAACAAGACCAAAAAAAATTTAAATTGAAAACAGAATAACAACAGAAAAAAAATAAAAGGAAACCTGTCTTGAGGACTTGGGAAAGCCCCCACCAACAGCCAGCACTAGCACAGGGACCAAGGCTGCTGCAGCAACCACCACCACCATTCAGGTGGCCCACTGAACACTTGACTGCATTGACACAAGGACAGTCTACAGCGGAGCCCAGGGAAAGTGGTGAGCAAGCACTCAACTGTGACCCAGTGGCCCAACCCAAGGGGGAATTATGCTGGCCATCCATGGGAACACACATAGGGATAGGAGGTACATGCACAGTCTGTGCAAGTGCCTTGATCTAGGGAGAGACATATGCAGAACCCCCACATAGCCAAATAGAATAAGGAAGAAAATTCACAACAATCCCCAACTCATCTCCCAACCAAGGAAAGCAAGGACCTAGGAGTAGTCTCTGCCTGTAAGAAAGAAGAAAGAGAAATCCCACCCAGGGTCATGCATTCAAACTGAGGAGCTCCGGTACACCCTTGTGCACCCATCAGGGTCATGGGACACTAGCCTGCATGCCAACCAGCGCATTCGGGGTCATCCACACTAGCCAAAGAGTATCAGGGCACTGAGGCACTTCTTCTAAGAACTAGAATGCTCACCCACATCCTTGAAGACCCAACACAGTGTCACTAACTTCAGCAAGGAATCATTAAGTTCCCCATTGCCTAGGTCACAAAGGCATTCACACACAACTGTGACACTGAATATGGCCAAAGTACTCACATGGAAACTGAACTACTGCATCTACCCAGAACCAATGCTATAATATCCTACTCAACTGTCAATAGAAAACACATCTACAGAAGGAAATCTCTCTCCTCCAAAACTTCCCCAGAGTAATGGAAGAGGAAATTTCTCTACCAGATGATAAGACATTGATGTAGAGAACTAGAAATACATCTAAAAAAAAAAAAACCCAAGAAAATATAACACCTTCAAAGGAATACAGTAATTACCAGAACCCATAGAGCAGGAAAACCATTGAAATAACTGAAAAGGAATTCTGAGCAACAATCTTAAGGAGATTTAATGAGATACAAGAAGACTTAGTTATATAACACAATGGAATGAGAAAAACTATCCAGGATATTAATGATGAAATTCATAAAGGGATTAATACCTTAAAAAAGAAAGCAGCAGAAATCTGGGAACTGAAGGATTCATTCAAATACATAAAAAACGTGACTGAGAACTTAAGCAGCAGACTAGAGTAAGCAGAAGAAAGAATTTCTGATCTTGAAGAAAGTCTTTTTGAAATAACCCAAGTGAACATAAAAAAAGAAAGAAAAAATAATTTAAATAATAAAGAAAATCTAACAGAGCTAGCAGACAGCCTTAAGTGCAAAACATCCAAATCATGGGTGTTCTGGAAGAGGAGGAGAAAGGAAAAGGTACTAAAAAACTATTCAATGAAACAATAGCAGAAAATTTCCCATGTATAGGGAGACGCATGGATTTTCAGATCCTGGAGGCTTAAAGATCCCCAAACATACTCAATCCAAAAAAATCTTCTCTGAGACACATTATAACTAAACTGGCAAAGCTCAAAGAGAAAGAGAGAATCCTAAAAACAGCAAAAGAAAAGTGTCAAGTCACCTATAAGGGAGTCCCCATCAGACTAACAGCAGACTTCTCAACAGAAACTCTACAGTCCAGAAGAGAATCGAATCACGTATTCAAAATACTAAAGTAATAAAATACAACAATAAAAAAAACCCTGCCACCCAATAATACTATACCTAGCAAGGCTACCCTCCAGAAATGAAGGTGAAATAGTATGTTTCTCAGAAAAGCAAAAACTGCAGGAGTTCACCACCACATGACCAGCCCTACAAGAAATCCTCAAGGGAGTCCTGCATCTGGAATCCAACAAATGATAATCAGTACTGTGAATACACAAGAAAGAACAACACCCACTGGTAGAATAAAAATGCAAATGAGAAAAGGAAAGAGATTTTATCCAACTACCTCAAAAAACCAATAAACACAAAGGTGAATAATAAAAGGGGAATAAAGTAACAAAAGATAATTAAACATCCAAATGAAAATCAATAAAATGCCAGAAGTAAGATAAAACCTTTCAATAATAACCATAAATGTAAATGGATTAAATTCCCTCCTCAAAAGAAACAAACTGACTGATTGGATTAGAAAGCTAGACCCAACAATATGCTGTCTACAAGAGATTTACCTCACTTCTAAAGACACAAACAGACTAACAGTTAAGGGATGTAAAAAGGCAACCACACAAATGGAAACCAAAAATGAGCAGGAATAGCTTACCTTATACCATATAAAATATACTTTAAACCAAAAACCATATAAAGAGACAAAGAAGGCCCTTATAAAATGACAAAGGGATATATCCAGAAAGAGGACATAACAATCACAAATATATATATGCATCCAACACTGGAGCACCCAGATATATAAAGCAAACACTATTAGACATGGAGAAAGAGAATAGACCTCAATAATACTTGTGAACCTGAACACCTGTCTTACAACTGTGGACAGATCATCTAGGCAACAAATCAACAGAGAAACACAGGATTTAAACCACACCTTAGACCAATTGTACTTGGAAGATACTTACAGAATATTTAATTCAACAACCACAGAATACATATTCTTCTCATCAGCACATGGAACATTCTCCAGGATAAGCTACATGTTAAGTCAGAGATCAAGACTCAACAAATTTTTAAAAATCGAAATCACTTCAAGTATCTTTTAAGATCACAACAGTTCAAAAACTTGCAATCTATAACAAGTGAAACTTTGGAAACTATGCAAATACACAGAAATTAAACAACATGTTTCTGAATGAAATACGGGTCTAAGAAGAAATTAAACAGGAAGTCAAAAATTTCTTGGAGCTAATTAAAATAAAGATACATCATACCAAAACATGTGAGATACTGCAAAAGCAGTACTAACAGGGAAGTTTATTGAAATAAATGCTTACATAAAAAAAAAATAGAGGAACAGCCCGAGGAGGCAGCAGCCGAGAACAGGGAAGGTGACAAACCAGAGACAGAGAGTGAACACCCGACCTGGCACAACCCTGTGAGTGACCCCTGGCCCAGCTCTGTTCGGAGGGATCACACCCACCCGGCTCCCGCCTGCACCACCAGGCCACTCACCACCCTGGGGCTGCCTCCATTTTCCCAGGTGCTGGCAGCTCCGCCCGGCTCGGCCATCACTGAGCCTTCCCACTTGCTTGGCCTGGCGCGGGGCTTTCTGGAGCCTGCGGGCTGGCCTCCCCTCCCACTCCCTCCGCGGGTCCCTGGCGGGGCTGGTGGCGGGGGGCGTCCCCGGCCAGTGTCGGGAGGGCAAGGAAGTACGGGCGGACCGACTGTCACTCCACCACACCCTGGACTCTGGCCCACAGTAAACTTCCAGTTACTGGGAGGCAGATACCATCTCTGCGGCCAGCAGTTCGGAAAAAAGCCTAACCAATTTTTGGTTGGGAATAGTGTGGTAGGAGAGTTCCCAGGTCCACTTGAACCTGCCGGAGAGCAGGCTGCAGGTGGGCGCTAGATTCGGTCTATGCCGGTGGGATACAAAGGTGAACAAGCCCCGAGAAAGATCTACACAGTGCTACAAAGGCACCCAGAGAGACCGGTCGTCGGTGCCTAGCAGAAACCTGGTAGACTTTCTGGGCGAGGCGGTGCCGAGAAGGGTCTTGAAGGCCCAGCTGATAGAAGAGGGGCACAGAAGACACGCCCCAGCCCAGCACAGTGCACACAGAGTGGGGAGACGTGCGACCTGGGAGGCGGAGACTTGACAGAAACCACACACCCGGTGGGGTCGCCACTGCACGATCCAACAGCCTGGACCAGAGCACAGGGAACAGGGAGAAGTCCTGCACAGGAAGTGAAAGCTCAACAGAGATCACACACCCTGTGGTATGTGATCCACCAGCCCAGCAGAGTCCAAGCTGACCAGAAAGGTGGCTCCCCGGAGAAGCCCAAGACCCGAGGCAACCACACACACAAGGCACTAGAGGCCAACTGAGTAGTCACGGAGGGAGCCATATGAAATTGGCAACCACAGCAACATCCTAGTTAGTCATTAGTCTCAAACCGGTGGTCTGTGAAACCCCCTGCCACAATGAATAAACACCAAAAAAAAAGATACCAGAAATACAAAAAATCAAGAAAGTACACCACCAAAAGTTAATAAATTTCAAACTCTAGATCCTATAGAACAAGAAGCCACTGAAATAACTGACAAGGAATTTCGAGTGATAATTCTAAGGAAACTGAATGAGATACAAGAAAACTCAGCTAGACATCATGATGAAACGAGGAAAAGTATACAGGATCTGAAAGAGGAAATGTACAAGGAAATCAATGTCCTGAAAAACAATGTAGCAGAACTTGCTGAACTGAAGAAGTTAATCAGCGAAATAAAAAACACAACGGAGAGTTTAACCAGCAGGCTTATCGAAGTTGAAGAGAGAACCTCTGAACTTGAAGATGGGCTGTTTGAAATAACACAAGCAGACAAAAAGAAAGAAAAAAGAATCAAGGACATTGAAGAAAATCTGAGAGAGATATCAGACAACCTCAAGCGCTCAAATATCCGAGTCATGGGTATTCCAGAAGGGGAGGAAAATGGAGATTCCATGGAAAACATATTCAAAAAAATAGTGGCAGAAAACTTCCCAGATATAGGAAAAATCACAGATCTTCAGATCCAGGAAGCTCAACGATCTCCAAACGTATTGAACCCAAAAAGGCCTTCTCCAAGACATGTCATAGTCAAATTGGCAAAACTCAGAGACAAAGAGAGAATCTTAAAAGCTGCAAGAGAGAAGCATCAAATCACCTCTAAGGGAGCCCGAATCAGGCTAACATCAGACTTCTCATCACAAACCCTAAAAGCTAGAAAGGAATGGGATGATATTTTCAAAATACTAAAAGACAAAGATTGCCAGCCAAGAATACTCTACCCTGCAAGGCTATCCTTCCGAAATGAAGGGCAAATAGTATATTTCTAAGACAAACAAATACTGCGGGAGTTCACTACCACACGACCACCCTTACAAGAAATCCTCAAGGGAGTACTGGGTTTGGTTCCTGAAAAATAACTACCACTGCCATAAAATCCCAAGAAAAATCAATACCCACTAGTATAATAAAAATGGCATCCATGAAGAGAAAACAAGCAAAAAAAAATGCTATCTACAATCTAAGGAACCAACAAACATAGAAACCAAACAGTAAATCAGAAAGCAAGGAACAAAAGACACCTAAGACAACCAAACAACCAATAAAATGCTAGGAATAAATCAACATCTTTCAATAACAACTCTTGATGTAAAAGGCTTAAATTCCCCAATCAAAAGACACAGACTGGCTGACTGGATCAAAAAGGAGGACCCAACTATATGCTGCCTACAAGAGACCCACCTCACCCATAAAGATTCACACAGACTAAGAGTGAAAGGATGGAAAAAGATTTACCATGCAAACAGAAAAGAAAAACGAGCTGGAGTAGCTATTCTTATATCTGACAAAATAGACTTTAAACTAAAAACCATAAAAAGAGACAATGAGGGACACTACTTAATGATAAAAGGACTGATCCATCAAGAAGACATAACAATCATAAATATGTACACACCCAATGTTGGAGCAGCCAGATATATAAAACAAACTCTATTAGACCTAAAGAAGAAAATAGACACTAATACCATAATAGCAGGGGACCTGAACACCCCACTGTCAATATTAGACAGATCATCTAGGCAAAGAATCAGTAGAGAAACACATGATCTAAACAAGACTCTAGACCAATTGGAATTGGCAGATATCTACAGAACATTCCACCCAACAACCTCAGAATATTCATTCTTCTCATCAGCACAAGGATCATTCTCCAGGATAGATCACATATTAGGTCACAAATCAAGTCTCAATAAATTCAAAAAAATTGGAATTATCCCATGTATCTTCTCAGACCACAATGGATTAAAACTAGAAATTAATAACAAACGAAACTCTGGAAACTATACAAACACATGGAAATTAAACAGCATTCTACTTAATGACATATGGGTCCAAGAAGAAATCAAGCAGGAAATCAAAAAATTTATTGAAACTAATGAAAACAATGACACATCATACCAAAACCTGTGGGATACTGCAAAAGCAGTATTGAGGGGAAAATTTATTGCATTAAACGCTCACTTCAGAAGAATGGAAAGATGGCAAGTGAACACCCTAACACTTCACCTTAAAGATCTAGAAAAACAAGAACAATCCAAACCTAAACAATCCAAACCTAAACAGTCTAAACCTAATGGAAAGAAATCATTAAGATCAGAGCAGAACTGAATGAAATTGAAAACCAAAAAACAATTCAAAAGATCAACGAATCAAAAAGTTGGTTTTTTGAAAAGATAAATCAAATTGACAAACCGTTAGCATGGCTAACAAAAAAAGAACACAGAAGACTCAAATAACAAAAATTAGAAATGAAAAAGGGGATATTACAAATGATTCATCTGAAATACAAGGGATCATTCGAGACTACTATAAACAACTATACGCCAACAAATTTGAAAATCTGGAGGAAATGGATAAATTTCTGGACACACACAAGCTCCTAAAACTGAACCATGAATACGTAGAAAATTTGAACAGACCAATAACAATAAAGGAGATTGAAGCTGTTATCAGAAGGCTCCCAACAAAGAAAAGCCCAGGACCAGATGAATTCACAGCAGAATTTTACCAAACATTCAAAGAGGAATTGACACCGATTCTTTACAAACTATTCCAAAAGATTGAAAAGGACGCAAATCTCCCAAACTCATTCTATGAAGCAAACATCATCCTGATACCAAAAGCAGGGAAAGATATAACCAAAACAGAAAACTACAGGCTGATATCCTTGATGAATATAGATGCAAAAATCCTCACTAAAATACTAGCAAACAGAATACAGCAACACATACGTAAAATTATTCATCACAATCAAGTGGGATTCATCCCAGGGATGCAAGGTTGGTTCAACATACGCAAATCAATAAATGTGATACACCATATTAATAAAGTCAAACACAAGGACCATATGATCATCTCTATAGATGCTGAAAAAGCATTTGATAAAGTTCAGCACTCATTCATGACAAAGACCCTCTATAAGTTAGGTATACAGGGAAAATATCTCAACATAATTAAAGCCATATATGCCAAACCCACTGCCAATATCATCCTGAATGGGGAAAAGCTGAAACCTTTTCCTTTAAGAACAGGAACTAGACAAGGATGCCCACTCTCACCACTCCTATTCAACATAGTGTTGGAAGTACTAGCCAGAGCAATCAGAGAAGAGAAGGAAATAAAGGGCATCCAGATTGGAAAAGATGAAGTCAAACTGTCCCTGTTTGCAGATGACATGATCCTATATATCGAACAGCCCAAAACCTCTACAAAAAAACTGTTGGAATTGATAAATGATTTCAGCACAGTAGCAGGATACAAAATCAACACGCAAAAATCAGTAGCATTTCTCTTCTCCAATAGTGAACATGCAGAATGAGAAATCAAGAAAGCCTGCCCATTTACAATAGCAACCAAAAAAATAAAATACTTAGGAATTGAGTTAACCAAGGAGGTGAAAAATCTCTATAATGAGAACTACAAACCACTGCTGAGAGAAATTAGAGAGGATACAAGAAGATGGAAAGATATCCCATGCTCTTGGATTGGAAGAATCAACATAGTGAAAATGTCCATACTACCCAAAGTGATATAACAATTCAATGCAATCCCCAACAAAATTCCAAAGACATTTTTCTCAGAAATGGAAAAAACTATCCAGACATTTATATGGAACAATAAAAGACCACACATAGCCAAAGCAATGCTGAGCAAAAAAAATGAGGCTGGAGGCATAACACTACCTGACTTTAAGCTATACTACAAAGTTATAATAACCAAAACAGTATGGTACTGGCATAAAAACAGACACACTGACCAGTGGAATAGAATATAGAATCCAGAAATCAACCCACACACTTACTGCCATCTGATCTTTGACAAAGGCACCAAGCCTATTCACTGGGGAAGGGACTGCCTCTTCAGCAAATGGTGCTGGGATAACTGGAAATCCATATGAAGGAGAATGAAACTAGATCCATACCTCTCACCGTATACAAAAATCAACTCAAAATGGATAAAGGACTTAAATATACACCCTGAAACAATAAAACTTCTTAAAGAAAACATAGGAGAAACACTTCAGTAAATAGGACTGGGCACAGACTTCATGAATACGACCCCAAAAGCATGGGCAACCAAAGGAAAAATAAACAAATGGGATTATATCAAACTAAAAAGCTTCTGCACAGCAAAACAAACAATTAGCAGGTTAAAAGACAACCAACAGAGTGGGAGAAAATATTTGCAAAATATACATCTGACAAAGGATTAATATCCAGAATATATAAGGAACTCAAACAACTTTACAAGAAGAAAACAAGCAACCCAATTAAAAAATGGGCAAAAGAGCTAAGTAGGCATTTCTCTAAGGAAGACATACAAATGGCCAACAGACATATGAAAAAATGCTCAACATCACTCAGCATCCGGGAAATGCAAATCAAAACCACATTGAGATACCTTCTAACCCCAGTTAGGATGGCTAAAATCCAAAAGTCTCTGAACGATAAATGCTGGCAAGGTTGCGGAGAAAAAGGAACTCTCATACATTGTTGGTGGGACTGCAAAATGGTGCAGCCTCTATGGAAAATGGTATGGAGGTTCCTCAAACAATTGCAGATAGATCTACCATACGACCCAGCTATCCCACTGTTGGGAATATACCCAGAGGAATGGAAATCATCAAGTCGAAGGTATACCTGTTCCCCAATGTTCATCGCAGCACTCTTTACAATAGCCAAGAGTTGGAACCAGCCCAAATGTCCATCATCAGAAGAGTGGATACAGAAAATGTGGTACGTCTACACAATGGAATACTACTCAGCTATAAAAACGAATGAAATACTGCCATTTGCAACAACATGGATGGACCTTGAGAGAATTATATTAAGTGAAACAAGTCAGGCACAGAAAGAGAAATACCACATGTTCTCACTTATTGGTGGGAGCTAAAAATTAATATATAAATTCACACACAGACACACACACACACACACACACACACACACACACACAAACCGGGGGGGAGGGGGAAGAAGATATAACAACCACAACTACTTGAAGTTGATATGACAAACAAACAGAAAGGACCTCGTTGGGGGGGAGGGGGGGAGAGAGAAGGGAGGGAGGTTTTGGTGATGGGGAGCAATAATCAGCCACAATGTATATTGACAAAATAAAACTTTAAAAAAAAAATGACATTTAAAAAAAAAATGGAAAAACTTAAACAACCTAATATCATACCTAAAATAATTAGAAAAACAAGAACAATTTAATTTTGAAGTTAGTAGTCAGAAAGAAATAATTAAGACCATAGGAGGGTAAAATGAAATAGAGACCAAAAAATGGTACCAAAGATCAATGAAACAAAGTTTGTTTTTTGAGAAGATAACCAAACTAGACAAGCCATTAGCTAGACTAACTATAAAAAAAGAGAGAAGATGCAAATAACAAAATTCAGAAATGAAAAAGGAAATATTACAACTGATACCACAGATACAAAGAATCATTACAGACTACTATGAAAAACTATATACCAACAAATTTGAAAACCTGTAGGAAATAGATAAATTTCTGGACACATAGAAATTACCAAAACTGGACCAAAAGAAATAGGATACCAGAATAGACCAATATTTATTCAACAGTCTCCAAATAAAAAAAAAGCCCAAGACTGGATGGCTTTACTGCTGATTTCTACCAAACATTTAAAGAGGAATTAATGCCAATTCTTTTCAAACTACTCCAAAAAATTGAAACGAATTCATTATTCCAAACTCATTCTATGAGGCCAGGATCAACCTGATACCTAAACCAGACAAAGATACAAAAAAGAAAGAAAACTACAGGCCACTATCCTTGATGAACACAGACACAAAAATTGTAAACAAAATATGGGCAAACAGGAAGCAGCAATACATCAAATAGATTATATATCATGATTAATTCAGATTCATTCAAGGGATGCAAGAATGGTTCAACATAAACAAATAAATGTGATACATCACAAAATCAAGGACAAAAATGATATGATTTTCCCAATAGACACACAAAAAGCATTTGACAAAATTCGATATCCCTCCAAGACAAAGATTCACAGCAATTCAAGTATAAAAGAAAAATATCACAACACAATGAATGTCATATATGACACACTCACTGCCAATATCATCCTGAACAGGAACAAGATGAGGATGCCCACTCTCACCACTTCTATTTGACTTACTATTGGAAGTACTAGCCTGAGGAATTAGGCAAGAGGAAGAAATAAAGGGCATCCAGATTGGAAAAGATGAAGTCAAACTGTCCCTGATCTAGATGATATGATCCTATATGCAGAAAAAACTAAAGATTGTACCAAAAAAACCTCTTAGAGCTGATAAACAATTTCAGTAAAGTTGTATTGTATAAAATTAATACACAATAATCAGTAGTGATTTTAGACTCTAATAACAAACTACCAGAAAAAGAAATAAGGAAACCAAGCCCATTTTCAATAGTCACAAAAATAAAATACCTAGGAATAAGTTTAACAAAGGAGGTGAAGAATCTCTACAATGAAAACTGTAAATCACTGCTGAAAGAAATTAAAGGAGACACAAAAAGATGGAAAGACAGTAAATGCTCTTTGATTGGAAAAATTAACATTGTGAAAATGTCCATACTACACAAAGCAATATACAAATTCAATTCAATCCCCATCAAAATGCCAATGACGGGCTGGCCCCGTGGCACACTCGGGAGAGTGCAGCGCTTCCGCCACGGGTTCGGATCCTATATAGGAATGGCTGGTGCGCTCACTGGCTGCGCGCAGTGCAGGCGACACCAAGCCAAGAGTTGTGATCCCCTTACCGGTCACAAAAAGACAAAAAAAAAAAAAAAAAAAAAAAAAAAGCCAATGACATTCTTCATAGAAATAGAAAAAAAAAATTCCTAACATTATATGGAAAAACAAAAGACCCCAAAAAGTCAAAACAATCCTGAGCAACAAAAATAAAGCGAGAGGCATTACAATACCATCTGAATTCAAATTATACTACAAGCTATAGTAAACAAAACAGCATGGTACTGGCATAAAAATAGACACTCAGACCAATGG
Organism: Cynocephalus volans; assembly: GCF_027409185.1. Classification (NCBI taxonomy): domain Eukaryota; kingdom Metazoa; phylum Chordata; class Mammalia; order Dermoptera; family Cynocephalidae; genus Cynocephalus; species Cynocephalus volans. Next base: position 36,885,155 of record NC_084465.1, read on the forward strand.
AACAGAACAGAGAACCCAGAAAACAACCCACATACTTACAGCCAACTGATCTTTGATAGTCACCAAGAACATACATCAGGGAAAAGATTGCCTCTTCAGGAAATGATGCTGAGAAAACTGGACATCCATATGTAAAGTAATGAAACTAGACCACACCTCTTACCATATACCAAATGGATTAAAAACTTAAATATAAGACCTGAAACTATAAAACTCATAGAAGGAAAATTAGGGGAAACATTTCAGGAAGTGGGACTGGACAAAGACTTTATAAATAATACCCCAAAAACACAGGCAACAAAAGGAAAAATAAAGAAATGGGATTATATCAAACTAAAAAACTGTGCACAGCAAAAGAAACAATTAACAAAGCAAAAAGACAGCTTATAGAAAGGGAGAAAATATTTGCAAACTATGCATCCAACAAGAGGTTCATATCCAGTATAGACAAGGAACTCAAACTCCTTAATATTAAAAAAAACAAGTAACTCTTTAATCCATTTTGAGTTTATTTTAGTATATGGTGAGAGGTATGTGTCTAGTTTCATTCTCCTGCATATGGATATCCAGTTAGCCCAGCACCATTTGCTGAAGAGGCAGTCTCTTTCACAGTGTATAGGCTTGATGCCTTTGTCAAAGATCAGATGGCTGTAGGTGTGTGGGTTGACTTCTGTAGTCTCTGTTCTATTCCATTGTTCAGTGTGTCTGTTTTTATGCCAGTACCATGCTGTTCTTGTTATTATAACTTTGTAGTATAGTTTTAATTCAGGTAGTGTTATGCCTCCAGCTTCATTTATTTTGCTCAGCATTCCTTTGCCTATGCATAGTCTTTTGTTATTCCATATAAATGTCTGGATGGTTTTTTCCATCTCATAGAAAAATGTCACTGGAATTTTGATGGGGATTGTATTGAATTTGTATATCACATTGGGTAGTATGGACATTTTCACAGTGTTGATTCTTCCAATCCAAGAGCATGGGATATCTTTGAATCTTCTTGTGTCCTCTTTAATTTCTCTCAGCAGTGGTTTGTAATTCTCATTACAGAGATTTTTCACATCCTTGGTTAATGCTATTCCTAAGTATTTCATTTTTTTGGTGGCTATTGTAAATGGGCAAGCTTTCTTGATTTCTCTTTCTGCATGTTCACTATTGGAGAATAGAAATGCTACTGATTTTTTTTTTTTTTTTTTTTTTTTTAATTTTATTTTGTCGATATACATTGTAGCTGATTAATGCTCCCCATCACCAAAACCTCCCTCCCTTCTCCCTCCCCCCCTCCCCCCCAACAATGTCCTTTCTGTTTGCTTGTTGTATCAACTTCAAATAATTGTGGTAGTTATATCTTCTTCCCCCCCCCCCCGGTTTGTGTGTGTATGTGTGTATGTGTGTGTGTGAATTTATATATTAATTTTTAGCTCCCACCAATAAGTGAGAACATGTGGTATTTCTCTTTCTGTGCCTGACTTGTTTCACTTAATATAATTCTCTCAAGGTCCATCCATGTTGTTGCAAATGGCAGTATTTCATTCGTTTTTATAGCTGAGTAGTATTCCATTGTGTAGATGTACCACATTTTCCGTATCCACTCATCTGATGATGGGCATTTGGGCTGGTTCCAACTCTTGGCTATTGTAAAGAGTGCTGCGATGAACATTGGGGAACAGGTATACCTTCGACTTGATGATTTCCATTCCTCTGGGTATATTCCCAACAGTGGGATGGCTGGGTCGTATGGTAGATCTATTTGCAATTGTTTAAGGAACCTCCATACCATTTTCCATAGAGGCTGCACCATTTTGCAGTCCCACCAACAATGTATGAGAGTTCCTTTTTCTCCGCAGCCTCGCCAGCATTTATCGTTCATAGTCTTTTCGATTTTAGCCATCCTAACTGGGGTTAGATGGTATCTCAATGTGGTTTTGATTTGCATTTCCCGGATGCTGAGTGATGTTGAGCATTTTTTCATATGTCTGTTGGCCATTTGGATATCTTCCTTAGAGAAATGCCTACTTAGCTCTTTTGCCCATTTTTTAATTGGGTTGCTTGTTTTCTTCTTGTAAAGTTGTTTGAGTTCCTTATATATTCTGGATATTAATCCTTTGTCAGATGTATATTTTGCAAATATTTTCTCCCACTCTGTTGGTTGTCTTTTAACTCTTTTAATTGTTTCTTTTGCTGTGCAGAAGCTTTTTAGTTTGATATAATCCCATTTGTTTATTTTTCCTTTGGTTGCCCGTGCTTTTGGGGTCGTATTCATGAAGTCTGTGCCCAGTCCTATTTCCTGAAGTGTTTCCCCTATGTTTTCTTTAAGAAGTTTTATTGTCTCAGGGTGTATATTTAAATCCTTAATCCATTTTGAGTTGATTTTAGTATACGGTGAGAGGTATGGATCTAGTTTCATTCTCCTGCATATCGATATCCAGTTATCCCAGCACCACTTGCTGAAGAGGCAGTCCCTTCCCCAGTGAATAGGCTTGGTGCCTTTGTCAGAGATCAGATGGCAGTAAGTGTGAGGGTTGATTTCTGGGTTCTCTATTCTATTCCATTGGTCAGTGTGTCTGTTTTTATGCCAGTACCATACTGTTTTGGTTATTATAGCTTTGTAGTATAGCTTAAAGTCAGGTAGTGTTATGCCTCCAGCTTTATTTTTTTTGCTGAGCATTGCTTTGGCTATTCGTGGTCTTTTATTGTTCCATATAAATGTCTGAATAGTTTTTTCCATTTCTGAGAAAAATGTCTTTGGAATTTTGAATGGAGATTGCATTGAATTTGTATATCACTTTGGGTAGTATGGACATTTTCACTATGTTGATTCTTCCAATCCAAGAGCATGGAATATCTTTCCATCTTCTTGTATCCTCTCTAATTTCTCTCAGCAGTGGTTTGTAGTTCTCATTATAGAGATTTTTCACCTCCTTGCTTAACTCAATTCCTAAGTATTTTATTTTTTTGGTGGCTATTGTAAATGGGCAGGCTTTCTTGATTTCTCCTTCTGCATGTTCACTATTGGAGAAAAGAAATGCTACTGATTTTTGTGTGTTGATTTTGTATCCTGCTACTGTGCTGAAATCATTTATCAATTCCAACAGTTTTTTTGTAGAGGTTTTAGGCTGTTCGATATATAGGATCATGTCATCTGCAAACAGGGACAGTTTGACTTCATCTTTTCCAATCTGGATGCCCTTTATTTCCTTCTCTTCTCTGATTGCTCTGGCTAGTACTTCCAACACTATGTTGAATAGGAGTGGTGAGAGTGGGCATCCTTGTCTAGTGCCTGTTCTTAAAGGAAAAGCTTTCAGCTTTTCCCCATTCAGGATGATATTGGCAGTGGGTTTGTCATATATGGCTTTAATTATGTTGAGATACTTTCCCTCTATACCTAACTTATAGAGGGTCTTTGTCATGAATGAGTGCTGAACTTTATCAAATGCTTTTTCAGCATCTATAGAGATGATCATATGGTCCTTGTGTTTGAGTTTATTAATATGGTGTATCACATTTATTGATTTGCGTATGTTGAACCAACCTTGCATCCCTGGGATGAATCCCACTTGATCGTGATGAATAATTTTTCGTATGTGTTGCTGTATTCTGTTGGCTAGTATTTTAGTGAGGATTTTTGCATCTATATTCATCAAGGATATCGGCCTGTAGTTTTCTTTTTTGGTTATATCTTTACCTGGTTTTGGTATCAGGATGATGTTTGCTTCATAGAATGAGTTTGGGAGATTTGCGTCCGTTTCAATCTTTTGGAATAGTTTGTAAAGAATCGGTGTCAATTCCTCTTTGAATGTTTGGTAAAATTCTGCTGTGAATCCATCTGGTCCTGGGCTTTTCTTTGTTGGGAGCCTTCTGATAACAGCTTCAATCTCCTTTATTGTTATTGGTCTGTTCAAATTTTCTACGTCTTCACGGTTCAGTTTTGGGAGCTTGTGTGTGTCCAGAAATTTATCCATTTCCTCCAGATTTTCAAATTTGTTGGCGTATAGTTGTTTATAGTAGTCTCGAATGATTCCTTGTATTTCAGATGAATCAGTTGTAATATCGCCTTTTTCATTTCTAATTTTTGTTATTTGAGTCTTCTCTCTTCTTTTTTTTGTTAGCCATGCTAATGGTTTGTCAATTTTATTTATCTTTTCAAAAAACCAACTTTTTGATTCGTTGATCTTTTGAATTGTTTTTTGGTTTTCAATTTCATTCAGTTCTGCTCTGATCTTAATGATTTCTTTCCGTCTGCTAACTTTAGGATTGGATTGTTCTTGTTTTTCTAGTTCTTTAAGGTGAAGTGTTAGGTTGTTCACTTGCCATCTTTCCATTCTTCTGAAGTGAGCATTTAATGCAATAAATTTTCCCCTCAATACTGCTTTTGCAGTATCCCACAGGTTTTGGTATGATGTATCATTGTTTTCATTAGTTTCAATAAACTTTTTGATTTCCTGCTTGATTTCTTCTTGGACCCATATGTCATTAAGTAGAATGCTGTTTAATTTCCATGTGTTTGTATAGTTTCCAGAGTTTTGTTTGTTATTAATTTCTAGTTTTAATCCATTGTGGTCTGAGAAGATACATGGGATAATTCCAATTTTTTTGAATTTATTGAGACTTGATTTGTGACCTAATATGTGATCTATCTTGGAGAATGATCCATGTGCTGATGAGAAGAATGAATATTCTGAGGTTGTTGGGTGGAATGTTCTGTAGATATCTGCCAATTCCAATTGGTCTAGAGTCTTGTTTAGATCTTGTGTTTCTCTACTGATTCTTTGCCTAGATGATCTGTCTAATATTGACAGTGGAGTGTTCAGGTCCCCTGCTATTATGGTATTAGTGTCTATTTCCTTCTTTAGGTCTAATAGAGTTTGTTTTATAAATCTGGCTGCTCCAACATTGGGTGCGTACATATTTATGATTGTTATGTCTTCTTGATGGATCAGTCCTTTTATCATTAAGTAGTGTCCCTCATTGTCTCTTTTTATGGTTTTTAGTTTAAAGTCTATTTTGTCAGATATAAGAATAGCCACTCCAGCTCGTTTTTCTTTTCTGTTTGCATGGTAAATCTTTTTCCATCCTTTCACTCTTAGTCTGTGTGAATCTTTATGGGTGAGGTGGGTCTCTTGTAGGCAGCATATAGTTGGGTCCTGCTTTTTGATCCAGTCAGCCAGTCTGTGTCTTTTAATTGGGGAATTTAAGCCTTTAACATTAAGAGTTGTTATTGAAAGGTGTTGATTTATTCTTAGCATTTTATTGGTTGTTTGGTTGTCTTAGGTGTCTTTTGTTCCTTGCTTTCTGATTTACTGTTTGGTTTCTTTGTTTGTTGGTTCCTTAGGTTGTAGATAGTGTTTTTGTTAGCTTGTTTTCTCTTCATGAATGCCATTTTTATTGTACTAGCGGGTTTAGATTTTTCTTAGGTTTTTATGGCAGTGGTAGTTATTTTTCAGGAACCAAACCCAGTACTCCCTTGAGGATTTCTTGTAAGGGTGGTCTTGTGGTAGTGAACTCCCGCAGTTTTTGTTTGTCTGAGAAATATACTATTTGCCCCTCATTTCGGAAGGATAGCCTTGCAGGGTAGAGTATTCTTGGCTGGCAATCTTTGTCTTTTAGTATTTTGAATATATCATCCCATTCCTTTCTAGCTTTTAGGGTTTGTGATGAAAAGTCTGATGTTAACCTGATTGGGGCTCCCTTATAGGTGATTTGACGCTTCTCTCTTGCAGCTTTTAAGATTCTCTCTTTGTCTCTGAGTTTTGCCAATTTGACTATGACATGTCTTGGAGAAGGCCTTTTTGGGTTGAATACGTTTGGAGATCGTTGAGCTTCCTGGATCTGAAGATCTGTGATTTTTCCTATACCTGGGAAGTTTTCTGCCACTATTTTGTTGAATATGTTTTCAATGGAATCTCCATTTTCCTCCCCTTCTGGAATACCCATGACTCGGATATTTGAGCGCTTGAGGTTGTCTGATATCTCTCTCAGATTTTCTTCCATGTCCTTGATTCTTTTTTCTTTCTTTTTGTCTGCTTGTGTTATTTCAAACAGCCCATCTTCAAGTTCAGAGGTTCTCTCTTCAACTTCAACAAGCCTGCTGGTTAAACTCTCCGTTGTGTTTTTTATTTCGCTGAATAACTTCTTCAGTTCAGCAAGTTCTGCTACATTTTTTTTCAGGACATTGATTTCCTTGTATATTTCCTCTTTCAGATCCTGTATACTTTTCCTCATTTCATCATGATGTCTAGCTGAGTTTTCTTGTATCTCATTCAGTTTCCTTAGAATTATCACTCGAAATTCCTTGTCAGTTATTTCAAGGGCTTCTTGTTCTATAGGATCTAGAGTATGAGATTTATTAACTTTTGGTGGTGTACTTTCTTGATTTTTTGTATTTCTGGTGTCTTTTTTTTGGTGTTTATTCATTGTGGCAGGGGGTTTCACAGTCCACCGGTTTAAGACTAATGACTAACTAGGATGTTGCTGTGGTTGCCAATTTGGTATGGCTCCCGCCGTGACTGCTCAGTTGGCCTCTAGTGTCTTGTGTGTGTGGTTGCCTCGGGTCTTGGGCTTCTCCGGGGATCCACCTTTCTGGTCAGCTTGTACTCTGCTGGGCTGCTGGATCACGTACCACAGGGTGTGTGATCTCTGTTGAGCTTTCACTTTCTGTACAGGACTTCTCCCCGTTCCGTGTGCTCTGGCCCAGGCTGTTAGATCGTGCAGTGGTGACCCCACCGGGTGTATGGTTTCTGTCGAGTCTCCGCCTCCCTGGCCGCACGTCTCCCCCCTCTGTGCACACTGTGCTGGGTTGGGGTGTGTCTTCTGCACCCCTCGTCTATCAGCTGGGCCTTCAAGACCCTGCTCAGCACCGCCTCGCCCAGGAAGTCTACCAGGTTTCTGCTAGGCACAGACGACCGGTCTCTCTGGGTGCCTTTGTAGCACTGTGTAGATCTTTCTCGGGTCTTGTTCACCTTTGTATCCCCCCGGTATAAACCGAGTCTAGTGCCCGCCTGCGGCCTGCTCTCCGGCAGGTTCAAGCGGACCTGGGAACTCTCCTACCACACTATTCCCAACCAGAAATTCGTTAGGCTTTTTTCCAAACTGGTGGTCGCAGAGATGGTATCTGCCTCCCAGTCACAGGAAGTTTACCGGGGCCGGAGTCCAGGGTGTGGTGGAGTGACAGTCGGCCCGCCCGTACTTCCTAGCCCTCCCAAAACTGGTCAGGACGCCCCACACCCCCAGCCCTGCCAGAGAACCGTGGAGGGAGTGGGAGAGGAGGTCGGCCCGCAGGGTCCGGAAAGCCCCGCGCCAGGCCAAGCAAATGGGCTCAGTGATGGCCGAGCAGGGCGGAGCTGCCCGCACCTGGGAAAATGGAGGCAGCACGGGGCAGTGAGTGGCCTGGTGGTGCAGGCGAGGAGCCGCGTGGGCATCCACCCCCCGAACAGAGCTGTGCCAGGGATCACTCACAGTGCTGTGCCAGGTCGGGCGCTCGCTCTGTCTCTGGTTTGTTGCCTTCCGTGTTCTCGGCGCTGCCGCCTCGGGCTGTTCAGTCGCGGCGCCACTCGGGCGCTCCCAGGAGTCTTCTTTAATGCCGGCCTGAAACCTCGAATCCTGAATAGGGCAGCTGGCCGCCTTCAGTGCGGCCCCAGCCTCCGGGATCCTGGCTGCATCCACAGCAGCCCTGGCGCCGTGTTCCCTGTTTCGAGACTCACTTTTGCAGCTAAGAATCAGTTCTTTTCCTGCTCCACACTTCAAAGCTGTTGCCTGTAAATGAGGCAGCCTCTCCTGCCGGGGGCAAAGTGGCGTTGAGCCCCCACGACCGGCCAGCAGCAGCAGTCCTCCCTTAAGAGATGGCCAGAGGAAGGTCCACAAGTTTCCCGGCTGCCTGAGGCCCAGTGGCCACCTTTTCCACCTCAGCTACTCCGCGCCAGCCGCCGCAGCTGCCGCCATCTTGAAACTCCTCGCTACTGATTTTTGTGTGTTGATTTTGCATCCTGCAACTTTGCTGAAATCATTTATCAATTCCAAGAGTTTTTCTGTAGAGGCTTTAGGCTGTTTGATATATAAGATCATGTCATCTGCAAACAGGGACAGTTTGACTTCATCTTTTCCAATCTGGGTGCCCTTTATTTCCTTCTCTTCTCTGATTGCTCTGGCTAGTACTTCCAACACTATGTTGAATAGGAGTGGTGAGAGTGGGCATCCTTGTTTAGTTCCTGTTATTAAAGGAAAAGCTTTCGGCTTTTCCCCATTCAGGATGATATTGGCAGTGGGTTTATCATAGATGGCTTTAATTATGTTGAGATACTTTCCATCTATACCTAACTTGTAGAGAGTCTTTCTCATGAATGAGTGTTGAATTTTATCAAATGCTTTTTCAGCATAAATAGAGATGATCATAAGGTCCTTGTGTTTGATTTTATTGATATAGTGTATCACATTTATTGATTTGTGTATGTTGAACCAACCTTGCATCCCTGTGATGAATCCCACTTGATCATGGTGTATAATTTTGCATATGTGTTGCTGTATTCTGTTAACTAGTATTTTATTGACAATTTTTGCATCTATATTCATCAAGGATATTGGCCTGTAGTTTTCTCTTTTAGGTGTGTCTTTACCTGGTTTTGGTATCAGGGTGATGTTTGCTTCATAGAATGAGTTTGGGAGAATTGCCTTGCTTTAATCTTTTGGAATAGTTTGTAGAGAATTGGTGTCAATTCCTGTTGGAATGTTTGGTAGAATTCTGCTGTGAATCCATCTGGTCCTGGGCTTTTCTTTGTTGGGAGCCTTCTGATAACAGCTTCAATCTCTTTTATTGTTATTGGTCTGCTCATATTTTCTACATCTTCTTGGCTCGGTTTTGGTAGTTTGTGTGTGCCCAGAAATTTATCCATTTCCTCCAGATTTTCAAATTTGTTGGCATATAGTTGTTTATAGTATTCTCTAATGATTCATTATGAACATAGATGTTAAAATCCTCAACAAAATTTTAGTACATTGAATCCAAAATATTTTAATAAGATAACAACACACCATGGTTAATTAGAGGTTTTTCCCAGAAATGCAATGCTAGTTCTAAATTTGAAAACCAGATAATATATTTTGTCATATATACAGACTAAGGAAGAGAAACTATATATATGCTTTAATAGATGCAGGGGGGGAAAAAGCTTTTGACACATTTCAAATTCATTTTGAAGAGAAAGAAAATTCAACTGTATAAGAACATTTCAAGTAAAACTAGAGCTAATATCATCCTTAATAATGAAAGACTAGATACTTTCTAAGATTTCAAAAAAGGAAAGGATATCTGCTTTCACTCCTCCAAAATTATACCGAAATTCTTATTACAGTAAGACAATAAAAAGAAAGCAAAATGCATATAGATTGCGAAGGAAGAAATAGAATTATCTCTATTTGTAGGGAGCCTGATTGTCTATTTAGAAATTCCCAAAGAATTTACAAACGTGCTATAGAACTAATTAACGAATTTAGTGATGTTTTAGGTTACAAGGTCAGCATATAAAAATACATTGTGTTGCTATATAGTGACATTTAAAATAGATCATTATTGTTAAAATTGGGAATCATTAATGCAATATTGACAGAAAGGAACCTGGGTGAGTTGGAAGGTTTTGTGAACATCATAGCAAGTCCTAGTTAAGACCTGTGTGACTAACTTGAGAAATGGACCACAAAAATTACTTTAATTAACTTAACTTGTACGCTGTGTCAGCCACAATATTCTGTGCTAGTGATTAAAACAAATAATAATAGCAATAGTAATAAAAACAATAACAATATTAATAATAATTCAGCCTTCAAGCAGATTTAAATAATTGCTTTGTGTTTCAGACATAAAATTTAATCACTATTTTTATTTTTCGGAATGAACTATGGCACCTACATGATTTTTTTTTTTAACCAGTTGATGTGTAATTGTGCTACTTTTAAAGGATAGGGATTTCATGCCGTTTATTCATAACAATTATCTTGTTTGCTTGCTATTATGAATGTCAAGCATATGTATAAATGGTATCAAAAACTTTGTATCTTATCACTGAAAAGGTTTTACAACCTCTTTATTCAATATATTTAAGATCAATATATGAAGTGAGGCTTACGAGTATTGCTGTATTTGTAGTAAATTGTCAATGAAAGCATTTATAGTTAACTCAAATTGACCAAAAGTAGTGTTGATACATAGATGCTATTGTTATCAGAAATTATACTATATTTTATACAAAATTTTATTTACCCATGAAGTACAGTAAATGACATTATAATTTCATATTTTTTGAAAGCTACTCTGAGGGTCTGCAAATTTTTTGAAACCCCCTATTTTGGAGTTCTAATAGCTGTTCCCAGGTACTTTCTTGGCAAATTCATGTACGGTGTAATAAGTGCTCATATTGATAGCTGAAGAATAAAACAATGATAAGCAGAGTTGTTTATAAAATTAAAAATGTCATAAATAATTAGACTCCAATAACAATAACTTTTTCTTAATTCATATGCACACTTCCTTTAATAAGTATAAACATACTGGTAGTTTGGAATGTTACATCTTTTTTAAAAAATTCTGGTAATACTGATAAGGCAACATAAAGAATGCAGCCTCACATATTTTGCCTTTATATAAGTATTTTTTCAATTGTCTTCTCTAAGTAGTAGAGCTAAATATTAATAAAACCCTTAGTTTAGAAAACATCTCATAAAAGTTGTGTGTCTCTGGTATACAATTCCAGGTATCTAATTTTTAATTTATTTTTTAATGAAACAAGTTAGTAGAGGTTCTCAAGCTGGGCATGTTAAAATACTCAAGTGAAATGACAGGCAGCGTGGCAGCGTGATGGAGCCTGGGCTTTGTTGCACACAGGTCCACCCCCAAACCAGCCCCTGACATGCTTCACGATGCTGGACAAGTAACTTGGAACCTCGTGCTTCAGTTTCCTCGTAGTAATTTTTAGTTTGTTGACTAGGGAAGAAAATTAGTTGGAAGAACTCTTATAGTTATTTATAAATACAGGATAAAGCAGAAGGTAAGTCTTGTAAGCCTTCCAATCAAATTGATTTTAGGACAATCAGATGTTAGAAAAGTGAGAGATATTTGTATTGTAAGCAGGGATGATATGCTAGAATTTAGATACATGTCTGAATCCACGAACACTTTGTTTATTCTACGCTTTGCTTAAAAACTTTTGAAATTGTGACCTCTTTTCTAAGACTTACAGGCAATTCACATTTCTTTGCAAGTTCTTGTAAGTGTTTATCCTTGCTTTTTAACAGGGTATTTACACTACTAAATTTTTAAAATTAGTATATGTGAGATTCATTAGTTAGTTGGTTTAGTTTCTTTTTTCTTTAAAATAACGTCAGAAGGACAACAGTGTGCTTAAAAGTGATCTATATTTGGCAAATAGAGAATGTAAGTATATTCAAATGCTCAAAGAGGTTTGGGAACTACTGTATCAGGATTGCTTAATGTTTACTGTTTTTTTAAAATATATACATATTCGTTTTATGACATATGTTGATGCTTTTATATATATATATATGCATTTATCGCCTGCTTTTAGTTTAATTTGCTTTTTCACTGTCAATTAGTTAATGACTCATTTAAAATTTAATTTTAGCAATTGAGGATGAGCTCTTCCTTAATCCTAAACAAAGGGACTGTATCCCGCATGTTTTTTTTGTGTGTGTACCACTGGAACTTTTCACCCATAAAAGTGTCTTTTCACCAAAGGTCTGTTATCAGCCTTACTGCCCACATCTGTAATATCTCTTTATTTTCAAAACCCTTCATCACCATCCACCTTAGAGCTCAGAAAAATGAAAGATTCTATAATTAACAGGATCCATCCTCATAAGCAAGCCATCTACAGACCTACCTTTGAGGCCTAACTTGGGAGTCTCACCCCCTCCCCACCCACCAAAAAGTGATTCATCCCCATAAGTAACTTTTCTTCAAAGGGACTTGTCTCTCTTCCAAATATATTCAATCTTACCTCAAGGCAAGATTTCTTACTGGTTCTTAAGAATATGCCATTTATGCAAATCCATACATAATCACTTGGCTTTACCACATGTACTCCATTTCAATATTTTATTTTAAGGATTCCTTTAAAGTAAACTTATTTTTTTAGACATTTAGCAAATGTTAATAAGGATAATAACAGTCTCAACTTTAAAAGCAAAATATAGAAATTATTCTCTGCATGTAAATTTTAAAAATGGAAACCACATGGAATTTTAAGAAACATAATTAGTTTCATCATTAAATACTTAAAACATGTAGCCTTTGAACTTTTTTTTTGGAGAGGGGAACTCTCCATTTTTTAAATTGTAGGTGTATATATGCAGACAGGGTGACACTCTGGTCAGCGTGCTGGAAGTGACTTTCATTATGTTCCATGTAAGAGAATTGGAATTGCTCTGAAGATATATTACTTTAGCTTTTCTTTCACTTTTCTTTGAAAAACAAATAATTCTAATAATTGCTGAAGAGAAAAACTCACATGGCTATATCATGATTGAGGACGTCATTTTAAATTATGGGATATAAAATATTAATAAATTAACCAATGTCTATATTTTGGGCATTCTGCTTATTTTGGATGGGTAAAATACACATTTTAAAACTGTACACTTTTAGTGATTTGATTTTGTTTGAAAGAAATAACCACTTTGTGCAGCACATCTTGAAAATTGTGCAATAATTGAAGTTACTTGCTCCTTGTCTGAAAGGAGATAATACAAATGAGAGAGCTAACAAGTAAGTGATTTTTCTGTCAGAAGCAATCTCAGTACTTGATAAAAGTAAATACTGAATATTTTTAATCAAATAACTTGCATGTACGTAATATGGTAATCCATTTTTGTTTGATCAACTCATGGCATGGGGGCATAGGAACTCTAGGTTCCATTGCAAACCAGTAAATCCTGAGTGTGATGTTGTTAATATCCACAGTCTTGCTACTAATCGCTAGGTTTTTTTAGGAACTTCATATTTTCAAATACTACAGTAAATCAAATGGTTAGAGATTTGGGGAGTTAGACCTTCCTATAAATATGGAAAAATAAAAGATTCCTTTTTCTTGAATGAATTTTGTATCTTATGCTTTCACAAAATGAAGTTGATAAATTGTTCATACAGTTTTTCTAAAACCCTGGAGACATATTTAACTTCTGTTTCCAAGCTATATTTCATTTCTTTTGATGCTACTTAGATTAAGAAGCTTATTTATCGTCCTCCTCAAAATTGGTAATTTGTTTTCTTTTAACAAGTGTTCTTGAAACATCAGTTTTTTAGATTGTCCAAAATAAAAATAATTATCATCCTTAAAATGAATTTCAGATCCATGTTAGAAAGAGGCAGCTTATGTGAAAAATAGAAAAAAAAATCATAGATCACAAATTTAAAAGTTAAATCATCCTTTTAATTACAAAGATTTAACATTTTGGAAAATACTCAGCAAAAAAAGAATGAAGGAATTACAGGGCATTAAGGTATAACCCATAAATACATAGTAAAAATATGTAGCAAAACAACTTATGTAGTAAAAAAAAAAATGTGGTAAAAAAATGTTCAGTAAAGCTGTTTGGTTGATTAATTTCTTCCCATTCCTGTAAGCTATGTCGAGAGACTTAATGACTTACAGCAAACTAAAGGACACTTGAGAACTTATTTTAATTCATTTATATCCTGAATGATGTCGGTTAGGGATTAAATATAATCAAATTAGTAAATTAGTTCAAATAACAACACGCAATGGGTAGCTACAAATTAGCATGCTCTATCAGTGGTTTAAATGTTTGAAAATGTAGCCTAATGTTGTTTCTAAGCATGTTGTTCTCAAGAGAAAAAATAAAGACAATAATATCCATGGAAATTCATGAAATTGGATACTACAATATCTTAACACTCCACAGATGAACAACATTATTTTTTAAAGTTTTGAAGGTGACTGATAAAACATTTCTTATGTTCTTTCCTGCCAAAACTAGAACATTGGAGACATCCCGTCAAATGTGATGTGACTTGCTCCCTTCAAGGTTGATTATCCAGGCTTTCTTTTGGCCACGCAGGCTAAAGTCTCATTTTCACGTAAGAGATATAATTTTGTTGATTTATTTTTCCAACTTTTTCCTAAAGCATCATTGAATCTAATAAAATAGATAATCACCTCTATGCTTTTAATTGTCAAGACTAAGAAAACAGTTATATACACATGTAGATATAAGACATAATTCGAAGTGTTTCAAGGGCTACGTTTGTAAGTTGTTTTATTCAGAACCTTTTTGTTACATTTTACATTTATTTATTTTGGAGTCCTCTATCAATTCAAAGTTATTTCTAAAATCTCAAACTCAAATGCAACTTTTATTGATCGCTATCTACCCCTTCGATCTCGTGCCGTGATTCCCCATTCCTTCGATGACAATGTATTGGTTGTCATTCTCTCTGCATATCTGGCTGTTTCTTTCTTCCAAGCCCCCGCATGTGGTCAGGTTAGCTTTACCTTCCTTCTTCCCTAAGGCTGACTGCTAGTCAAACTAGTCAAGCTGATCTCAGGGGTCAACTCTGAAAGATGCCTGCACTGATCCAGACTTGAGTTAGATGCCTTCCTGCCCACCACCACCATAATGTGCCCCTTACCACAGCTGCTGTGGTAGAACACTTAGTAGCAGCAATATTCCCATCTTTTCTACCAGATATTGAGCTCCTTAAAGGCAAGGACTATGTGTGTACTCTAAAAGCTGAAACCACATTACACTCAGCAAGAATTTGTTGAAGAAGTCAATAAATAGGTGAGTAACTGGATGTCTGGGTGGATTGATGAATAAATGTGCAAATGGCCAAGTGGTGGTTGCCCATACTTAGTAGAGTGGCATTGGGGGCAATTTTAAGTAGTTTCGTTGTTGTCATTTTCTGAAACATCTCACTATATAATTTAAAGTAACCCTTCTGATTTAGCTTCTATATTGTGGGGGAGAGGCACTATAATTCATTCATATGAGAATCGTCAGTTTTTCTAACATTTCACATCACTAGGATAAATCTGAGCTCCTTTTTAGCTACCAGACATATTAAGCTAACAGACATTCATATGTACTGTCATAGACCATAATTACTTTGGGGAAAGACCTGCAATGTTGATGAACGGAATCTGTTGGTTAGAGATAATGCACTTAATGTAAATACATGTATGTTTTTGTCCAGTTGGTAGGCAGAGATGATACTTTTGTCTTTTAATATCATCGCATTAAGTTATTCTCGGGATTCTACATGTGTTTGAAAATAACTAATGATTTTGAACTTCTTCCAGACATTGTATATGTTTAGAATTCTAGCTTTGTTTGGTTTAGGAAAGCAGGACATGTTGCCCTTCTTTAAATAAACAAAAATGCTGTCTTAGTTTACCTTGTGCATGGACTTACTACAGTTTCCAACAACAACAAAAAAAAATAGATGTTGATTATTGCTTTGCACCTTTGTAACAGCTTTATTTGTTTCATTAAACAGCTTGAAATGGTTTCAAGCTAAATTGAAAATGTAGGTTACTCAAAGGATTAATTATCATTGCTAGTTCAGCCTAAAGAAATTCCAAGCTCACCCATATTAAGCATTTCATTTCCCTATCATTCCACTGAAAACAGTTTTTTACAATGATTATAATTATATATACCATTCTTTTGTAAATAAATTGTTAAAAACCTATACCTTATATGTCTGCTAAACAATGAAACTTTTAAGACAGTAATTGTTAGTGACTGACAAAGTACTTGAAGGTTTCAATATCATAGAACAGTATTTCCCCAAAATGCATTCCATAGAACATTAATTTACTTATATATTAAGGTGTGATATTTGAAAAATCATTCAATTATCAAAAAAATTTTGAAACATCTAATTAAACTATTATGTGTGTGCCAATAATGCAGAAGTTCTCAGTCTGTATGTGCTATGGGAAATTAGCAACAGGTCCTCAATGTACTTTACTTTTCAACTCTATTCAACATTGTCAATTGCCCTCCTTTACTTTTACAATTCAAGTTATTTATTTACTTAAAAGATAATGCATTTACTAGCATTAAGATATATAATCAAGTATAAATTTAAAATCTTCCTTCAACCAACTTCACACTCTTATCCACTCTCCCCACTCAGATATACAGTGTCAATAGCACCTAGTTTATCTTCCACCCTTTCTTTATGCATCGACTAGTATATACATATCTGTATCTTTTCTAATTTACCCAAGGATTAATACAGCAGTAAATAGATTGGAATACTCAAACACCTTACCCTTTTACTTAACAGAATATCTTACAGATCTTTCCAAATCAGTGCATAGATGGATGCATCGTTCTCCCATTTTTTTAACAGCTATATAGGATTCTGTTCTATAGATATAATTGATCTACCATGTAGAGTTAGATATAAATTTGTGTCTAAAATGTTTCTACTACAAATTACTTTGCATCTATGTTAGTATATATGAGTGATGAATTCATCAAAGTGAAATTGCCAACTAAAAATGTGCTGCATTTATAATTTTAATAGGTATTATAAAAATGCCACCCATAACTAATACACCAAACACATTACAATAGACATACAGTGTGATCAGTAGAAAGTGGTGCCACTTTTTTTTTTTCTTGTCCAATCTGATAGGTGGGAAATACTATCTAAGTGCCATTTTACTATGCAGTTCTCTTACTCTGAGTATAGTTGAGTATCTTTCCATTGGTTTAAGAGTTATTTTCCTTTTCTGTTCTGTCTTTTCATATGCTTTTCTCATTTTTCTTTTAGATTTATGTTCATTTTTTTCTTACAACTTTGGAGGACTCTTTTTATATAATACAGATATATAGATGGAGATAGAGATGTTTCTCTTGTTAAATTTATTCCAAGTTATTTAATATTTTTAAGTTATATTTAAAAGGTGGGGTTTCCCCTCCATATTTTTCCACTTTTTGAAGTTTCTTATAGTTTATAGTAGTTTTACTTGTAGAATTTCTCTTATGTAATTACATTAATTATGATTATAGTTATAATTTTATTAAGTAAATTAAATTATCAGTATTATATTAATGTATCTTATATTTTGTATATTAATATCGTGCATAATATATTATATTATATTACACATATTAATTATATTTTGAGTAAATAATGATAGTCTTACTGCTTCTTCACAATTTTTTTTTTACTTAAAACCTAGAAAAAATGTAAACTAATAGTGTTGATAATTGGAAGACGAATCTTATTTTTTCCAGTACCTTGGAAATGACCATATAATTCTCCCCCTACATGTATAGGACTAAGGAGAGCTGTATTAATACATTCCTAAAATTTAAATGCTTTTGTGATTTCTGATATATCTCAATTATAGCATATTATTTTTTGAAGTGTTGCTGTTAAAATAATTATTGTCAACTTTGGATTTTTGTCCTGACAATTTTGTAAACTTCCTTGTCGCTGGACCCTTCCAAAGCTCTTAATGCTTCTCCTTTTCCTTTCGCCATGTGAGCTTGGGCTGATCTTAGGTGTTTTCTGCAGTTTTAATGTGGGTTTACAATCTGCTAGTTATAGCATCCTCCTTGTTTTGATGAAAATGAGGAATATGTTTTTATTCTTCATTTAGATTTTTAAAATTATGTTCAAGAGGTAAAGAAAGTATATCTATTTCTTCTTTCTTAAAATTGTCTTCCCCTGGGCCTCCACATCACAGTGTTCTCTTGCGCTCCCTCCTTCCTTTTTGGTTAGCTCTTCAACATCCTGGTAGAGTCATCTTCCCTAATCGAGCCAGCAACTTTTGGAGTTCTTTTAGGTGTGTTTCTGAGATTTCTCTCTTCATTACATATTTTCTCTCTGGGCATTAACATACTTTGGGGGCAGTACTCACAAATTATAACTCCAAGTCAGTATCCTTCTGGATTTTTCTGTCATGTACAGGAAGTTTCAATATAACAAAAACTGATCTCAAAATCTTCTCGCCCATACCAAGTGTGGTGACCAGACTCTAGGTTGGCCCCTGATGCCTGCTTTTTTGTGTTTATGAATTTCTGTGATTTCTTCCCCCTTAGTGTGGGTGGAGCTTGCTTCTAACCAAAAGAATACAATAAAAATTAAATAATGTACATGGTCATGTGTGTGTGTTAATGCTAAGTGAGATGTAGCATTCATCTTGTTAGGAAGCTATCTTTCCCTTACTGGCTTTCTGGCAGCAAGTAGTCATTTTTGGAAGGGCCACATGGTGAGGCAATGAGTCTGGCCAATAAGATAGCCAGTAAGAAAATGAGGCCCTCAGTAGGAGAGCTGAAGAAAAGTTGAATGCTGCCAACAACCACTGAGCTTGGAAGCAAATTCTTTTATAGTTGAGGCTTGGATGATACCAAACCCCTTGCCAACACTTTGACTGGAACTCGGTGAGACCCTGAAGCACAGGACCCAGCTACACCATGAACAAATTATTGACACACAGAAACTGTGAAACAATGTGCGTCTTGTTTTAAGCCACTAAGTTTGTGCAATACATAAAGTTGTACAGTAGAAACAGCAATAGACAATTAACATATCAACTATGGCTCCAGATCTCCTGTATCAATGAGCTATATCTTTCCTGGTCAATTATGCAAGCCAGAGATCTAATGCTCATCTTTGTGATCCCCTTTCTGTTTTTCTCTATATTTATTCCATCACCTAACTATTTCACAAAACCAAAACTGATACTTCATCAGTGATAGGGCAGACCAAACTCAGAACATTTATGACCTTGAACTCTCTTCAAATATTCGACTGGCCAATTTAGGACATTTCTAGTTTAGCTCCGATCTTTTCTCTGAACCCAGGATATTCTTAACACAAAGAGTCATTTCATACCTCTTGTAAACATTTGTTGAATGGCTTTCCTTCTTCAACAAGAACACAATCTCCAGTTGGCTCAAGGGCTTTGAAACCTTGATTCTTCAGCACTTACACAGTCTAGAAGTGCTTTCTTTGCCTCTGCCAAATGGGTCTGCTTTCGGTTAGTCTTACAGTGTCACTCTCCTTTCTGCCACTGGGCTTCTGCTCATTTTTTACTTACTAGAAATATCTTTGTTCCTCTTTTTCCTAGTCAAATAAGGAATATCCATTTAATCTCATTTCAATTGTCACTTCCTCAAGAAAGACTTGGTTGACTGCCCAGACTAATAAGAACCTCAGAATATTAAGTACCTTTTGTCTGTATGATATTTTACATTTGTTGTTTTAATTACTTATTTTCATTATTGCTTTGTTAATGCTGTTCCCTTGACAAGATGTATCAATAGACTATCCAAGGCAGTTTAATCTCACAATAGGGTATTATGTAAATGTATATCAAATAAATAAAGTGTGAAAATTCCCAAATGAATTTAATCACAAAACCCTCATTTTGAGGTGGAATAGCTTGCAGGACTAGGGTTCCTAGTTACCTTTTCAATAAACTTTGGGAAATATTGCATAGAATAATTAAAGCACAAAAAGAAACTTTAAGGTTGAGTTGAATTCCTTCATTGTTTACATGACAGACCTGGTGCCAAGAGAAGTAAGTGACCTGGCCAAACCCAGAAAACAAGGTATTGACAGGGCTGGAAGAGAATAAGAATCACTTGACTCTTGATCTAGCCTTATTTTCATGATGCTTTAAAATTAAAAATAAACATCAGTATTTTTTTGTTTGTGTTTTTTAAATGTTAGGCTTTTTACACGTAATGAAACTATTTGTTTTATGAATTAGAATAAAGAAGGGAAAGCCCCTGTGATCATATTTTTCTTTGGAAACTTTAAAAAAGATAGTTAAAGAGACAGATGATGCCTTATCAAAATATGGGTGATATATAAGAACTTTCATTTAAATGCACTTTCAGATGACATGCAAATTATCTTTGAAGAAATAAAAAGAACATTTTCCCCATCTTAAGCCTGCCATTCTTTCTTACTGATCAGTACTGCTTCCTACAAAGAGTAGAAAATCAATTCATTTTTTCCTCTTTATTTTTACTTTTTACTGTGATGGATGAGTCTTGTTCAGTGGAGCCTTCCATGAGGTCTTCAGAGTCAAAGTCAGAAAACACTCTTGAAACAGATCCCCATGAGGTCCAGGGTTTTTTTTTAGATCATGTAATGAGAACCAGGTTGGAAGAAATGTCAGATTTCTAAATTATTTACAATATTAATCCCCATTTTCTAAAGCCAAATTTGTTTAATTAAATATGGAGGCTATCTTTAATTGCCTGGAAAATTGTTGAGTGCCTGTGTAAAAACTCATTGGCCCTAACAACAGCTCAAACTCATTAGATATCTGTGCCATCCATTGATCCCACTTGGCTGTACTGACCTATTCTGAGATCTAGAAACTAAGTAGGCATGTTTTCCCATTTGACTTGTGCAAAGTTCATTATGGATTTAGGAGCAGATGGGCTGCCTATAACATCCAAAGATGTTTTACGTTCTGGTTATATCTACTTTCATGTGTAATTATTTTAGATGAGATGAGAAAATAATTAATAAAATAAGTTTTTCAAATCTATTTATACACACACATAAAGACAATATAGACATCTATATTTTACATATGTACATATGTATTTTATATACATATATTTACACACATCACACATATGATAATATGTCCTAGGCACAATTTTTTATGAAATTTTGCCAAAATATGTATTCTTAATGTGAATATTTGAATTGCTTCAGGTATATATTTTGAATAAAATGCCTGGGAGTCTCTCACTGCTCTCTCTGAGAGAACATAAATGGCAGATATAAGCTATAGGCAAGTGGAAGGTGTCTGGTCAATATTCACTGAGAATTTTATGATTATAATGGTTACCTTAGTGCTGGGACTTGAAAGTGAATTTTTTAAAATAGATCAAACACATCATTACCTGTGCCAAGTGATGGAGTAAATTTTTGGTAATTATGAAATTGATAGTGATGAAGATTATTTTCTAATTGAATGATATGTTGCATTCTAAAATTTTTCCATTTAGATGCCAGACTTGTCTAAAGAAAGCAGATTTTCCTATACTTTTGGCCAGTGGGGTTTACCACAGAAATGTAAAAAATGCTTTTTTATGCAATACTTGCCTTCTATTAGGGGATTTTAAAGTTTTTCCCAATTTGTAAACATGGTTTTTATACATTTTATAAATATATGTTTGTGACCTGGAGAAATAATTTACATTAAAATTGCTCAACAGTGACCTGTTCAAAGCAGTGTTACTTACCCACGATTTGAAATAGAATTTTACCCACTGGTAAAAAGGAGATACCCAAATAGAAAACAAAACAAAAAAACAAGTGGTTTAGCCCAGATGGATTCACTGGTGAATTCTACCAAATATTTAAGGAAGATATCCCAATTTTTTACAATCTTTTCCTGAAGATAGAAGCAGTGAGAATACTTTCTAACTTATTGTATGAGACCGACATTACCCTAATACCAAAATAAGACCAAGACATTAAAAGAAAGGAAAACAAACTAATATCTCTCATGAACATTGATGCAAAAATCCTCAAAATTTAGCAAATCAAATTTAACAATGTATAAAATTATTATAAATCATAACCAAATAGGATTTATTCTGGGTATGCAAGTCTTGTTTAACATTCAAAAATCAATTAATCTAATATAGCACATAAGCAGTTTAAAGAAGAAAAATCAAAAGATTACATCAATAAATGCAGTGAAAGCATTTGAAAAAAATGAAACACCAATTTGTGACAACACCTCTAAGCAAACTAGGAATAGAAGGAAACTTTATAAACTTGGTAAAGTGTATTTAAAAAAAGAAAACTACAGCTAACGTAATATTTGATGGTGAGAAACTAGATGCTATGCTTCTAAGATCAGAAAAAATTCAATAATGTCCTTTTTTACCACTCTTTTTCCCATCATAATGGAAATCCTAGCTAATGCAATAAAATGAGAAGAAGAAGTAAGAGATATACAAATAGGAAAAGAAAAAATAAATTTGTTTTATTTGCAGATGAAATGATTGTCTACATAGAAAGTCACAAAGAGTTGACCAAAAATTTTATGGAACTAATAAAAAATTATAGCAAGATCAGAGGACACAAGATTAATATAAAATAATCAGTTGTTATCCTATATATCAGCAATAAGCAGTTGGAATTTGAAATTAGCACCCCAAAAAAAAAATACTTAGGTATAAATCTAACAAAGTTTGTTTAAGATCTATATGAAGAGAACTTTAAATCTCTGATGAAAGAATTCAAAGAGTTAAATATATGGAGAGATAGTTCATGTTCACATATAGGAAGATTCAATATTTTCAAGATGTCAGTTCTTACCAACTTGATCTATAGATTCAATGCAATCTCAATCAAAATTCTAGGAAGTTATTTTGTGAATATCAAAAACTAATTCTAAAGTTTATATGGAGAGGCAAAAGATGCGGAATAGCCAAATGATAGAGTCTGGATGTGTTGTCCCCCAAAACTCATGTGGAAATCTGATCCTGAATGTGGCATTGTTTGGAGTTGTTTAGGTCACAGGGGGCAAATCTCTCATGAGTAAATTAACGTCTTCCCCGTGAGAGTAGTGAGTGAGTTCTCCCTTCATCAGTTCCCGGGAGAGCTTGTTGTTTATAGGACCATGGCACCTCCTCTCTCTCTCTCTTCCTTCTTCTCACCATGTGATCTGCTTGTACCTTCTGGCTGCCTGCCGCTTTCCACCATGAGTAGTAGCAGCCTGAGACCCACACCAGATGCAGTTGTTCCAGAATCACGAGCCAAATAAACCTCTTTTATTTATAAATTACCCAGTTTCATGTATTCTGTTATAAGCAACACAAAAACAAACTAATACACTAAGACAATACTGAAGAAGAACAAAGTTGAAGAACTGACACTACCTGACTACAAGTCTTACTATAAAGCTGCCATAGTCAAGACAATGTGGTATTGGTAAAAAAAAAAAAAAACAGACAGATAGATCTATAGAACAGAATGAGTCCAGAAATAGATCTGCACAAATGTAGTCAATTGATCTTTGACAAAGGAGCAAAGGCAATACAATGGAGAAAATATAAATAGTTTGTTTTTTCAACAAATGATGATGGAACAACTGGACATGACAAGTGTATTAGTATGCATGCAGGTATGGGGGTTGGGTCCACACATCTTCAGTCAGCTCCATTTCTATATCTTTCCTAGTCTGAGGCTGTGCTTCAGATCTCCCAGGCTGGTGTTGCATGCTGGTAGCTTCACAATTCTGGGGTTTCATGGTGGTCCCACTCTCAAAGCTCCACTAGACATGGTGCTGATGGGGTTTCTCTGCTGCAACTCCAGCCCCACATTTCTGTTTGGCCTTACTCTAGTGAAGGCTGTCTGTGGTGACCTTGCCCCTGCTACAGATCCCTTCCTGGGCCCCCAGGCATCTGCATACATCCTTTGAAATCAGGGTAGAGGCTCCCAAGCCTTCACAGCTCTGGCATTCTGTGAGCCTGCAAACTTAACATCACATGGACACCACCAATGCTTCTGGCTTGTATTTGCCAAAGCTGTGGGTCCTGCCACACCTGGTGTCAATTTAGCCACAGGTGAAATAGCCAGAGAAGCTAGGGTGCTGGTGCTGGAAGAAGCTTCCTGAGATGACCCTGTGCAGGGAGACCGTGGAGAATTTCTTGGGCCTCTTTCCCAAGACCGTTCTGTTTCCCTAGGCCTCTGGGCCTGTAATGGAAGAGATAGCCTCTGAAATGCCTGCAAGGCTTTTTATCCCTTCTCTCATACTCCGTTTCTTCAGTACTAATCTCCTTAGCATAGGATTGCTGGTCTACACCCTTGCATTTGTGGCCAGGTTGAAAGTTTTCCAAATTTTTACCCTCTGCTTTCTTTTAAATGATAAATTCTGGTTTTACCTCTTTCCTTTTCTGACATTACTCAGCATAGGCTTTTGCTAGTAGCCATGTGACTTCCTGAATACTTTGCTGCTTAGAAATTTTTCCTGCCATATACCCTGGGTCAACATCTTTAAGTTTCACATTCCATAGTACTTTTGAGCATGAACAGAATGTAACCAAATTTCTTACCAGTTCATAGGAAGGGTGATCTTTGCTCAACTGTCCAATAAGTCCCTTCTCATCTACATCTGAGACCTACTCAGAATGGCCTTTACTGTCCATATTTCTATCAACATTCTATTCACAACCATTTAACAAATCTCTAAAATGTTCCAAAATTTCCCTTGCCTTATTGTGTTCTCCTGAGTCTTCCAAAATCCTCCAATTACCCAGTTCCAAAGCCACTTTCACATTTTGAAGTATTTGTTATAAGCAAAACCCACTTCTCTGATACCAATTTTCTGTATTAGTCCATTTCCGTTGCTTATAATAAATCCCTGGAACTGGGTAATTTATTAAAAAATATATATGTTGCTTATAGTGTCATAGGCTGGGAAGTCCAAAGTCCAAGAAACACACCTGGTGAGGCTCTTCTTTGGTGGTGAATTTACAGCAATGTAGGGTCTTACATGACAGAAAATGGTGAAGCAAGCAGAGAGAGAGGATACTCCTCGTGCACTTTTTAAAGCCCTCAGAACCATGCCAATAACCACCATTGAACCATCAACTTAATCAACTCTTCAAGGCCCCACCTTTGAATTATCAAAATAGAATTTCTCACCCTTAACAATTGAAATGTTGATTAAACTTCAGTGACTTTGGGGGCCATTCAACCCATTGCATTTCACCACTGACTCCCTAAAACTCATGTCCTTTTCACATACAAATACATTCATTTCATCCCTAAAGTCTTTACTTGTTTCAACTCAAAAGTCCAAAGTTCAGAGTCCCATCTATGAAATCAAAACAAGTTATCTACTTCCAAGATACAATGGTGGGACAATCTTAGGGTACATGCTTCTATACAAAATGGGAGAAATTGGCCAAAAGAAAGGGGTAACAGGTCTTAAGCAAGTCCAAAACCTAGAAGGGCAGGTATTAAAACTCAAAGCCAGTGAATCATGTATCATGACTTCATGTTTGACACTTTCGGCATGCTGGTGTGAGAGTTGGGTCCCCAAATCCTCAGGCAGCTCTGCTTCTATCCATAATTTCCCCAGTTTTCTTGTCTAATCAATTCCTACCAGCAGGTAGTCTTTTTCTACCCTGCCCTTTCAAATTCTTCCAGCCTCTCCTCAAAATCCAGTGCTGGAACAACTGCACATGACAAGTCATTGTCATTTGGTAATGACTTTTTAGACACAGCACTTAGGACACAATCTGTGAAAGAAAGAATAGATGAGTTGGGATTCAGTAAAATTAAAAACAATGTCTCTGAAAAGGCACTGTCAAGAGAATAGAAGACAATCTACAGATTGTGAAAAAATATTTGCAAAAGACATATCTGATAAATAACTATTACCCAAAATATACAAAGAACTTCAAAATTCAACAATAAGAAAACTAATCCAATTTAAAAACGGACAAAATATACAAAAACACTCCTCACCTAAGAAGATCCAAAGATGGTAATTAAATGTACGACAAGATAATCAACAGCATACTTTGGTGTGGATTGGATACTGTGTCTGCCCAAAACTCATATGCTGTGCTTCTCTGTTAATTTGTTGCCTAGATGATCTGTCAGTGCTGAAAGATGGTTGTTCAGGAACCCAACTATTTTCATATTGGTGTCTATCTCTTTTCTTAGGTCAAATAGTAGTTGCTTTATATATCTGGATGCTCCAGTGTTGGGTGCACATATATTTATGATTGTTACATCTTCTTGCTGGATAAATCCCTTTATCATACAAAATGTCCTTCCTTGTCTTATTTTTTTATGGTTTTTGGCTTAAAGTGTATTTTATCCAATATAAGAAGAGCTACTCCTACTCATTTTCAGTTTGTATTTGCATGGTATATATATTCCGTCCCTTTAATATTAGTCTGTTGTGTCTTTACAGGTGAGGTGGGTCTCATGAATTCAGCATATATTTGGATCTGGCTATTTAACCAAGCTAGTCTATGTCTTTTGAGTGAGGAATTTAATCTACTTACATTTATGGTTATTATTGAAAAGTACCAACTTTCTCCTGGCCTTTTGTCATTTTTTGTTTGAATGTTTTAAAGGATTTTTTTTTCCTTTCTTCCCATTTTATTGTTTGTCTTCCCTGTTTGTTGATTTTTTTAGGTAGTTACATAAAGTTTCTTTCTCTTTCTCATTTGGATTTTTGTTCTACCAGTGGGTGTTTTTTGTTGTTTTTGTTTTTGTTTCTGTTTCTTGTGTGTTTATGGTAGTGTTTGTCTGTTTTTGGATTCCAGATATAGGATTCCAGATGTAGGATTCCCTTGAAGATTTCTTGTAGAGCTAGTCATGTGGTGGTGAACTTTGCAGTTTTTGTTTGTCTCGGAAAAATACTATTTCTCCCTCATTTTTAAGGAATAGCCTTATTGTATTCTTGGTTGGCAATTTATTTCTTTTAGTATTTTGAATTTATTGTACCATTCTCTTCTGGCCTTTAGGATTTCTCTTGAGATGTCTGCTGTTAGTCTGACGGGGACTCCCATCTAATCTACTTGATGCTTTTCTCCTGCTGTTTTTAAGATTCTCTCTTTGTCCCTGAGTTTTGCCAAGTTGGCTATAATGTGTCTCAGAAAGGATCTTTTTGGGTTAAATCTGTTTGGGGATCTTTGAGCCTCCTAGATTGAAGGTCTATGTCTGTCCCTATACCTGTCCCTAATAATCCCAATATTATTTCATTGAATAGATTTTCAATGCCTTTGCCTTTCTACTCCCTTCTGGAAAACCCATGATTCAGATGTTGGACACTTCAGATTGTCTACTAGCTCTTATAGATTTCCTTCTTTTTTGTTTTGTCTGCCTGGGTCATTTGAGATAGACCATCTTCAAGATCAGAAATCCTTTCTTCTGCCTGCTGTAACCTGCTGCTTCTGCTCTTGGTTGTGTTTTGTATTTCACTGAATGAATCCTTCTGCTCCAGGAGTTCTGCTACATTCTTTTAAAAGCATTAATATCTTTGTACATTTCTTTTTCAATATCCTGGATACTTTCCCTCATTTTATTGTGTCATCTAACTAAGTCTTCTTGTATCTCATTGAGTTCCCTTAAGATTGTTGCTTGGAATTCTTTCTCATTCATTTCAAAAGCTTTCCGCCCTATAGGGTATGGACTTAGGAAATATCATATTTTTTCAGTGGTGCAGTATTTTTCTTGTTTTTTCATATTTTTAGTATCTCTACATTGATGTCTAGTTATCTGGCAGAGCAGTTGCTTCTATTACTCCGAAGTGGGCTTCAAGGAAAGAAACTCCCTCTCATAGATGTGTTTTATATCAACTGTTGAGTGGGGTGTTTTAGTATTGGTTCCAGGTCGATGCAGTAGTGTGGTTTCCATGTGGATACTTTGGTCATATTCAGTATTGGAATTGTATGTGAGTGCCTCTGTGGCCTAGGCACTGGGGCATTTAGTGATTCCTTGCTGTCATTGGTGACACTATGTTGATTCATTCAGGATATAGGCAAACTTTCAAGTTCTTAGAAGAAGCACTTGGGTGCCCTGTCACTCTTTGTCTGTGCTGGGTAATACTTGCAAGGTGTGTTGGCATTCCATCTAGCCCCTCATGACCCTAATGGTATACTATTGCTCTTTATTGTGAATGGGTGGCCCTGGGTGAGATTGCTCTTTCTTATCGCCTATAGGCAGAGGCTCCTTCTGGAAACTTGCTTCCCACAGTTGAGGTCTGGGTTGGTGGTAGTTGAGAATTTTCTTCCTTCCTCAATTTGGGTATCCTAGGTTTCTGTACTCTTGGGGCTTCCACATGTGTCTCTCCCCAGAGGTATGGCCTGCATGCCTACCTTCCATGCCCATGTGTGCTATTGTGTATGGCAGTATAATTCACCCTGTGCATCAGACCCATGGGTCACAGGTCTACACTTGATCACCTCTTCCCCTGGGCTCCACTGGTGGCTTTCCTTCTGTCTGTGCTGATGAGACAAGTGCTCATCAGGCTGCCTATTATTTAGCAGTGGCTACTGGTGTAGCATTGAGGCACCCCTGTAGTACCAGTTGCTGTGGCAGTGGCTGTTGCAGAGTACTTGCAGAGCAGTGGTGTCTGCCACAGTGGTGGGGAGGACTTCTGGAGGCAAAGGTTACCAGACTTGCTGCTGTAGTCAGTAGGGCAGGCAGGGTCACTTCTAGGCCAACATATGTTTGGACAAAAACATTTATTTTTATTTTTTCTTTTTGTGACCAGTAAGGGGATCTCAACCCTTGGCTTGGTGTCGCCTGCACTGTGCTCAGCCAGTGAGTGTACCGGCCATCCCTATATAGGATCCGAACCCGTGGCAGGAGCGTCACTGCACTCCCAGCACCGCACTCTCCCGAGTGAGCCACAGGGTTGGCCCTGGACAAAAACATTTAAATTATTTTATTTTTCAACAAATTCTGAGCTCTTTGCTTTGTGAATAGAATGACAATGATTTTAGAGCTTATGGCCTTCTTTTTAAACATCTGCAAAGATGAATGTGTCTAAAATACATTCACATAGTTGGGAATTATGAAGTGAGCCCGATTGGAGAGGATGACCTTTTTATTTCAAATCTTTGTGCAAATTGTTACTACTTTTCAGTAGCCGAGCCTGCAGAACAAAAATGAGTCATTCAGATGTTTATTTCATGGAAGATGATTATAGAGAGTGCACCTGCCATGCCATAGGCATGACTTCTAAGGAAATTTGCTTGTTTTCACATCTAATGTAAATTACGGAAGGCATTCTTGGAACACAGTTTTGGTAGCCAGTTTTGACTTCAGCACTCACTGGCATCTAAAGTAGAATATTCAACCTAGAGATAATTAAATATTTAATATATAATACATATATAAGAAGATTTATTATAAATAAATTTCATTCTCCAAGGTGTAAATATATACACAGGAAATAATATATACCTTATGCAGAGGCAATAGCCTGTTACAACTTATGAGCATGGAGTCTGGAGCCAAACTACTTGAACTGGAACCAGATTTCTGTCACCCATAAAAGTTAATTATGAGATTAAGTAGATGAATACCTGACTGGTATATAGAAAGCTGTCTTGATGATATTGATGATGATGATGATGATGATGATAAAGGTGACGACGGTTACTTAGGTCAATTTATTTGTATAAAAGGCACTTTGTTTATCATTTCAATTAGGTATGGGACAGATGCTTTCAGAGACATGACAGGTCAGTTTAGAAGTAGAATAAAACTTGATTAATTTGGATAAAGAAAAAAATCTGAATTAATGTGTCTGAGAAAATGCCCTCTTTATTTCTTACAACTGCCCATTTTTTTAATGTACATGTTAATTCACACAAGGCACACAAACATAATTTGTGTTCTTTTCTTTCTTCATTCAAGTCTATTTGAAGGAAATAGTGAAGTAGGATGAACTATAATAAGAGAGAGTTGGTGTGTTACTCTAACTCTACTATTTTGACATGTGTTTATAAGCTTTCTCAGATATATCTATATCCATATCTGTAAGTTGGGACTTGTAAGTTATTTTAGTTAACAAATGAGATAGCCTGTGTATAATACTTAACCCTGTTTTTTTTTTAAATATGTTTTAAGGGCAGGAGCTTTGGTAAAAAGTACAAAATTGTTACTCAAAGTAGCATGGAAATTTTCGTAAGATTAAAAGTTTATTTCCTTAAAGATATTAAAATAGAATTAGAACTGCTCTAAGCACGTAGTGGTAAGTTTCTTGTTTCTGTTTTTATTTATTTTGTCTTGACAGCAAACATCAGGTTTCTGAATGAGAGGGAAATCAATCATTTATTCATAAAATCTGTTAGCATTGGGTCTCCATGCTCCATTTCTCCATTAAATGACATATCAGGACAGTTGTCATCCTTTATGTACAGGCAGAGCTTGCACCATAAAATATAAACCCTACATTATGAATTTCAGAGCTTTCATGGGCATGGTACATAGTTTTATTCCTTTCTTCCTAAAGGAGAAAGAGGAATCTTTGCTATCCAATGTAATCACATCATTTCTGGGAAGAGAAGAGGAAGGTATTTAGGTTGTTACAGAACTTTGTCATGTTAGCAAATGGACCTGGGTTATTATTATTTTTATTGTCCTTTGTAATGTGAACAGATAGCTCCAGGGAAGACAAACCCATATGTCTGTCTGGGATATTTCACTATCTTTCACTTCCAAGGCTTGTTTGCCATTCATTCATCCTTCATCTAGGTTGCCAATCATTTTTGCTCAGAAAATTTTGACCATAAAGAAACATGTATTTTCTATATTTAGGTTGAAATTAATATTAAGGTTATGAGTATAAAATGGCCATCAAGCATGTCATAGAATAGATGTGTCATGGAATGGAAATATAATGGAATAGATGCCTTTATAGACGTAGTAAACCTTTGACTTCCTTGATAGCATTCGTAAATAAGTTGCTTACTTGAAAAATATTTTAAAATAAACTAATAAAATTATCTTAGTTAAACGCAATTCACAGGAGAGGATCATATTTTCACAGCGGAAATGGTTTGTCAGATGCAGAATTTTAAGAATGTCAGTGAGCTAGGAGATTTTTACTAAAACATAAGGCCATGTAATCAAAAGAGTTCGTGATTCTGCACAGTAAGGAAGAGGGAATTACTTAGATATGACTATATCACTGTGTGGGGAATGTTGGCAACTACTTTAGTTTGGAGTGAAAGATTTTATAAGTAAGAAAACAAATTTAATGGGCCGGTTCACTTTTTGTCAATCAGGCTGTTAAAATTTATTATTGAAATATTCTAGGGAATTGCCATCCATTCAGTTTACTTGAAACCTCTGTCGTGTTTCAAGATATTATTTCTTAGAAAGATGAAATTCCAACAGCACAGTAAATCTGAAAACAACAAAAGTAATTGCACTTCTTTTGAAAAAAGGAAAATGTACACATTTACATGAGACACACAATATGAACTCATATGTTTTGAGCTTTTTTTGAATTGGAAATTTCTGCCACAGATAACATATTTCAAGCAGATTAAAAATGGAGATTATTTGTGTTTATTTAACCCACCCAGAGTATACTGAGCTTAAATAGTGATGATGTGTAAGGAAGCATCTTCTTAATGTCATAGAAATAAATGTACATTATCAAATTAATGTCAGAAATATACCTACACTGAAAGTCATTATCAAATGACTTTCATCTATATATGGATACTACACAAAATAAATTGATTAAATTAATTTTTATTGTTTTGTCTGGAAAATAATTGGCCTTACAGAAATTTTATTAATGCTTTTAAACTTTAAAAAACTTTTCTTTCTCCAAACTCTATGAAAAAGATGAGTCACTGACCATTATTGACATCTCTCTTAATAAATGTAGATTTTCTTATAAATAATATCACATGGAATTTCTCCCTTTCTGTGTCTGCCTTTCCTTTTTGTCCTTTCCCTTTCTCTTTCCCCCTCCCTGTGAATTTCTTGACTGTTACTAAAGAGCAGCTCCTGTGACTAAAACTATAGTTGATAGTGATTTTACTAATGAGTTTTACAAGTGAGTAAAGTGAGTTCTGACCCAGAGAAATAGGTGAGTTTGTTTAAAGCAAAAAGAAAACAAAGAAAGAGAAAAGCTCTATGAAGACCATATGTCTTTGTTGTATATTATTCGCAAACTTCAAATGAATGTGAGATTTATGTTACTGTAATTTTTTATTGTTTTTCTGCAACAAAATATTCAGAATTTTCTTAGAAATTTGATGGCAAATGTGGTAATAATTGAGAGAATTTATGTGATATCATAGTAATTCTTTCAGGAGAAAAATGCCATTGTGCCTTAAGGTTTAATTTCACGCAAAGGTGGAATTCGTAAAGCTGTGATTTTTTTTCTTCTTTCCTTGGCTGTGACTACGTATATGAGGGAACTAGAAAAATGTTAAGAACATTAAGATGGGATTCAAGAGAACAGAATTCTAGCATGGCTTTGCTTTTAATTATATAAGGGAAAAAAAGAGGTTGTAGTTGACTCTTTTGTGTCTATTAATAATAATAGTAGACTATTGGAAGAAATTTAAATGATATCAAGAGCATGTTTTTGCCCAAAAACTCAGCACCAGATTGCTTTGCAGGTGAGTTGTATCAACTACCAAGGAAAGTTAATGTCTGGCCTGTTATATAAGTAGTTCCAGAAAATAGAGCAAAAGCTGCTAAGTTTATTTTACGAGGATAGGGTAAACTATTTTGCCAGTAAACTTTTAAAAATCAAACTATACTTATATTTATAGAAAAGTATGCAAATAATAAAACAAATTCACACCTCAGTAAATCTTCTCAAAGTGAATACCTCTGTAACTATCATCAAGATCAAATAATAGAATATGACAAACTCCCTGGAAGCTGTACTCACACTGCCTTCCAAAAACCATGCTTCTGAAAGTTAATCACTACCCTGCCTTCCAAACACTGTTTCACCTGTTTTTGAAGTTTATATAAATCAAATCATACAGAAAGTAACGTTTTTTTCTGCCTGACTTCTTTCATTTTATAATTTTATTGTGAGATTCATCCATATAGTTGTAGTAGCTATTGTTCATTCCTTCTTGTCAATTTATAGAATTCCAAAGATTTAAATATGCTACGATTTTACTTACCCATCTTAATAGACCTTAGGGTGGTTTCAAGTGTTTGGTTAGTATAATTCATGTTCCTATGACCATTCTTGACTCTACCCATTGGTGTTCATACACATACATATTTACAGGGAGTGAATTTTCTAGGTCACAAGATATGCATCTGTTCAAGTCTAGTAGAGATTGCCAAACAGTTTTCCAAAATAGATGTACAAAATCACACAACCAAAAATCAATGTATAAATTCACATTGCTTCACAAACCCACTAACACATGGTATCAATATTTATTTATTTTTAGACATTCTGGTGGATAGTGATATCACATTATGGCATTAATATCAATTTATCTGATCATTAATACTAATTTCTCAGATAACTAAAAATGTTGAGTACTATTTTATATCTACTTTGGCCATTTTGATGGACATCCTTTTTTTATAAATTACTGTTTATTTTCCTCATTTTCTCTTGGGTTGTATTTACTTTTCTCATTGATTTTAGGATGTGTGTGTCTATGTGCATGTAAAAATATTAATATGTGTATGAATATGGACATTATCTATTTGTAGGTGCACAAATGTAGATATATAAATATATACTTGTAGCATTATACATAGAAATACATATGTATATTTTCCTTTTCAGATATCTTTTTCAATATATCTTCTCCAACTGTGTGATTATCTTTTTCTCTTTTTTTATTATTTTATTTTTTTATTTTAACTTCTCAATATACATTGCAGTTGATTTTTGTGACTCTTTACCTGTTCCTCTTTTCCTTCTCCCACTGTCCCCTCCTCTGCTACATCATATTTGTTCACTTGTCTTAACAAGCTCAAGGAATTATTGTGATTATTGTATCTTCTTCCCCTGTACCCTTTATTTGTGTGTTTATTTTTTTTGTTGTTTTTAGCTCCCACAAATAAGTGAGAACATGTGGTATTTCTCTTTCTATGTCTAACTTGTTTCAATGAATATAATTTTCTCAAAGTCGGTCCATGTTGTTGCAAATGGTAGCATTTCATTCTTTTTTATAGCAGGGTAGAATTCCATTGTGTAGATATATCACAGTTTCCTTATCCACTCATCTGGTGATGGACATTTGGGCTGGTTCCAACTCTTGGCTATTGTAAATAGTGCTTCAATAAACACTGGAGTGCAGGTATCCCTTCAGCATGATGATTTCCATTCCTCTGGTATATTCCCAGCAGTGGAATAGCTGGGTCATATGGTAAATCTGTCTGTAATTGTTTGAGGAACCTCCAAACCATTTTCTGTAAAGGCTGCACCATTTTGCAGTCCCACCAACAGTGCAGGAGGGTTCCTTTTCCTCCACAACCTCTCCGGCACTTATCATTCCCAGTCTTTTGGATATTAGCCATCCTGACTGGAGTGAGATGGTATCTCAGTGTGGTTTTGATCTGCATTTCCCAGATGCTGAGTGATGTTGAGCATTTTTTCATGTGTCTGTTGGCCATTCATATATCTTCCTTTGAGAAATGCCTATTCAGCTCCTTTGCTCATTTTTTAATTGAGTTATTTGTATTTTTGCTGTAAAGTTGTTTAAGTTCCTTGTATATTCTGGATATTAATCCTTTGTCAGATGTGTATTTGGCCAATATTTTCTCCCACTCCGTTGGTTGTCTTTTTACTTTGTTGATTGTTTCTTTTGCTGTGTAGAAGCTTTTTAGTTTGATATATTCCCATTCGTTTATTTTTCCTTTAGTTGCCTGTGTTTTGGGGGTCATATACATGAAGTCTTCTGATAACACTCCTACTTCCTGGAGTGTTTCCCCTACTTTTTCTTTAAAGAGTTTTATTGTTTCAAGATGTATATTTAATTTTTTAATCCACTTTGAGCTGATTTTGGTAGATGATGTGAGGTATTGGTCTATTTTCTTTCTCCTAAATATGAATATCCAGTTTTCCCAGCACTATTTGCTGAAGAGGCAGTCTCTTCGCCAGTGTGCAGATTTGCTGCCTTTGCCAAAGATCAGATGGCTGTTGGTATATGGGTTGATTTCTGGGTTCTCTATTCTATTCTATTGATCTGTGTGTCTGTTTTTATGCCAGTACAATGCAGTTTTGGTTATTATAGCTTTATAATATAGTTTAAAGTCAGGTAGTGTTATGCCTCCAGCTTTACTATTTTTGCTCAGGATTGTGTTAGCTATGCATGGTCTTTTGTTATTCCATGTTAAAGTCTGGATAGTTTTTTATCCATTGCTGAGAAAAATGTCATTGGAATTGGATGGGGATTGCATTGAATCTGTAGATCACTTTGGGTAATATGGACATATTCACAATGTTAATTCTTCCAATCCAAGAGCATGGGATATCTTTCCATCTTCTTGTGTCTTCTTTAATTTCTCTCAACAGTGGTTTGTAGTTCTCTTCATAGAGATTTTTTACATCCTTGGTTAACTTTATTCCTAAGTATTTTATTTTATTTTATTTTATTTTATTTGGTGGCTATTGTAAATGGGCTAGCTTTCTTGGTTTCTTTTTCTGCATATTCACTGTTGGAGTATAGAAACGCTACTGATTTTTCTGTTTTGATTTTGTATCCTGCAACTTTGCTGAAAAGATGAAGTCAAACCGTCCCTTTTTGCAGATATATGATCCTATATATTGAACAGCCTAAAGCCTCTCCAAAAATCTCTGATTTGATAACTGATTTCAGCAAAGTTGCATGATTGCCTTTCTTACTCTTTTAGTGGTGTCTTTTGATCAGTTGAAGTGCTTAATAATAAAATAATATAATTTATTATGTTTCACTCATGATTAGTACATTTTGAATCCTGTCATTATGGTGGTTGTAATTTTCAACTAACTAATAATTATTACATATGTTTACCTTTTCATATTTTTATTGGTTGTTTGCATATTGTTTTTGGTGAATTGCTTAAGATGTTTGTCCATTTTTCTGTTGAGTAGTCTTTTGTTTCTTATTGATATGTACAGGTACTATATTTATATTTTTATGGACACTTTGATAAATATATGCATTTTGATAATACCCTCCCATTTTGTTCTTTCCTTTTTAATTTTGTTAATGGTATCTTTGAAGTTATAACATCAATGTAGTTCAATCTGACTATTGCTTTCTTCATGGTTAGCACTTTTTGTCCTACTTAAAAAATCTTATGAATCCTATAGTCATGAACAACATTCATCTAAAAGTTTTATTTATTCATTTACTTATATTTTGTATTTATATCTATTATTTATCAGAGATTGATTTTTATATGTAATATAAGGTAGATATCAAGGTCATTGTTTTTCCCTTGTCAATGCCCAAATGACCCATCTGGCTCAAGGAAGGAGTTCATTGCAGGAAAGTAAAGACATATATCCTGCTCCCAGGTTCTATTGCAGCAGGTCCTAGGCCCTTCTTTAGGTGAATTTTGCTAGTAGAGGTCCAGCTACAGCTCTGTCAAGAGTTTTTCAGGCCTGAGTTAACCAAGCCATGGGTTAGGAATGGGTGAATACAAACACAGCAGTCTACTAGAGCTTTGGACACGATGTGAAGTTTCACAAACTGTACTTTGAAACCTTCATGCCTTCAGGAATAAACGGTTTTCCTTCTCTAGTTCTCAGGTTTTAGTTTGGGCAACTCAGGTATTCCCAGCCCAAGAGTGTGGCCCTGAAAAGGAACCGAGTAAAGGCATACCTGGAAGCTTTCTGTCAGGTTGTTAGGTGCTTTAGACATCTTCCTTTAACCCTAAGATCAGGTAGGGAAACTCACTTTGGCTTTTGGATTAAACGGGATTTTGTCAGTAGTGCCCAAACTTACCAAAACCTGCCAAGTGTTACAGTTCATGCATTGAAAAGAACATTCTCTATTGAATGGCATTGATTTTTTGCCATAAATAAAGCTATCATTTATAGGTGGGTCTATTTCTGGACTTCTGTTTTGTTTCATTGCTCTATTTCACTTTGCTTGTACCAATATTGTAGTATCTTAATAACTGTATCTTGAAGTCTTAAAATCCTGTAGAGTAAATATTTGAAAGTTGATTTTCTTTTTCAAGTTTAGCTTTCCTACTCCACATCCTTCGCTTTTCCTTACAGGTTTCAAAATCAGCTTTTTCATTTCTACAGAAACACACTGGGATTATCATTGAAACTGTGTTGAGCTATAGTTCAATTTGGATAGGGAGAAATCTTTTCAGCATTTAAGTATGTTATTCAAATATTTTATTGGCTTACATCTTTTATATTCTCTGCCATTATCTCACTCAATATTACTTCTGTGCCATTTTGCTTTTCTACTCCTTTTGGGGCTCCAATTATACTACGTTAGACTTTGACACTATATTAAGCCCTTTTCAGCATTTGTGTTTGAATGTTTTCATATTGATTTCAATTTCTAGTGATTTGTCCTGTATCTTATCTTCTATTGTTAAGCCCACTTACTGAATTCTTAGTTTTAATTTTTTTTTCACTTATAAAACCTTCATATTTTTATAAGCTGGTATTTATTTTATGGTAAAGTTGCCTCTAATTTTATTTATTTTCTCTCTTTTGGGCTTTATTTTATAGAACATGGAAATCACAGTTATTTTAAGGTACATTTTTCTGTTGAAAGTTTTCTCTTTTGGTTTTTGGTCACATACTACTAAGCATGCCTAATAAATTTTACTTGAATGTTGGGCATTTCATATTTATTATATTAATCCTCCTCATTTGAAAGTTTAGCTTTTTTTTTTTCTTATTTCTTTTTTGCTAAACAGATACATTAGGGACTAATCACAATCTTGGTTAGTTGGGGTTGCACTTTTGTTAAAATTCTGTCAAACTTTTTTGTTACATATCACAGGATATAGCTACATCCTTTTCCCATCGCTCTTAACTCTGATGGGTCCTAATTGTTCTCCCAAAGGTCTGATCTTCTTTATGGAGGGCATTTGCACAACTTTATTTTTATTTTCCTCCTGCACCATAAAGTTTCAAAAGTTGGAAGATGTTTTAAGAGAAAATCTGGCAGCATGCCATGCTCACTTCTCTATTGCTTTCTTAGACCTTTGCTTCATATGTCTTCTATTTTGTCTCCCTTGTTCCATGACATTATCTAATGCTCTGCTTTATTCCTCTATTCCACAGTAGCAGTCTTTTGCTCAAAAAAATCTTTAATTCACAGACACCTTTTCTGTGCCCAGGATTTGCAAATGCCTATAAAGAAAAAGTGGCTCTGAAACATCAGCTAACACCTCTGAAGTTCTTTTCTCACTAGAATCTTGGCTCCCTTAGTTCTGTAGTTTCAATAGCTCTCAGACGTATTTAAACAGATTATTTTCAAACTACTCTTCCATACTGAGAAAATGCAATGGCACCAATGTGTTTTAAATTGGTTATATTCAGAGTGTTAGAATGTTGCTTTTCTACATATTCTAACATGTTCTATAAGCATCATTTAACTTTATGTGTTAAATTTAATTAAAAGTTATTGAGAAAAAAGAAAAATCACGAGGCATTTAAGACTTAAGAGTGCCACTTGCGGCATCACTGAAATAGAATTAGGATGAAAGATGGAGCAAATGTACCACTTGACATTCAGATTTCACTCATTTCTTTTCTTTGACTGCATTCATCTCACTTTGATATAAGCACTTGTGGGATATTTTCAGGTAATATGAATTATTTGTTTAAATTTAGTGCTTCAAAATAGCATGTCTTAGATGCCCTTTGAAAAAAGGGTTACACAATCTCAAAATTTTAGAAATCATTCATAGTGTAGTGTCTTCCTGGTGATTAATAATATATTTGAATTTAAAATATTTTTCTGTTATGTCTTACACTGAAGAATCCCGCTTAACTCTGTGTAACTCAATATTTTCTACACTTATTTGACAGCCAAATTATTTTATTTTTTTATTTCACACTTTTAACATTGTATTTGGCAGGGGGAAACCTCTTACTTTTATCTTTCTCAAAAAAATTTTAAAAATTTTCTCTAACTATGATTTAGAACCACAACCTTGGAAAACACTGCTTTATTATATTTCAAAAGATAAATTTATGGATAATAAATATAAACCTTGTCCCCTTTTTCTTATCTCCACCAGAGTTTCCTTCCAAAAAAAGCTTTATTAACTCCATGAAAAATATAAAAGTTATACTCCTCTGTGCATAGAATGACTAAACATCTAAATATGATATTCATGTATAATACAAAGTGCATTTAACACAACTCATCATATTCTATATGCTGCTGATACCCTTAAATTCATTTATACTGAACTGCTCCTAAAACTAGTTTCCCAATGGCTTTTTCCCCAAAATTCCACATTATTTTTATAATTTTTATATTGTTTCTTCAGAACAGAATTTTCTCTTCTGTATTCTTTATATTTTAAGAAACGATACTCAATTTTCCGATTTTTCATGACATTAATGTTGTACTTACACATAATTTAACCTCATCTATGAAGGTTCTTTAAGACTTAAATTGTGTATTTATTTTTCTTCCATGATTCCAGAGCTTATACATTGATTATAGTACATACTTATTCCAAGCATATTATGTTTTTAAATTCATTTCTCTCACTATTTTGTTTTGTTTATAGTGTATTTGTAATGTTTTTTAAAAAAAATAATAACCTCATATTTTCCCCAAAGTTCTCTTAATTAAGTTAATATTTCTCTTCCTGGTATTCCTAGTATTTATTTTAACTTTTTCTATTAAGTCTTTGAAGGCAAGGATCAACTCATAAATTTCTTATCTAGCATAAATTGCCTAGAATAGGGCTCAGTAAGGAATTGATTTTGTTAAACATACAAGGCCTAGAATAGAGCTCAGAAAATGACAGGTAATAAATATTTGTTATGTTGAAGGAAATTAAGGAGGTATTTTTTCCAGGTTTGTTGATAGTTTGATCAAGAACCAGACAATCTCTTTATTATATATGATTGTATATATGTTATTTCAGCACACTGTCTTAAAATTTTCAAGAGGAACAGTAGTGCCATTTTAGAGAATCAATAGTAACACACAGCACTGCATGGGGACTCTGAGGAGTCTAGTTTTATTTAATACCATTTGCATAGCTAAGCTTAAGAGAACAACAAAGAAGACAAAATACATTTACTCACATTGAAGACCTGTTTTCTAATTTACCTCTGGTGTATGTAGCTCCTTACTTTGTTGGTATGCATGAATGTAGAGAAGTAGAAGCTGTATTTGAAAATGATTTTGGGGGGAAGAGTCAGTAAGTTTTTGAATACCT
The DNA here is from genome assembly GCF_027409185.1 of Cynocephalus volans. NCBI lineage: Eukaryota > Metazoa > Chordata > Mammalia > Dermoptera > Cynocephalidae > Cynocephalus > Cynocephalus volans. The sequence continues at coordinate 36,925,035 of NC_084465.1, forward strand.
CATCAAGTTAAATATGTACAGAGCAATGGAATTTCTGACACTTTCCATTAAATTATATGGGTAAAACTTGAATAAAATAAAATTTCCCTATGAGTGTAATTTTATACTAAACATTGTTTCATCTTAAAATTTTTAAATCTAAGTTAATATCTATATAATTTAGTGTACTTTGGGGCCAACTTTAGCATTTCTATATATTTCTTGCAGTTTTTTTTTTCAGGTTTTTTGGTGTTTACTCAATTTTGTATCCAGTGAACTAGAACTGTTTCATTGTTTTGGTATCATCAGAAAACTTATGTTGTCTTTTTTATTGGAAAATAGTTATTGTACATATCTGTGGGGTACAGCATTGAATATCAATACCTGTGTGCAATATGTGATATTCAAATCAGAATAATTAGTATATTCAACATTATAAAATGTAATCAATTTTTGTGGCCCTTTACCTATTTCTGATTTTTTACCAATGTTCTGATGTTTTATAATGGATTATAATGATGAGCTTTGTACATAATGATGAGAAGCATTTTATGCACTATTGTTAAGAAATGGAACATATTCATGAAATACCACTTACTATTATTGTTATAAATTATAGGTCATTTTTTATTAATATCAACAGCATTTTAAATACTTCATAGGATGAAAACCATTTTGTGAAAATAGTTATAGTGTCTTTTTAATTTCTACTTCCTGAATTTTCATTTTTATGTTATATGGTTTATGTGTATGGGGGGGAAGGGTGCATGTGAGAGAAGAGAAACTGATTATCTTTTAAAATCTCAGGAGCATTAAACCTCTATACATACTCATCTATCATATGGCAGGTGTTCTTCATTTTCTATGTATTCCACTGATGTCCAATAAAAAGTATCAGCTACTTGTATTTGTAGTTTAGGTAACAAATAAGCAAATTTTCATAAATTTATTCTTTACAATTGATAGTTCTTAAAAAAAAAACACTTTTTAAAGTATAGCCACAAGAATTTATAGCTATGCAGAGAAGTATCCTTGTAAAAACCATTTGTGTATTTGTAAGTTCTAATTAAGAGATGAAAAATCTATGGAAAGATTTATATTCAGTTAGTTGAATTCAATCAGCCCTATAACGTATGCCCCCTAATTTCCCTCTTCTCTCTTATTTATGACTTATGCTCTCCCTTAGAGATCTACATTCTTTGTTTTTTATAGTCTCATTGATGTATGTATATGACCATGGGAAATATATTATTTGCTCTCTCTTTTATCCTGCATTTTACCCTGATCCTGCAATACTATCATGTGCTTTCAAGAATGACATTCACATGTACTGGTAAATAACCCTAATGAACACTTTAACATAAAAATGTAACCAAGGTAAAGTCTGTATCAGTCAGGGTCTAGTTAGGAGAGAGAAACCACGTCAGTGAATGGAACGGGGAAAATTTAATATAAAGAATAGTTAGCTATGTAAAAGTTGGTTATCTACCAAAGTAGATTTTTAAAAGATAACTCTACAATATAGCAGGGAGAGCAACTTCAGAAAGTGGCTTCTATAGTTAGGGCTAAGGAAAATGCAAATAAGGAAGAAGCAGAGAAATGGAGAGAATGGTTCTGAAAGGCTGAGATTCAGTCCACTTCTGAATCTCAGAAGACACTGCTTGGTCCTACAGTGACAGAGAAAACATTGCTGAAGTGCCCACTGTTGAACTGAGAGGCCCACTGCCACTGTAATTATAAATAAACTGTCTGGAGGACATCAGTATCAGAACCACAATGATTGCCATTATCGTTTAATGCTTCCCATATCCACTGGAAGCCAATGACCTTGCTACCACATTGAAAACACTAAAAACTTGAGGAAGATAAAAGTCCCTTAATCTTCCTCCAGGTATGCAGTGTTTCTTCGCAGCCTCAAGTGGCAGAGCAGAACATCGATCCAGCTAACAAAGGAGAAATGTAGTTTGCAGAGCTCCAGCTTCCTTATCACAAAAATAAGACAAAGAGGCATGAGTTTGGAGCTGGAAGGCAATAATTTAATAACAGGAATGTTTCACCGTTTTTGACTCTTCAGCATACATTCATACCTTTCTACACACCTGAACTTTCATGCAAAAACGCAGTCTGTGTTTCCACCTAAACATGAGGCTATCCTTGGGAAAGTGAAGAAACTCTCATTCTGTCCACAAGATAAAGACACACAGTCTCAAGAGTCATTGTATTCATCAGTGGCTGTGTTAATTACACCTCCACAGACCCACTGAATATTTCAATATGTAGCTACTAAATTATGTTTAGTGCTAGATATTAACTAAATAATAAATTCCAAAAAAACCTTATACATAATAAAATAAAAAAGGAGATAAAGAAAAATTCAATATATTAATATATTGAGCCGTAAGTAAGTCTTCAGTATAGCGGTTGAAAGAAACCACCTTTCAATTTTGCCAGTTGCTTCTAGATGATGGTATACATGATAAGAGTAAATAATGTCATGATCAGGATACTATTGTGAAGTTCCTTTGGTATAAAAAGAGTTCCTAGATTTAAAGAAGTTTAGTGTGGAACACCATGGTGGTGGACAGGACATTCTGCGTGTATGGCTATTGGTGTTGACAGAATTATTGTGGACAGAGAAGGCAAATCTACATCTAGAATAGTTGTCTATCCCAGTGGGAATGAATATTTGCCTTCTCTGCGATGGAAAGGATTCAGTGTAGTGAACCCACAACCAAACATTTGGTAGGTTCCACCAGAATAGCACCATATTAAAAGTTCAGTCTTGAACTCTGCTGTTGGAAAATTTAACACCCAAGGAGTGATATTAAGATGAGCTTTGGTAAGGGGAAGTTCATGTAGCTGAACTTATGCATAACCTCTATTCCTGCCAAAATGGACACTTTGTTCATATGACTATTGAGTAAATACAGAAAATACCAGTGGCTCTGAAGAGAGAGTGTAGCTGACATTAATAAACTGTGTATTTTTCTCCACTTGATTATTGAGAACTTCCTCTACAGTAGATGTCATGTGGTAAGCTTTCAGTCCATCATAGTCCCTGCCAACACCCAACCTGGGGGCCATCAGCTCACACATGGATTATGAATATCTTTACACTACGTCAATTTTAAGAGATCTATCTACTCGATGTCCTCATTCAATCACTCATCCAATCCTATTTCTTCCAAGTCTCTGATTACTCAGATAATCCATTAGGAACTATCCGTAAATCAATGTGTATCCATACTTCTGACCATCTCCCTGTTTAAGCAAAAAAGATAATCAAAAGTATCACTCAAGTTTCTTCCCATTGGGCAGAATTAGTTCCACTACAATATTTTAGTACTACCCCTTATTGGGTTGTAATACTTCAGATGTTGTTTTGGAATAGCTCCAGCATATAACAGAACCATCTGTATATAAGAATGTTTTTTTCTTTTCCTAATCAGCTGTTAATAACAAATTCTCCATGATATCTTAGGTGCCAATTGAGTGAGCAATGCAGAAACGGTCAGTGTCAAAGGAGGCTGAACCACTTCTGGACCTACATGACTCCACTGCATTCTCTTATATGCAATTTTAATTGGATGATAATTCATTGCTATGCCTGTACAACTTCACAGATTTGCTTGTTTGTGATACAAATCTCAGGGTTTTTGGTCATCTGATGTTTCATGACAGACTATTAATTCTCTATCAAAACCCACTAGCAAGCTAGATGCTGTTTCACTCACACAAAAAAGTTATTTGCACAAGAGGACATGGACTTGCTATAAAATCCTAGAGGTCTGAAATGATTCTCCTATCTGTGCTTAAAAATAGTTCCATATAACATTCTGTTCTCCACAGACACCTTGATTTTCATTAGACCTGCTGAATCATGTGTCTCAAGTGGAAATGAGACTTATACTGTAGTACTGTAGTCCAGAATCGTTGTAGAGTTTTCTTTTTCTTTTTTTGAGGGGGAGGGGTGCTTCTCAATATTGGACCTTTGCCAAAAATAGCTATTCCAATTATATATTCAAGAACTTGGGACATAGCCAAATCATTAGTTAATAAAACAACAGGGGCCATTGTGAGTGGAGGTTAGGCTACCTATCACCTCACCAGCAAAAGCCCCTAATTTTAATTATGGACTAGAATAGCATTCTGTGTTCCCTCATATGGATGAAAATTCAGAATGAGTGTTTAGTTATTACTTAATGGTCTGGCTACTCCATTTCCCATTTTTATATTTATTCTAGTACATGGCTGCAGATGTTTTTAAGAAGTCCTGGAAGATGAATTAGTAAATTAACTTCTGGCAGTGATACAAAGTCATTCCTCAGGCAAACCAGATTTTGCTTGAATGAGTGGACTCTAGTATATATGAGTATAGTTATAAATATTGCATAAAAGGATATGAAACTCTGTTGTGGTAACTCACCAGATTTTTGGCCAACAGATCTTTATGAGTTTTTGTTTGTTTTCTTTTTTTTAAATATTGATCAAACAATATTCTTGTGGGCTGCAAATCAATTTAATTCCTACAGAAAGTGTGACCAAATAGCCACTGACAAAAATCCCTGTGGGTAAAGCATTCTGACTATTGATGTGCCCCTGCTTCCACTTATGGTAAATTCATCCATTGTGCCTTTGTCAGTAAGGTGCTGCCACGTTGCTGCACCAGAATCCCATTATCCTCCTTCAAATCAGCTCATTCATGGTGATAACTCCCATTGTTATATCTGGCCAATGTAGGAGAGCAAGAAGAGAGTATGAATGAAGAATGAAGGTGCTGTTTTCTGTTCCTGGCCAAGATGACAATAAGGATATGATTTACTCTCTCAAGCAATTTTTTTTAAATAGACAAAATATGAAAAACTACAGTTTTTCTACATTAGACATCAGGCAGGCAGACTGTTATCCCTGAGAGAGGAGAAACAAAGTAGGCTTTATATTTCCTCAACTTACTGCCTGGAAAGAGTCTCCAGGATGCAGCAAAGAAATGGGGAATCCAGACGGATCTGGCAGTCACTCTCAATTGAGGAGACAGAGCTGGGAGATGAGGGCAGCCAGTCGGCAAATGTTCACAGGGCATAGAAGCAGAGAGGAGAGAGATGCATAGTGAGAGAGAAAGCTCCATAAATTTGCAAAGGGTCCTTCACATGCCTTTGGCTGAGTAATGATCAGTATAACACATGTGTAAGGGGAAAATTCCAGAGGTAAAGAACCAACCCCTCAAAAATGAGCAAACAATTCCCAAGGCTTATGTAGGGCTAGGAAGAGTTCATGCTGCTACCACCCAGAAAGAAAGGTCTTGTAATTCTCAAAAGAGTAGAATATTGTCTCAGTAAAGGGGCAAAATTAGCTCTGTACTAATGACTGCTCTTATCCCACCTGCAAAGCTTTAAAGAATCAAACCATTTTTAAGTAACTCAATTGTATCCCTGTAGTGGCAGGAGTGACTGTTACAGAGCTAGGCTTTCTGACAGCAATGGGAATAATAGGATTATAAATCAACATAGGCCAGGTGGAGTTTCTTAATTATTAGAAGCTGGGGAGGGGGAGAGCATTATTTCAATAACCAGTGAGTATAACACCAGCACAGGAGGAGCAGCAGCCAAAATTTGTCCAGCATCTTCCCACTGTCAAATTCCAAAGTCACTTTCCCATTTGTAGGTATCTGTTGTACCAGTACACAATTTCCATGTCCCTGATCTGTGGTCATTTCCTATAGCTCCTGTAACAACTTATCACAAACATAGTGACCTAAAAACAAACACAAGCTTATTATTTACACTTTTGGGGTCAGAAGTCTGAAACGAAACTCACTGAGGTCAAATCAGTGTCAGCAGGGCAGTTGGGGAGGTTCTAGAGGAGAATCCATTTCCTTGTCTTTTCTGGTTGCTAGAGACCCTCCCCCATTGCTCGGCTCATGGCCCAATTCTTTCACCTTTAAACTCAGCAACATAAAACCAAGTTCTTCTCACACCGTTATCTCCTTTGTTCTCCTCCTTTTCCCTCTCTCTTCCATTTTTAAGAACCATTGTTATAATATTGGGCCTGTCCATGTAATTCCATGTAATATTCCTATATGAAGATGAGCTAGTTAGCATTAGTAATTCTATCTACAACTTTAATTTCCTTTTGCCATGTAATGTAATATATTCACAGGTTCTGGGAATTAGGACATGGAAATCTTTGAGGGTCCATTATTCTGCCTATCACATGTAATAAGTTCATAGCAGGAAAGACCATTTGGAAGCATCTGAAATTGCCCTCCACTTGACTGGTAACTCAAAATAACATCACATCCAGAGAGGGGGTTGAGATATGGTGAAGGTTAGTGCTGATTTTCAGGATCTAAAAGTATGTAGGAGTGTGCTCCCTGTAGCACTTATGTCTAGTTCATCAGTCTGGCCTTTGTAGAAACTGGATGATTCATGGGGGGTAACTACAGACTGTCATCAATTCAATCAAGTAATAGCCTAGACTTCACTTGCCATGCCAGATATAACATATTTGCAAAAGCAGATAAATATGGTTTCAGGCACATGATTAGAGGCCACTGATTTGGTTAATTTTTTCTGTTCTAACCTAATCAGAGAGGAAAAACCAAAACTCTTGATATTCATATGCAATGGACAATAATATAAATTTACTCTTTGTCACTATAATAATATTTTTTTTGCCTTTGATAATAATATTTTCCAAAGATATATGGAACATCCTGACATCCTGCAGGATATCACACTGATGTATTTCATCAGTGACATTATATTTATTGGCCTGGACAATCAAAATGTGGCCAGCCTGCTGAAGGCATCTGTAGAACTTATGTGCTTCAGGGTGAGGGAGATAAACACTGTGAGTTTCAGGGCCTGCCTCACCTACTACATTTTTAGGGTTCCAGTGGTCAGGGGATTTACGGGATATCCTTTGCAAAACAAAAGACAAATTATGTCAGTGTTCACCTTCTTCAAAAAGAAGAAAGACGGTGAAAGAGAAGGAAGTAGAATGCCCAATGGATTGTGAGTTTTGATGTCATCATATTACTAGGGTTGCTGTTGTGGCTTGCTGGATGAACAAAACACTGCCATCTTTAGGTAGAGCATAGAGAGGAAAAGCCACGCAGAAGGTCCAGTTAGCAGACTCTATGTTGATAAAGGTATCCATGATGAAAAAATACCATTTGCAGTTTGTGGCAAATACCAATGAGATAATCATAACACGGACCTTTTGGTGTCAGGAGCAAGGCCATTCTTGCTGCAGCATAAAATTATTTGTCTTTTGATAACTCTTGGCATGTTACTGGGCCAAACCAGAGATACTGTGGCTTGCTGTGGGACCACCTGTTCATAGCTGGAACTTGTTATCCTGAGCTGAGTCCTGTCAGATGCATCAAGTCATAATATTGAATGTATTCAACAACAAATCATAAGAAGATGAAAGTGGCACAACAATAAAGGATGAGTAGGACCAGAGTGCACAAGATAGCTGCATGAGTAGGTATCCTGGACACTCTTAGCACACATAAATTTACACAAACAGCTCCCCTTCATCTCTTTATTATTGCTTAATGCAGGATTCCTTATAGCCAGCTGAAAGAGGAGAAAATGCATGAGCTTGGTTTACAGCTAGGTTAGCTTAGTTGTGGATACAAGCTGAAAATGGTTGGCAAGTATACTACAACCACAACTATGAATGGATTCTTAAAACAGTGGCACAAGAAAATCTCCTACTGTGCAGATATTTGGGGGGGTATACTTTGCCATCCACTTTGTTTGGAGAAGAAAGTGGCCTAAGGTTAGAATACAAATGGACTCAAGAGAAGTTGTTAAAGAGCTGGTTATTAAAAATGAATAAAAATATAAATATAAATGAAACTAACTGTATTTCAATCTGTCAACCCAATTATACAGAGAAAGAAATTATTCAATTAACCTTTGACCACAATAATTAAACTGTTGTGAATATATTCTAAGGGCATAAAACAAACTGCAAAGGAATTAATTTCACTTTTAGTAAATTTATTAACAGTACTAGTAATTCTAACTCTGAAACTACTTTATATACTTAATAGGATAGATTATACATGTATATATTTATATTATTAAGAACAAAGGCATTATAGTCAAGGTTCTCCAGAGAGACAAAACTGATAGGAGATATGAGTATACAGAGACAGGTATATGAGAAGGGATTTATTAGATAAATTGGCTCACTCAATTACAAAGACTGAGACATCCCACAATAGGCCAACTGCAAGCTGGAGAACCAGGGAAGCCTGTAGTGTGGATTAGACCAAGTCCGAAGGCCTCAGACCCAGGGAACTTGATAGAGTAACTCTAAGTCTGAGGCCAAAAGCCCAAGAGCTCAGGAGGCCAGTGCTGTGAGTTCGAGAGTTCAAAGGCTAAAGAACCTGGAGTTCTGATACCCAACGGCAGGAGAAGAAGGGTGTACCAACTCCAGATGAGAGACAGAAGAATTCTCCCTCTGCCTTTTTGTTGCATCCAGGTCCCCAGATGATTTAATAGTGCCAGTCCACACTAGGGCAGATCTTCCCCACTCAGTCCACTGCCTCACAAGCCAATCTCCTCTGGAAACAATCTTACAGGCACACTTGAGGAAGCCCAATCATTTTAATCAAAAGCAAAACCACCTGGGTTTCCCTTTTGGCAGAAGAGGGACAGGTTCATTGTCTAGTGAATCATTAAGAATAAATAATGCTTTACCAGCTGAGTATCTCTTAATACAGTCAAGTTGATACTCAAAATCAACCATAACACAAGGATTCCACAATGAGAGAATAAAGATATATTATTTAAAAAGTCTAAAAATCTGTAATATTAAATTTAAATGGGAAGTATAAGCAAGACCTCATAATATAATGTAGAGATATAAATATAAGTACATATTTCTTAGCTCTGTCCACTGGTAGGGCTTATATGTAATGTAACGCAGTACCATCTGGTACACAGATCTTCCCTCCCCACCCCACTCCCACCCCTGGAAAGACGGAGAGCTCTTCGGAGAAATGTTTGATTCTATATCTGAGGGTAGGAAAGAAAAATGTGAGCTTGGGATATCTTGTAGCAGAAGGTAAGATAGTGCCCAAATACAAATGAGGGCATCAAAAGGACACAGGGGAAAGTTTGAATAATCTCCCAGTGGTCAAATTTAAGACAAATAGGATATTTTTTTAAAAAAAGATTGTTCGTGATTACAATATGTTCAATTAAAAATACTTACATGTCCATATTAATATTCAAAAGAGAAAGAAAAAGGAATAAAATAAAAGAATTAGAGAATCACTATTTTACAAATATTGGCATGGTAATTTGGGGAGGAAGGAGTTAAAGCAGCTGGATAGTGATCCATTTCTCTCCCAAATACCTGAATTATGGAGGCAGGAAGTACAGAGTAGTACTCTCTGGGAAAGAAGGCAGGTGACTTGGTCTAATCTCCTAATAAACACGCTAATATGAGAAGTGAACTTTCAGGTAATGAGATAATAATATTTGCTGGGAGGAGAGTTCTTTTCTTTGGAATGCCCTATCAGAATATCCCTGTAGGATCACTGTTGGCAAACAAAATTAGAATCTATGAAATCATGAAGCATGACTCCCTGGAAAATGTCATGTAATCTCTGTAACTATCTGGATATATAATCAAGATATTTTAAAACCTAAACACTACCATAATGTGAGATGACTCATAAACCTGACTTAGAGACTCCATTTCTAATCCCAATCCAGAAGTATATGCCCATTGTGAGATGGAATGCCCTGCATATGCTGCTAAACCTCTTTCTTCTTTATCTATAGATCTTAAGTACTTATATCCTTGAAATTATTAGTTCAGCTTGAAACTGGTCAATACCTCAAGTTCATGTGGGTATATGATCCTTTGTTGCAGCTCATAAATTATTCTGGCCTTGCTCAAAAATGGAAACCAAAACCATTGAATGAAATGTTGCTTGGGAACAGGACAGTCATATAAATTTAAAGTATCACATCACAGATTTCTTAGCACTAATAATGGGAAACAACTACCCTTAAGATGGTGATATCTTTGGGACAAACTGTCATTGTGTGCCTCCTAATGTGAAGCAATAAGATGTCCACTAAGAAGTATGCTTGAAAAAGTCTTTAAGTTTAATATATTCAAACTTCTAGAATGAACATCCAGTACAAGAATATTTATAGCAATGTTATTCCTGATTGTCCAGACAGAAAATAACCCAATGCCTTTCAACAGTAACACGGATGCATAAATTGTTGTAATTCATGCAACTGAACATTATGCACCAACAAAAAAGAGCAATTACCGATAAATGCAAATCATAGATGAAACTCACACTCATACTGATGAGCAAAACAAAAAAAGCCAACACAAAGATTGTGTCAGTATAATTTCATTTTTAAGAGATTAAAGAATAGACAAAACTAACCTATAGTAATAGAAGTCAAAAATAGTTATAATCTCTGGGGCCTATACCTGGGAAAGAGGACAATGAATCCTTCCAGGATGTTGTTAATGATCTAGAAGGTGGTTACATATCACACTGAGTTATGAACTTCATGCTCTTCAGGTTTTGTATACCTTGATTTTAAAAAAATAAAAATAGCGAAAAGAATTAGCATGAAGGACTGAGAATATTTTGTTAACCAAGAATTATTTAAAATTCTCTGTTCACACCAAAGATTTTAAAAAATTATTTTTTAGTTTCAATGTTTAAGAAAACCCTTATGAAAATATTTCAGTATTGATTCTTTGTATCTATTATTGTTTTTCAGATGTACAAGGGTACTTCAAAAAGTTCATAGAAAAATTTGTATTATCTTTCAATTCTATTTTTCCATGAACTTTTTGAAGTACCCTCATATATATCTGTAGAGGTTAGCTTTAATCTTTGGGAAAAAATCTAAGAAAATATATTGTAAAAATGAATTAAATTTCCATTTAGTTCAAACAATATGCAGAAAACAGTGCTCCCAAAGCAGTAATAAGAAGGAAAGAAGGAACGAAGGAACGAAGGAAATGAAAAACAGGTAAATCTTTGAATAAATTATATGGCCTTCCCTCATCTGAAACTGTACTATCATTTTGACAACAAGAATAGAATGTGAACACAGAGACATATTTAGAATGTTGCTTGAGCATATTTTCAAGTTTTTAATAATTAACTCATTGAGTGATGTTTGCTTCAATGTAGTATCATCATTAGCCAAAATAAAAACTTGTCATTGTCTATAGGTGAATACTTGCTACTTTGGAGACCCTAAGGAAGGGCAAAGGCACCTATTGCTAGAAAAAAATGACTTTCCATAGCAAAGTTTTTCAATTCCAAATGCTGTTCTTCTGTCTTAAGGGATCTCTGCTGTAACAAAATTCTTGTGCTCAATGGATTCTAGAAATTTTCTTGAATAGCATTATAGCAGACTTAGATCTATATTTCCTCTTGGGTGATGGGAGGAAGCTGCTTATGCTTAGCTTTCTGAAATCACTTTAAACTATAACCTGCATTAATGGAATGAGTGTCCTTAATGCTTATGTTGCACTCAGTTTAAAGATTCTCATAAAAATCCAGTACCAACTCGTTATGTGAGTTCCTTTATTTTAAAGGCAAAGAGATCAATGCAGTCTTGTTATTGAGATCTACAATGTGAACTCTAAGAAACCAGCACATCATCACTTCTAAATTACCCCCATGAATTTATGAATTAAGAATTACATGACTAGGCTCCTGGTTGTGTGCCTGTAACCCTCGTTCACTTTGCCTGTGTAATCTACTCTAAAGCTGGTAGGTCTTCTTGTCAAATAAATACTTTGCATAAAATATCACTAAGAAGATATCTATGAGATATTATTGTATAATTATCTCAGTATTTTATTTATCTTAACTTTGTTTTATAAAGTAAATCAACCCCTTTCCTACAAGTTTATAGAGCTGTAGAATTTCCTTTTCTCTTTTCTATTTTTTTAAAACTTAGTTTCCTGCTCGAGGCAGAGATGTTCCAGAGGAAGGCACTAAATCAAGCTGTTAGCTCTGCCCCATTATTTTATACACTTCAGGTTGCAACTAGCAATACCAATATAGAAATTTATATGGCCGCACTAAATAACTTCAAACTCAACATGTTTCTTCAAGGATGAACCTTCATATGCAGGTTGTACTTACTAGTAAAGCAGAAGCACACTAAAGATACTTAAAGGGTGAAAGAGGGCTGAGAGATTCTCTAGTTTTCAGTACTTGAACTGAAAGTTTTAGTAATGACAAAGATGATCTATTAAACACATTGCTTTTTATGGCCTAATTTTTCTGGGAGCTGTATGGATCAAAAGTATGCTGGCAGTTCAAATTGAAAAAAGAAAAAAAAAAAAGTCCAAGCTATTATGTGCCGCCAAATAATAGCCTGATATAGTAAAATAGTAAAGAAAAAACAAGACAAAGGGCCTGTAGGAGAATAAATGAAATATAGTATTATAGAATATTTAATCCACTGCAGACAGCCAGTAGCATTTAAGCAATATTAAAACAAAGAAAGAGTTTGAAGCTACAAACTGGGAAACTTTAATTAATTTCCTACTAATACTTTCTTTATATTTTCTTAAGGGACAGCTCCAGGACCTGATGGGGATTCATTTTTAAATAATGTTATATTCCCACTAACTGACCTTCTTGTTTCATCCAAATTATACAAAGGAAAAGAATACTTTGAGGTAAGTATTTTTGAGAAAATGGAAATCCTTGCAGTCTTTCTGAAGACAGCCTTCCAAACTGGCACCATGATTTTAAAATGGTCTATGCATTAATCCATTTGTAAGATATGATATGAAGGCAACCACTGAGTACATGTTTTCTGAAATGGATGACTGAAAGTTTCTGAGTTCATGATGGCACTTGATTAATTCTGAAACCCATTGAAAGTGTGGAAATCAGTAGTACAAATAAAATCTCTGTGAATTCAATAGTATATATAAAACCCATCTCCTGCACTATAAGAAAGTAATTTACATTACCCAAACATTTTCAAAACATCTTGGCATGTTAAATTTATGAAATCAATGCATTTATTATTATAGGAAGGAATACCCTCATGGGGGTCTAGAGGGAATTATCTTATTATTGCATGTAAATGGAAATACAGGTAATCAGTAAAATGATTTGCTGTATAAGCCATTTTAAATATTTTGGAGCTTTAACTCAAATCCCAACCCTATTTCTAAATGCAGCCTTCTTTGTTGTTGAAATAAAATTAGTCTCTCTGAAAATACAGTAAGAAGTGTCTTGATACACTTCTAAATTTTACTAATACCCCTGCTTCAGCTCAGATTCATAGATCTTATTTTCTGTATAGCTTTTGTAAGATCCAGCAAGCCTAAATTTAACATGATAAATGATCACTTAAAAGAAAATCACCCTGAAATCAATATTCTTAAATCTTTAGTCAATGTTGTTAACATGTTAGAGAGAATCTAAGTTGAACTCATCGAAAATAGGCTATCATAGTGATATGTTTAACATTGTTAGTTGTGATGTACATATACATTTATAAATAAATTAATTAACATATGTATATATGTTATGAAATATTTTTATTTTGAATGTCCAATATTTTAATGGAATCTTTCAATTAAGAATTCTAGCACTTCTGTAGTGCTAAATTTCCACTATTCAGAATTTATTATAACTTGATCCAGAATGCAAAAGTTTTCCTTCATATTACTCATGTAATGATGACTAAGAAAACAAAATATACAGGAAGCATGACTATTTAGTACATAACAGAGAATGTATTATTGTGAGGATTTAAGCTTAGTTTGTTTATATACAAGCAGTACTCCTGGTTATTATCTATTTACTACATTAGAACCAAATGTTAAGCACCTTTCTGACTAAAGACCTTAATTTGGATTATCCTTAAAATTAATGAGATTTTGTTGCATGTAAAGATCTAATATAATGTACTTAATATATGTTTCAAATAATTCAAATACTGCAACATCTAGTGTGCACACACACACATACAAATAAACTTTTATATATATATATATATATATATATATGCCCATAGAAATAATAGGAAGACTGGAAAAAAAGAATCACCATGAATTTTCACAACACAAAAGGGAAGTAGAATTTTTGGTAATAAACATACCAAAAGAATCCATTTTACTTTTACTATGCATTACTTACTTTTATTGTACATTATAAGTGTGCCTTAATAAAATATGGGTAAAATCTAATAAATTCATTGACTGTGCAGTTGGAGTTTTGTTCAATACAATGCATTCACCAATTTTAATTACGATGCTTTCACATTGATTTTTAATATGGATTTTTGAGAAGTGCAAATAGTAGGCTAATATGCATTATAAAATATTTTTATCTTTTAGGCCATGTTTTTGTTTGATTAACAGCTTGCCATATCTGTGTGATGATGTAGTTCAGTAACTCCTTTCCATGACAACCCATTAGACATGGCTAGGGAATTTTTAAATATACCAGTGTTTGGTCCCCAAAGATTCTCATTAGATTGATATGAGGCATGAACCAGACATGACTAATTTAAAAATAACTTCTAAGTTGATGCTAATATGTATGTAGGAGTGAAAACTCTTAGGATCTGGGAAAAATTGAATGTTCCTATCACCCCCACCAACCCACATACTAAAGTATTCATTTCTCAAAATCTTCACCAAAAAACACACACAAAAAAAATGAAGATAAGACTCACACTTTAGTCCTTCACCCTTAAACATCTGTTATCAGCTGTTTTTCTTGGATTGTTTCCTTGTTTCCCAAGACTGACACTTTGTTGGAATTCTGTCTCCTGTTGGCTCTCTTTCAATGTAAAACATCTAGGCATCATGTGTAAAACATCCAGGTAAAATTAAACCTTGTTAGAATATTACAGATGCAACTTAAACAGTTTTGACCATTGGTTCCCAAACAACTGGTTTTCATAATCAACATAAGGTCTACCTGGTGACTTTACCTTTAAGTGAGACTTAAAAAGTTGAAATAGCCCATACCTTGGACCTGGAGGGGGGTGCCAGCCCCCACCCCATGACCCACCGATGTGAGCCCAGCAGACCCTCGTGGCACTGGCGACCCCTCACCTCCCCTTGGACACATAGGAGAGCACCAGCCCCTATGGCCCAACTATCTGAGGGGTTCACTCTAAGACCACAGATTCTGGAACAGGACCCAAGGTGGCTTAACATAATCACCACGACACCTAATGTCAATCAAAGAAAATTCACCATGACAGAAGCAGCCAGGTCCACTCCACAGTCAATCTCAATTTAAGAGAAGAAGCAAACCCTCTACCAAATGACCAACCATCAATTTAAAAATGCTAGAATTACCAATAAACAAGAAGAAATGACACCACCAAAAGAATACAGTAATGCTCCAGTGAGAGACTCCATGAAACAGGGAATCCAGGAAATGTCTGAAAAAGAATTCCAAGCAAAGATCTTAAGAAAACTTGAAGAAATAAAAAAGACTCAATTAGAGAACACAATTAAACAAGAAAAAAATATCCAGAATATGAAGGAGGAAATCTACAAAGAGATTAGTACTTTTAAAAAGGAGTATAGAAGAACTTCTAAAAATGAAAGATTCAATGAAATAAAAAACATAATGGAGAGCTTGAGCAGCACGGTAGACCAAGCAGAAGAAGGAACTTCAGATCTTGAAGAGGGTCTTTTTGAAATAACTCAGGCAGACAAAAAAAAAAGGAAAAAAAATTAAAAATAATGAAGAAAATCTAAGAGAGGTAACAGACAACCTCAAGTGCTCTAATGTCTGAAATGTGGGTATTCTAGAAGGGGAGGAGAAAGGAAAAGGTATTGAAAATCTATTCAAGGAAATAGTGTGTGGGGCAAGATAGAGACCTTCAGAACAAGGAAGTTCAAAGGTCCCCAAACACATTTAATCCAAAAAGATGCTCCCCAAGACACATTATACTTAAATTTGCAGAGCTCAAAGACAAAAAGAGAATTCTAAAAGCAGCAAGAGAAAAGCATCAGATCACTTAAAGGGGAACCCCCATCAGACTAACAGCAGACTTCTCAACTGAAACCCTATAGGTCAGAAGAATGTGGAATGATATATTCAAAATACTAAAAGAAAAAAGTTGCCAGGAAAGAATTCTTTACCCAGCAAGGCTCTGCTTCAGAAATGAGGGAGAAATAGTGTATTTCCCAGACAAACAAAATTTACTGGAGTTCACCACCACACAACCAGCCCTGCAAGAAATTCTCAAGGGAGTCATACATCTGGAATCTGAATAATGGGACCAGTATCACAAATACACAAGAAAGAGCAAAACCTGCCATTAAAACAAAAATGCCAACAAGAAAGAGAAATCATCCAACCTTAAGTTTTCAACTAACATTGAAGAAGAGAAATAAAAGGGGAAATAATGATCAAAAGGTATTTAAACCACCTAAACAAGAAGCAATTAAATAACTGGAATTAAGCAACACTTGTCAATACCTACCCTAAGTGTGAATGGACTAAACTCCCCACTCAAAAGACACAGACTGACTGATTGAATTAAAAAGCTAGACCCAAGTACATGCTGTCTTCAAGAGACCCACCTTACCTGTAGAGACACACATAGACTAAAACTGAAGAGATGGAAAAGATATACCATGCAAATGGAAACAAAAATCGAGTAGGAATAGCTATTCTTCTATGGACAAAATAGACTTTAAACTAAAAAACATGAAAAGAGACAAAGAAGGCCACTATATAATGATAAAAGGATCTATCCAGCTAGAAGACATAATCATAAATATATATGCACCCGATATTGGAGCACCCACAGAAAGAGCAAACACTCTTAGACATAAAGAAAGAAATAGGCCCTAATACATTAACAGTGGGGGATCTGAACACCCCCCTCTCAGTAAGGGACAGATCTTCAGTCAACAAAGAGACACAGTATTTAATCAACACCTTAGACCACCTGGAACTGACAGATATATATAGAACATTTCACCCAACAACTAAAGAATATACTTTCTTCTCATTAGCTCATGGAACATTCTCTAGGATAGACCACATGTTAGGTCACAAATCTAGTCTCAGCAAATTTTTAAAAATTGAAATCATTCCTACTATCTTTTCAGACACAATGGAAATAAACAAGTGAAAATGAACAATAAGCAAAACTCTGGAAGCTATGCAAATACATGGAAGCTAAATAATAGGCTCCTGAATGACCTATGGGTCCAAGAAGAAATAAACAGGAAATTAAAAAATTTCTAGAAACTAATGAAAATAAAGATACATCATACCAGGGCCGAGCCCGTGGCGCACTAGGGAGAGTGCGGCGCTGGGAGCGTGGCGACTCTTCCGCCGCGGGTTCGGATCCTATATAGGAATGGCCCGTGCCCTCACTGGTTGAGTGCCGGTCACGAAAAAGACAAAAAAAAAAAAAAAAAAAAAAAAAAGATACATCATACCAAAACCTGTGGGATATTGCAAAAGCAGTACTAAGAGGCAAATTCATTGCAATAAATGCTTACATAAAAAGAACAAAAAGCCTTCAAATAAATGACCTAGCACTATGCCCCAAAGAACTTGAAAAACAACAACAATCCAAACCTAAAGGTAGCAGACAGCAAGAAATAATTAAGATCAGAGCAGAACTAAATGAAATAGGGATCCAAAGAACAATAGAAAAGATCAACAAAAGTAAAAGCTGGCTTTTCAAGAAGATAAATAAAATAGACAAACCATTAACTAGGTTCACAAAAACAGAAGAAAGAAGACCCAAATAACAAAAATCAGAAAGGAAAAGGGAGACATAACAACTGATACCACAGAAATACAGAGAATCACTAGAGACTATTATAAACACTGTATAGCAACAAATATGATAATCTGGAAGATATGGATAAGTTTCTAGACACATACAAACTACCCAGACTGAACCAAGAAGAGATAGAAAACCTAAACAGACCAATAACAAGCAAAGAAATTGAAGCAGTAATTAGCAATCCTCCAACAAAGAAAAGTATAGGTCTGGATGGTTTTATAGCTGAATTCTATCAAACTTTTAAAGAGGAGTTAATACCAATTCTCCTCAAACTATTCCAAACAATTGAAAAAGAAGCTATTCTCCCAAACTCATTCCATGAGTCCAATATAACTCTGATACCAAAATCAGATAAAGACAGAACAAAAAAAGATTACAGGCCAATATCCTTAATGAATTTAGACACAAAAATCCTCCACAAAATATTAGCAATCAGAATACAACAACACATTTAAAAAATTGTACACTACGATCAAGTGGGATTCTTCCCAGGGATGCAAGGATTGTTCAACATACAAAAGTCAATAGATGTGATACAGCACATCAAGAAACACAAGGACAAAGAACATAGGATTATCTCAATAGACGCTGAAAAAGCATTTGACAAAATTCAACATCCCTTCATAATGAAGACTTTCAACAAATTAGGTATAGAAGGAAAGTATCTCAACACAATAAAAGCCATTTATGACAAGTATCCTGCTAGTATCATTCTGAATGTGGAAAAACTGAGGGCCTTTCCATTAAGAACTTGAACAAGACAAGGATGCCCACTCTAATCACTTCTATTTAACATAGTACTAGAGGTACTATCCAGAGAAATCAGGCAAGAGAAAGAAAAAAGGGATTCCAGATTGGAAAAGATGACATCAAACTTTTTCTATTTGCAGGTGACATGATACTATATATAGAAAAACCTAAAGACTCTATCAAAAAACTCCTAGAGCTGGTTAATAACTTCAGTAATATTGCAGGATACAAAATAAATGGCCCCAAATCAGATGAATTTATATACTCAAATAATGAGCTAACAGAAAGAGAAATAAAGAAAGAAAGCCCATTTACAATTGTCACAAAAAAATAAAAATAAAAAAACCTATGGATCAATTTAATCAAGAAAGTGAAGACCTCTACAATGAGAACTAAAAATGACTTCTAAAAGAAATTAAAGAAGACACAAAAAGATGGAAAGGTATTCCATGCTCTTGGATTGGAAGAATTTACATTGTGAAAATGTCTATATTATCCAAAGTAATCTATAGATTCAGTGCAATCCCCATCAAAATACCAATGACATTCTTCACAGAAATGGAAAAAGTCTTACTTTTCATATGGAACAACAAAAGACCCCAAATAGCAAAAGCAATCCTGAGCAAAAAGAATAAGGCTGGGGGCATAATACTACCTGACTTCAAATTATACTACAAAGGTATTGTAACCCAAACAGCATGGTACTGGTATAAAAATAGACATTCAGAACAGTGGAGTAGAATTAAGAACCCAGAAATCACCCCTTAGGGTTATAGCCATCTGATATTGGACAAAGGCAACAAAATCTACATTTGGAAAAGACTGCCTCTTCAACAAGTGGTGCTGAGAAAACTGGGTATCCAAATGCAGAAGAATGAAAGTAGATATGCATCTCTCACCACACACTAAAATCAACTCAAAATGGATTAAATTCTTAAGTATAAGACCTGAAACTGTAAAATTACTAAGGGAAAATATAAGTGAAACTCTTCAGCAACTATGTCTGGGCACAGACTTTATGAACATGAGCCTGAAAGCACAAGCAGCAAAAGAAAAAATAAACAAATGGGACTATATCAAGCTAAAAAGCTTCTGCACAGCAAAGGAAACAATCAACAAAGTGAAATGTCAACCTACGAAGTGGGAGAAAATTTTTGCTAACTATGTATCCAACAATAGATTAATATCCATAATATACAAGGAACTCAAACAATTATACAGTATAAAAACATATAACCCAATTAAAAAATGCACAATGGAGCTGAAAAGACATTTTTCATAGGAAGACATACAAATGGCCAACAGGTACATGAAAAAATGCTCAACATCACTAATAATCAGGGAAATGCAAATTAAAACTACATTGAGATACCACCTCACTCCAGTTAGACTGGCTATGATCAAAAAGATAGTGAATAACAAATGCTGGCGAGGGTGTGAAGAGAAGGGAGCTATCTTACACCGTTCGTAGGACTGTAAATTAGTACAACCATTACGGAAAACAGTTGTTTGAGGTTTCTCTAACAACTACAGATAGATTTTCCATATGATCAAGCAATCCCACTTCTGGGTATATACCCAGAACAATGGAAATCATTGTGTCTAAGGGATCCCTGCACTTCCGTGTTCATCTCAGCTCTATTTACAATAGCCAAGACATGGAACCAACCTAAATGTCCATCGATGGACGATTGGACAAGAAAACTGTGGTATATATACACCATGGAATACCACTCTGCCATAAAAAAGAATGTAATACTTCCATATGGAACAACATGGATGAGCCCGGAAAAACTTATGTTCAGTGAAATAAGCAAATCACAGAGGGATAAATACTGCATGTAATCACTCATATGTGAGAGCTAAGAGAGAAAGAAGGAAGGAAAGACCACAGTAGTGTGTTGGACTTGCAGAGGGAGAAAACATTCCTTTGGCTACAAAGTGGAATCTGAGGGGAAGAGGAGGGAGAAGGAGGTTGGGGATAATTGGGTGGGGGTCACGGGGTACAAATGCAATTTGTGGTAATGGGTATGCTGCCAGTATGAATCTGGCCCCACATCACGGGCACGAGGGGTGACAATCAGCTTTGTATCTCATGAATATTCATAACCAATTAGAAAACAAGAGTTGAAATAAAGGGATTTTTTTTTAAACCTACAATACTCTGAAATTACTATATTTGGCTTAATTTATAATTAATTGAGAAAAACATACATATAGAAACATTGACTTCTATATCATGGATTTCGATTTTCTAATCATTGTGGACCTAGAAAATGAATGAATGTGGCTTCCTAATTATGATTTTTTATTATTACCACTACTATAAGTATATGAATTCACATATATTTAGTCTTTTTTATATACCAGGCTGTGTTCTGACATGAAAGATCAATTAATTATTTTAATTTATACAATAATCTTCTATAGAACTGTGTACAAATATACAATTATAAATAATGCAATATAAATTAGGTACTACTATCATCCCCATTTCTCAAAGATGAAGATTACAAACAGAGGTGAAATAACTCACCTAAGTTCACACAGCTCATAAGAGATAAGTGGAAATTGAAGCTCGACAGCTGGATTCAGTGTTGACACTCGGTCTACAAACTATTGTACTTTATGCTTAATCTTTGTTAACACTTTATGTTGTATCTTTAATAAAGCTATATTGTAGACAAGGACACTGAGAATTAGAGAACATAAGAAATTTTCTAAATCAAGTAGCTAATAAGTGACATAGCTAACATTTCTGCTAACATATAAAATACTAAATTCCATCACTTTATACCACTCATAGTACCTTATAAATGCTCATTGAAGTTAAATTAAATGTTTTCTAATTGTAATAACTTCTTGAAGATAAATCAATTTTATGAAATGATTTCTTGCCTAAGATATGTACATTTGTCTACTCTTTGGTGTCATATGATTATGGATTCACCTTGAAAAATTGGCTCTGCAATTTAAAAAATTAAGATAAAATTTAATGTAAAATATAAATATATTAATTTATTCACTTTAAATCACAACAACATCTGGAAATCCACTATTCCTGATGTGAAAACAATTTTATGCATATTAATTTTGGCAACGTTTACTTTCATTATTCCATTTTTTGGATATTTTTTAGATTCATTTTATACTAGGTTAAATTTTCTTAGTTGCCAATGAGATAATACATGTAAAATTTGAAACACATTTTTACACTGGTTGCTTCATTTTGTTTTCAAAAATAAACACTTTTTGTAGATGATGAATAATAAATATTAAATAGTGAATATGTTAGTAAAAATGCACTTTCTTAAGTCAGGAATGCAGGCTCTTCTAAATTTCATACTACTTATAAGATGATGTTTGGTTTTCAATGTGTATCTACCATAGGATTTGACATAAAATTATTTATAGTGGAAATAATTATCTATTCTGTAGTATAGTATATACCTCTACACATAGTTAATCTCTAATATTTCTATACACACAAATATATGTGTATGCATTAGTGTAAAACTGTAGTATATTGTATTAATGGTTACTTTGCAAATTGTCTTTCAGAATAAAATATTATTGACTCTAACTTATGTTGCATGACATATTGTTGAGTAAGATGGCCGACTAAAAGGACTTACTGCTCATCTCTCCCACAAAGACAAAACAATGAATAAACAACTACACTTGGATGAAAATAAATAAAGGAGACTGCTGGAGCACCTCAAAAGAGTAATAGAAATGCTAAGAATGACAGAAACTCAGGATAGTCACATAGAGAATGAAAGAAAACATCCAGTCTTCACCACCCATCCCCAGCCAAGAGCAGCAGGGAACCAGGAAGAACTTCTTCATGTAGGGAAAAGGTAAAGGGAGAGGAACTCAGCATTAATACCTTGGACACCTATCATCCTTACCAGTGTGGGCCATGGCAGACTTCACAGGCACTAAGCCAAAATGAGGGATCTACCTGGTGTTCACACAACTGTGCTCCCCCAGAGGAGCCAACACTATACATCTCCCTCTGTGACCTGCACAGCTACTGTGCCATCTCAGAACTGGAAATGCTGCTAGAGAGTGTCTTACCCTGGGAGTGAGTGGCATCCATTCATCCCCAAGACTAAGCCACCATTGAACTAACTTCATCAAGCAGAGCTTAGCACAGTAGTCTACCATACCCTGAGAGACTAGGCAGTTGTGGAACTTCTCTACCCATCCCTCCCAGCCGTAGTTGTGCTCTTCCCTCTCAGGGTAGAACTAAAGCTCCCTCAAGAGAAATCATTAACTACTCCTTCCAGTCATGGTTATTTTGAACTCCCCTAGGACTGAGCTTAAAAGGTGCATAGCCCTCTGGAGAATTACTATCTTGCCTGAGAAACTGCTTGGTCAAAAAGCTGCTTGGTTAAGAAGTTGCTTGACTGAGCTGAGCAGCTGTGCATCCCAGGGATGAGCTAACATAGTACCATTTGTCCCAGGAAAACAGAGCAGTAACTGAGCTGAACAACTTTAGTACTCTGCTTCACTAGAGCTGTATTATTTCTCTAGAGACTGCTGCTGAGACACCCTTCCCCCAGGAAGTGAAATGAGTACCATGTGGCTCTCTGTTCTCCAAGACCGAAATGACAGCTGCTTCTCATAATTCTGGATTCTTGCTGCCACTGCACTTGGCCTTACAGAGATTGAGATATTGCTGAGTCTTATCATTCCAGGGGCCTAGTCACAACTATGTGGTATCTCACTCTTGGAAACTAAGTGACAGCTGAGCCACTCCATGTTCATAGCTGGAGAACCTGTCTAGAGACTAAACCACAGTATCTACACAGAAATAGAATCACCACATTATCTTTAAATAGCAAGCTAAGTCCCCACTGCAGGTGAAAGACTGTGTATGAAAGCCACTCTGTAAAGTTTAGAAGAGGTGATTATTTCACCAGATGCACAGAAATCAATGCAGGGACACAAGAAACATGAAAAAGCCAGAAAGCATGATACCACCAAAGGAACACAATAAAACACCAGTGACAGAACCCAAAAGGGGGAAAAGTGGCTGGAAAAGCAATTCAAATGACTATCTTAAGAAAACTCAATGAGTTACAAAAGAATACAGGGAGATAATTCAGCAAATCAGAAAAACAATTTATGATATGAACAAGAAATTTGACAAAGAATCAGATACCATAAAAAAGAACCCAACACAAATCCTACAGCTGAAGAATTCAATGAATGAAATAAAAAATATAATGAAGATGTTCCTCAGCAGACTTGAGCAAGAAGAAGAATCTCTGAACTCAAAAAGAGATTATTTGAAATTTTCCAATCAGAAGAAAAAATAAATAAAAATAAAAGAAAGAAAATAATTTTTTAAAAGATTGAATAAATTCTACAGGAATTATGGGAAACTGTTAAGCAAACAAATCTTCAATTGTGGTCTTTCCCAAAGAGAAGGAGAAAGAAAAACGCATTGAAAACCTATTTAGTGAAATAGTGGGTGAAAACATTCCAAGTCTTGGGAGAAATATGGAAAAACAGATCTAGGAAGCTCAAAGGTTCCCAAATGGATTCAACCCCATAAGGTCCTCTCCAGTTCACATTATAGTCAAAATGTCAAAATGTCAAAATTCATAAACAAGTGGAATTCTAAAATCAACAACAGAACAGCATCAGGTCACATATAAGGGAATCTACATTAGACTAACAGCAGATTTCTTAGCAGAATTCTTACAGGCAAGGAGACCAAAGGATGATACATTCAAGATGCTGAAAGAAAAAAATTGCCAGCCAACAATACTGTATCCAACAAAGCTATCCCTTAGAAATACAGGAGAAATAAAATCTTTCACAGACAAGCAAAAACAGAGAATTTATCACCACTTTATTGGCCCTACAAGAAATGCTAAGGGGGCCCTATCTAGAAGTGAAAGGAAGACAGTCACCATCCTAGAAAACACACAAAAGGATAAAATTCACTGATAAAGCAGGTACAAAAATAGGAAAGAAAAAGGAATCAATCATTATCCCTACAGAAAACACCAAACTTCAATGATAAACAGTAAGAGAGGAAGAAAGAAAACTAAGATATACAAAACAGAAAATTATCAACAAAATGGCAGAAGTTCTCACCTATCAATAATTACCTTGAATGTAAATAGATCAAATTCCCCTACAGATGTAAATAGATCAAGTCACTCCACCTATAAAGACACACACAGACCAAAAGTGAAGTGAGGAAATAACATATCCCACGCAAACAGAAACCAAAAGTGACCAAAAGTAGCTATACTTACTTCAGAGAAAATAGACTTGAAGTCAAAAACTGTGAAAAGAGACAGAAGATCATTATATTATATTAAAGAGGTCAATTCATAAATTGGATATAACAATTGTAAATATATATGCACCTAACATTAAAGCATATATATAAAGCAACTGTTATTATATCTAAAGGAGAGATAGACTCCAATACAAACATAGTTGGATATTTCAATGCCTCACTGTCAGCTTTACACGGATAAACTAGACAGAAAAATCAATTAAAAAAGACTTTGGATTTAAACTGCACTATAGTAGGAAGGGGGAAGGGAGAAGAGGATAGGGAGAGATTGGGTAAGGAGTGTAAAGAATAATTACTATTTGTAATAATGAACATGCTAACAATATTGATTTGCTCAACATGTTTTACACAGGTAATGGTAGTCAATGTGGTACCCCAAAATTTATATATAATCAATATTGCTTCAATTTCAAAAAAAATAATTCTTATCCAAGGTCCGTTCAAGCACATTCCTCACTGAATTTCTTGCTATGATGAAAGCTTGTCCATCAGGATAAATATATATTTTCTTTAGCCACATAATGTGGACTATATTTTACACTATATTTTCATTTTCCACCAGCTACTAGGAAACTCAGAAGAAAATTTAATACCTGAAAAATAAAATAAACTGCACTATAGACCAAATGGATCTTTAATATATTTATAAAACATTCCATCCCAGAGCTGCAGAATACACAATTTTGTCATTAGCACTTGGAATATTCCTCAGGATTGACCATATGCTAGGCCAGAAAACAAGTCTTAACAAATTTTAAAAAATTGAAACTATATCAAGTGCATTCTCTGGCCAAAATGGAATAAAACTAGGAATCAATAGTGAGAGAAACACTACAAATTATACAAATACATGAACATAAAACAGTGTACTCCTGAATGGATGAAGAAGAAATTGAGAAGGAAATTTAAAAATCTCTTGAAACAAATGAAAATAGATACCAAAACCCATGGGATATATCCAAAGCAGTATTAAGAGGAAGGCTAAAGACATAAATGCCTACATCAGAAAAGTAGAAAGACTTCAAATAAACAACCTAGCAGAGCATATTATGGAACTAGAAAAGCAACAAGAAACCTAATCCCAAATTGGCAGAAGGAAAGAAGGAATAAATATCAAAGCAGAAATAAACAAAATTTGGGACTAACAAAACAATACAAAAGATTGGCAATACAAAATGCTGGTTTTTGAAAGGATAAACAAAATTGACAAGCCATTAGCTAGACTAACCAGGAAAAAAAAAAAAAAAAGAAAAGACTCAAAATCAGAAATGAAAAAGGAGACATAACAACTGATATTACAAAAACACAAAGAATCAATAGAGATTATTATGAACAACTATATGCCAACAAATTGGAAAACTTAGAGGGAATGGATAAATTCCTGGGCACATACAAGGCACCAATATTGAACCAAGGAGAAATAGAAAACCTGAATAGACCAATTACTAATAATGAGAATGAATCAGTAATAAATATTTCCCATTAAAGAAAAGGCCAGGACTGAATGGATTCACTGCTGAATTCTACCAATCATTTTGAAAATAATTCATACCAATTCTTCTCAAACTCTTTCAAAAAATTGAAGAGAAGTAAACTCTTCCAAAGTCATTCTAAGAGGCCAGCATTACCCTGGTACCAAACCAAAAAAGGAAACAAAATAAACAAACAACAATAACCAAAATAAACCTATAAGCCAATATCCCTGATGAAAATTGATGGAAAAATCCTCAACAAAATACTAGCAAACCAGCAATGTATGCAAAAATCATTCACCATTTTCAAATGGGATTCATCCCAAGAATGCAAGTTTGGTTTAATATATGTAAATCAATAAACATGACACATCAACAGAATGAAGAACAAAAGCCATATGATCATCTCAATTGATGCAGAAAAAGAATTTGATAAAATTCAACATCCTATAGAATAAAAATCCTCAACAAATTAGTTATAGAAGAAATGTACTGCAACATAATAAAGGCCATATATGATAAACTGACAGCTAATATACTGAAAGGGGAAGAGTTGAAAGCTCTTCCTTTAAGAACTGGAAGAAGATAAGGATACCCACTCTCTCAACTCTTATTCAAGATGGTACTTGAAGTCCTACCCAGAGCAATTGGGCAAAAGAAAGAAAGAAATAGCATCTAAACTGGAAAAGAGGAAGTCAAATTTTATTTTAAGAGAAAAAGTTTGTAGATGATATGATCTTATATATTTAAAAACCTAAAAGCTCCACCAAAATATCTTAGAACTGATAAATGAATTCAGTAAAGTTGCAGGATACAAAATCAACACACAAAATCAGCAGCATTTCTATACACCAATAATGAGCAAGATGAAACGGAAATCAACAAACAATTCTATTTATGGTAGCTACCAAAAAAAATCCTAGAAATTAATTTAACAAAGAGAAAGATCTCTAAAGAAAAACTATAAAACGCTAATAAAACAAATTAAAGAGGATACAAAGAAATCAAAGTACATCCTGTGTTCACAGATTAGAAGAATAAATATTGTGAAAATGACAATACTACAAAAGTGATCTACAGATTCAGTGCAATCCCTATCAAAATACCAATGTCGTATTTCACAGAAATAGAAAAATAATCCTAAAATTAATATGGAACCACAAAAGACCCCACATAGTGAAAGCAATCCTGAGCAAAAAGAACAAAGCTGAAGGCATCTGCCTGACTTAAAAATACACTACAAAGAGGCTGGCTGATTAGATCAGGTGGTTAGAGTGCAGTGTTATAACACGAAAGTCAAGGGTTCACATCCCAAAACCAATCAATTGCCAAAAATAAAAAAATAAAATCTACAAAGCTATAGTAAACAAAACAGCATGTTTTTACTGGCATAAAAACAGACACATAAACCAATGAAACAAAATAGACAACCCATAAATAAAGCCATTTATTTACAGCAAACTGGTTTTTGATAAAGATGTCAAGAGCATTTATTGAGGAAAGGACAGTCTCTTCAATAATTGATGCTGGGAAAACTGGATAACTATTTGCAGAACAGTGAAAGTAGACCCTTATATCTCACCATATACAAAAATCAACTGAAAAAGTATTCATGACTTAAATGTAATATCTGAAACCATGAAATGCTAGAAGGAAACAAAGGGGAAACACTTTAGGACATTGGGCTGGGCAAAGGCTTTATGAAGAGGACCTCAAAAGCACAGGCAACAAAAGTAAAAATAGACAAATTGGATTATTTTAAACTAAAAAGCTTCTGTACAGCAGAGGAAACAATCAACAGAGTGAAGAGACAGCCTACAGAATGGGAGGAAATATTTGCAAACTAGGCATCCAACAAGTGATCGATATCTAGAATACACGAGAACCTCTAATAACTCAATAGTAAGAAATAAAAAATCTGGTCACAAATGAGCAAATGAGCTGAATAGAAAGTTCTCAAATGAAGAGATACAAATGACCAACAGATATATGAAAAAATGCTTAACATCATTAATCATCTTGGAAATGCAGATCAAAACAAAAATGAGTTGTTATCTAACTCCAGTTAGAATAGCTACTGATGAAAGGATAGAAAATAACAGATGCTGGTGAGGATGCAGAGAAAGGAAACCCTTATACACTGTTGGTGGGAATATAAATTATTACAGTCGTTATGGAAAGCAGTCTGGAGTTTCCTCAAAATACTACAAGTAGAGCTAAAATATGATTGAGCAATCTTATTACTGGATATATGTCCAAAAGAATGAAAATAGATTTATTGAAGAGATATTTGCACTCCCATGTTTATTTCAGCACTATTCCTGATAGCCCAGATATGGAATCTATCCAAGTGTCCACCAACAGTTGAATGGATAAAGAAAATGTGGTATATATATATATACACAATGGAATACTATTCATCCCTAAAAATAAGGAAATACTGTCATTCGCAGCAACATGGACAAGCTTGGAGGACATTATGTTAAGTGAAGGAAGACAGGAACAGAAAGAGAAATACCACATGTTTTCACTCATATGTGAAAGCTATGGAATCAGATCCTGTAGAAGTAAGAGAACAGAATGGTGGTTGCCAGAGGTTGGAAAGGGAAGGGGTAGGGGAGATACTGAGAGGTTCGTTAACAAATACAAAAGACAAGTAGAGAGAAGAAATAATATCTAGTGTTCTACAGCACTGTAGGGTAACTGTAATTGACATTAATGTATTGTATACTTTCAATTAGCTAGAAGAGAGGATTTTTGAATCTTTCCAACACAAATAAATTATAAATGTTTGAGATAATAGGGGGAAAAATCAGTGGTTGCCAGAGTTTCAGGGATGAGGGAGAAAGGGAGAGAGGGATAAATAGGTGGAGCACAGATGATTTTTTAGGGCAGCAAAACTATTCTGTATGATACTGGAATGGCGAATACATAATATAATGAATTTGGCAAAACCCATACAACTGTACAATACAAACAGGGAACTCCAGTGTAAAATTAAGTTAATAACAATACATCAATAATGATTTATAATTGCAACAAATGTACCACACTCATGTAACATGTCAATAATAGGAGAAACTGTATATGTTGGCGAGGGGGAGGGAATGGGAAATATCTGTACTCTCTGCTCGATGTCTCTGTGAAACTAAAACTGCTATAAAAATAAAGAAAAAAACATATTGTTATGGTGTATTAACTTCAAATTATTATAGAATTCAACAAATCATAATAGGAATAGTAATTTGGAGAAGTGGTACTACTTCCAATAATAGACACATGTCACATTAACCCAGAACAAATTCCAATCAAGCAGTCAAAATAGTTGCTAGAGCAGGCAGCGTTTTCATTTCCACAATGCTGTTTTTGCTGTGAAGTATACCTCCTACTCTGCTAGAATCTGCCCCCACCAGAATCTGTATTTTCTAAATTAGTGAATGACCCTTCCTCTTACCTAGTTTCTCAAGTCAGAAACCTAGGACCATTTTAACTCCCATCTCTTTCAACCCATATGACATCAGTCAAAATATCTTGTTGACTTTACTTCCTTTAACAGTTTGAATCTTCCTACTTCTGCCATTTTTATGTTACTAGCCTGGTATGTTATCATCCTTCCTTATCTAAATTAATGTGTAATCTTCTAAAAAGTATGTCTGCCTCAAAAAGTACTATCCATTATCAGTTCTACATGATATAGCCAGAGTGAGCTTTTCTCAATCATTTTTATGAGGTCTACCCCTAATTAAAACAATAAATTTATCTTTATTGCCCTCTAAATATCACTGACAAATCTAGCATAGCAGTACCTTCCACACCTGTAGGTCTCAACTGGAGGTAGTACCACTTCCCTGGAATATATTTTTTAAAGCACAGCAGTAGTTTTGCATGTCACGATGTCCAGAAGTGAAGATAACATTCATTATTTAGAACTCTGGGATGCTAAAGACCCTGTCAAGCACAGGACAGCATCATGAAATGAATTATCAAATTCAGAAGCCAGTAGTGCCACCATTGAGAAACACCAAGGTCTTGATTATGATCATCTTCTCATCTCAGCTCTGTCTCTTGACATTTACTCTATATGATCCCAGTACACAGATTCACACACACACCCCAACACCCATACCACCCCCCGACACACACACATGCACACACAAACACACATTGATTCAACTTTTGGGGGATATTTTAATTTCCTAAATGTACCACAAGTATAGGTTTTCCACAACACCCTGTTTTATGGTTTTTGTATAATTTATTATGGTGAAGTTTTATTTGTTTGTTTGTTTGTTTTTACTATTTCAGGATTGGAAAACTCTTCAGCACTAACATAGTCACAATACTCAGTACTTCTCACCTAGGGAATATTTATAAGTTTAAATGTTTATAAGTTGAAGAAGTGAATCTATCCCTTCATTTACTATGTCAGTTTTACCTTATCCTATTACTTAACAAAGTATATGAAACACCTTTTTGAGAGTGATGTCACAAAGATGGCAGACTAGATGAACCCCAGTATCACTCCCCCCGCCCACAATAAATCAACTTAAAGTAATTGAAATTCACAACTGCCATCCTGAGACCACTGGAACCTGGGGAAAGAGCAGAAACCTGCTGAGTCTCAGAAGGTGTTTAAAGCTACATGGGCTGAAGGAGGTATCACTTTGATCAATCTCAGCCCCAGCTTCTTCCCAGGCTGGTGTGGCACGGCACACAGAGAAGCCCCCTGGAGACTGCAGGACTGCTGCAGTGCTTTTTGTGTGAAGCTGCTTAGAGCATCCAAACAAGAAAAGTGCTATGACTGTTGGCAAAAATGTATTGCTTTAGAACACCCCATTTTATTTCTCAAGCTAATGTGACTACTTCCAGGGTTTCCTCTGTTCTCACAGAGGAGGGATGAGCCACAAGTGAGGGAAGGAAAGAAGTCACATTAGAATGCTCCATCTCCCACCATCAGGGCTGGGAGAGCACCATAAGTGGAGAAGGGCATTGGACCTGCTGCCTCGGAGGTGAGTGGGGAGAATAAGAAGTGGGTGTCTGATTTACCCAGAAGTCTGTGAGTCTTATTTGAGGCTTCCACCATGGGAGATGTTTAGAATTCATGTGGGGGTGCTGGCCCACCAGGAGTGCATTTAGGTGCAATATTGGCCTCCCGATCAGCACAGGCACAACACTGTAGAGACTCATCAGTATGATAGAATTGGAAGGGGCACAATGGGAAAGACTCAGTCCTGAGCCAGATTGTCCACACAGCTCAGTTGCTTTTGTGGAGTCTCCACATGACCTGGAAATGACTAAAAGACCAACAATTAAAATCTAGTCTGGACAAAAATTTTCCCTAGATGGAGAAACAGTGGCAAGGCAGTAATTTAGCTCAGGCACAGCATTCAAGATCTGGTCCCTGCAGTTATTATTCCCAATCCCAGAATTAACATAGGATAGAAATTAGTTCTAGTGCAGTGTTTAAGTGGTGTTGGTCGCTATCAATTCACCACAACATAACAAAAATCCCACAGACTGGAGACCAAGTTCTTATATTGAGCAGTAAAGGTGTAACAGCACTAAAGAACATATGCAAAACACAGAAGAGGTAGCCATCTCCTCAAATGTGCAGCCATCAGCATAAAGACACAAAGGTCAAGAACAAACAGAGAAATATAACAGTACCAAAAGAAACCAAAGCGCCAGCAATGAATCCTGAAATACAGTGGATTTATAAAATGTCTGATGGAGAGAATTCAGAATAATCCTTAAAAGATGTTCAGAGTGTCACAAGAAAATACAGACAGAAAACTAAATGATATTTGGAAAACAATGCAGGATCAAAACAAGAAATTTGACAAAAGAATAGAATCAACTAAAAAAAATGATTAGAAATTCTAGAAATAAGAATACATTATCTGAACTGAAAAACTTAGTAGAAAGCTCCAACAGCAAACTTGATCAAACAAAGGAAAGAATCGGTGAGTACAAAGACAGAACATACAAAATTACCCACTCAGAAGAGCAAAAGAAAAAAAAAGAATAAGAAAAACCTAAAATAGAATTGCAGAAATTAGAAATTATGGGACATCTACAAATGAAATAACCTCCATATAATTTGCTTACTCAAAGGAAAGGAAAAAGGAAGAGACCTAGAAGGCATATTTAAGAAATCACAGCTAAAGATTTCCAAAGTATGAAGAAAGATGACAGAATGCATGAATAGAAATCTCAGAGTTAACCAATGAAATTTGATCCAAAGAAGAATACCTGAAGACACATCATAATAAAATTATAAAAAACCAATTAACAAAAACCAAGACAAAGAAGTTTACCGAAAGCAGCAAGAGGAAAGAAACACATAACATTTAATACAACTTCAATACAGCTTTCAGTAGATTTCTCGGCAGAAATCCTACAGGCAAGGTTAGAGTAAAATGATATATTCAAAGTGTTGAAGGAAAAAAAAACGTCAACAAAGAATTCTATATCTAGAAAAGATTACCTTCAGATATGAAGGAGAAATAGTCTTTTCTACACAAACAAAAGCTAAAGAACTCATCAACACCAGACTTGCCTTGCAAAAAATGCTAAAGAGAGTTCTTCAATCTGAAAGAAGATGATGCTAAAATGCTTCTGAACAATGAACAGATCTAAGAAGAAATCAAAAAGGTAATTAAAAATTCCTGGAGGTAGATGAAAATGTAAACACAACATACCAGAAATTATAGGATACAGCAAAAGAAGTTCTAAGAGGAAAGTTTATGGTAATAAATGTCTCCATGATAAATGAAGAAAGACTTCGAATGAACAACCTAACCTTACATCTCAAGGAACTAGAAAAACAATAACAAACCAAACTCCAAATTAGTTGAAGGAGAGAAATAGCAAAGATAGAGCAGAAATTAATTAATTAGAGATTTAAAAAACAGCACAAAAGGTTGATGAAGCAAAGAGGTGGTTTCTCAAAAGATAAACAAAATTGATAAGCCTTTAGCTAGACTAAAAAAGAAAAAAGAGAAAAGACTCAAATAAATAAAATCAGAAATAAAAAAGGAGACATTACAACTGACACCACAGAAATACAAAGGATTCTAAAAGACTATTACAAACACCATATGCTAAAAAACTGGAAAACCTAGAAGTGGATGAATTCTTGACACATAAAACGTACAAAGTTGAATCATGAAGAATTAGAAAACATAAACATGCCAGTAATGAGTAATGAGATTGAAGCAGTAATAAAATGTCTCCCAACAAAGAAAAGCCCAGGAAGGCCGTGGTGACAAATTCAACCAAACATTTTAAGAAGAACTAATACCAATTATTTTCACACTCTTCTGAGAAATTGAAGAGGATAGAATATTTCCAAACTCATTCTATGAGGCCAGCATTACCCTTATATAATAACCAGGAAAAGGTACAACAAAAAAAGAAAACTACAAACCAATATCACTAATGAACATAGAAAAATTAAGATGACAATATAATTTCTAGCCACATGATTGAGTTTTTAAGAATTGGTAAGTTTTGACATCTCTAGCACATGGTTAAGAAAGGATTTCATCTTCTCTTGCATGTAGTCCTTAGAGGTATGATCTAGCATATGTTTCCCCCAAACAGTTGATTTCTTCTTAAATCCATTCACTGTTTAGAAAAGGCTGTAGTTTAATCTCCATGTATTTGTCCAGTTTCCAATGTTCCTTCTGTTGTTCATTTCCAATTTCATTTTGTTGTAGTCAGACAAGATATTAGGATTCCAATTATTAAAAATGTGTTGAGACTTCTTTTGTGACCTAACATGTGGTCTATTCTAGAGATTGTTTCATGTACTGCTGAGAAGAATATGCATTCTGTTGCTGCGGGACAGAAAGTTCTATAAATGTCTGTTAGGTCCAATCAGTCTAAAGTGGAGAATAACTCTGATGTTTCTTTGTTAATTTTCTGTAGGACTCTGTCCACATTTCCTTTATACAAGGATATCAGTCATATTGGATTAGGACTCACTCTTATGTCTTCATCTTGACCAATTATATCTGAAAAGTTTCTATTTCCAAATAAAGTAATATTCTGAGGTTCAAGGGGTTAGGACTTTAATGTGTTCTTATGGGAGATGTAACTCAACCCATAACTCTAAGATAAAGTGTTTACTTTTAAAAAGTGACTTTTCCTCTAAATATACAAAATAACACTCACATGTTTTCCTTTACTATTTATTTATTTATTTTTACTTATAAGTACACAGTATGAAATATGATATACAGATGCTCCTTGACTTACAATGGGGTTACATCCAGATAAAGCCACCATAAGTTGAAAATATCATGAGTCAAAAATGCATTTAAAAAAACCTATCAAACGTCATAGCTATGCTCACATGATGGGTCTCTTTCCTCCTGAAATTGGAGGAAAAATCTTAAGGTTGTGTCATGAACGGGCCATCTCAGCATGGAGTGTAAGCTGGAAATGTATGGTGATTGCACATCTGCCCCATTGAGGGTTGCCTTAGACAGTGTTGAGCCAAATTCTCCCATAGGCAGTGAAATTGGTGAAACTGTAAAGAGAATTAAGCTCCACCTCCTGGAGAAAGAATTATCATCAAATAGTTTCTGGATATGTATTAAAACCACTACCATAAATAATTATTTTGGGGGGAGATGTTTTGAGGCTAGGCAAATATCCTGTTTCTCTTTAAGGCATCTATCACTAATTTTAGCATTCATCAGTGAATATTACCCACAAAAAATATTACTATGTTATTCTAATGGTGATTTTGTATTTCCCTCATTTCTTCTATATTTATTAATTTAAATCATTTTGTAAGAAACAGTATCCCCTTCTCCAGTTTATTCATTTATTTTATCATTTATATCAGCATGAGATCATGGACATTTATTTTATTTTGGAGGTATTAATCAATATGCTTTGTTTTTATTTTGTTGCTCAGATTCTTTTGACTAGCGATAAGGACCTTGTTTATTTCTGTGTTCTTTTGATATGCTCTGTAGGATTTTTTTGTTTTGTTTTGTTTTTTGTTTGTTTGTTTATCACTCCTCTTTCTGGCATCACAAAATGCTCCAAGATTTCATTCATTTTACACTTTTCTTGCACTAAGTCTAGATGCAGTTAATTCTTCAAGGAGCCCTGGCCCCCTTGGTTGGAGAATGGTATTCTGAAACTAGGATTTAGTTGTCAGGTATGCCCCTTGCTATGGAAGTGTCACTATTTTGAAAAACTTTCAGCAGACATAACGAGGAAATATATGCATGCATTCTAAGCAGTTATATGCACATATCTATACTTATTACTTAGCTCTCTACTTGGAATATGTTAAATTAACATTGGTTCACACTGCTATTTCTCACTCCTATCCAGCAATGGATTGCTAGGTCATTCTAGCATTTATTTGTATTACTTTCTTTCTTTCTCAGACAGATACCTGGCTCTCATTATCTGCAATATATTTACATTTAAGTCTAGTGTCAGAATATACATAGTTTCAGAATTGCTAATTAATACCCCTGTAAGAAACAAACTTAACAACTACAGTACAATGTTTGTTTACAGTTCTTTTTGGTTTGGATGTTTGACTATCTAGTCAAAACACAGATTTAAAAAGTTATTTAGACAGTTCCTTTCTTCCCAGTACCTTTAATGTTGTTATCACTACATTTCTGATACAGAAATGTACTATAAATTTACATTACAATCTACATTCCATCTTGAGTGTCTCAACATTCTGGTTGATTTTTAAAAACTGTATATAATAAAATGTACTTTTTGGTAGTATATATTGTTATGAGTTTTGACAAGTGCATGAAACTGTGTATCCATGATCACTGTACTATACACAGCAGTTCCACCACATCAACAATTTCCTTCTTTTGCTCCCTTTTTCTACTGATTCTTTTAAACTTTATTTCTGATTCATTTTACTTACTATTTTTATTTGATATGCTGTGTATTACTTTGCCACAGAGTCTATTTGCTCTTCCATTGCTTTCAATTTTGTATCTATTCTGTGATATTTTGGGGTACAATTTTCCTGAATTATGCCATTTCTTATTTTATCTCCCCCTGCTGTCTGCCAACCACTTTCCTGAATTTTTGTATTTCAATTTTATAATCTTCTTCCATAGTGTTGATTGTTTTACAAAGCAATTTTAAATTTACAGGGGAAATTTTTGTTTCACTTCTCATCTGCAGAATGACAATGTATCTCTGGTTATTGTCTTTTGCTAGTAAACATTTTTCTTAAACTCATTTTATCTGGTTTTCTTTTACTATCTTTATAGAAATGTCGTGTTAGTTCTTTTTAATTACTCATCATTGAATCCATTTGGTTTATCTGTTCATATTCCCTACATAATGTTTCTCTGTGCTGTAGATGAGCTAGTACGGCTTTCTTGGTCGATTCACTTTCATAATTCAAAGGGCCTCTTTTTTATCAGCTCCCACAAAAACAAACTGCTTTTTTCAAGTATGACTTACATGTGTGATGTTTAGTGAAATCTCATTACCATTGGTCCTATGAACTAAATTGGGTTGTAATGGCTTCTGCCACGTCATTGTCCCTCTCACCCCATTCCTGATGCCCTTACAGTCTATACTCCTTAACTTCAAGAAGCACATTTCTGTTAGCACTTTCTGAACCTTGTGTTATCTGGTTCAACATCTAAAATCTTTTCTCAAGGCTTCCCCACTTGCCCTCAGACAACACTTAAGTAAACACGGCAGGCCTTAATTTTACAACAATAAAGCTTGATTTGTATTTTCTGTTCTCCACGTTACTGTTGAGTGTTTTCTAGAAGAATAAAGGGAAAAATATTAAGATTTTTCAGTCATACATTTTGAATGTGGATCCATAGAAATTTTAATTCCTGAAGGACTCCAGAAGGACTTTTGAAAATTTAATTGAGCAGTTTTTGGTTTTTTGTTTTTTAACTTAGATACAATTCAATACCATAAAATTTAGTCATTTAAAGTGTACAATTTAAGGCCCTGTACTATAGTCACAAAGTGGGGCAGTTTTCACCACTATCTAATTTCACAACATTTTCTTCATCTGAATACAACAGCAACAAAAAAAATAGCATGGTCATCAATAGTCATTCCCCAGCCCCTAGAAATCCCTAATCTACTTTATGTTTCTATGGTATTTCCTATTTGAGAAATTTCATGTAGATGAACTTACACAAAATGTGACCTTCAGTGTCTGGCTTCATTCACATAGCACAATGTTTTCAAGTTTCACTCCTGATGGAGCATATATCAATATTCTCTTTATTTCTATGGCAGAATAATATTTTATTGTATGAGTACAGCACGTTTGTTTATTTGCTAATCAATTAATGTGTATTTGGATTGTTTCAATGTTGGATTATTAGTAATAACGTTCATATGATCATTCTCGAACAATTTTTTGTGTGTGGACGTTTGTTTTCAATTTTCTTAAGTATATAACCTAAGAGTAAAATTGCTGTGTAATATGATAATTCTATGTTTAATTTTTTGAGGAAGTTCCAAACTGTTTTCTAAGGTGGTCACACCATTTTACATTCCTACTCAGCTACGTATTAGGAAGTTCATTTCTACACAACCTTGAAAACATTTGCTATTGCCATCTTATTTACTGTAACCTTCCTATTGGGTGTATACTAATACCTCATTTTCCTTTAAATTTGCATTTCCCTAAATAACTAATGATCTTAAGCATCTTTTCCTGTGAATTTTATCCACTTGAACATCTTTTAGAAACATGTCTGTTCAAATCCTTTGCCCATTTTTAATTAGCTTTCTTTT
This sequence comes from Cynocephalus volans, assembly GCF_027409185.1. Taxonomy (NCBI): domain Eukaryota; kingdom Metazoa; phylum Chordata; class Mammalia; order Dermoptera; family Cynocephalidae; genus Cynocephalus; species Cynocephalus volans. The sequence goes on from NC_084465.1 coordinate 36,963,170, forward strand.
TTTTATTGCTGAGTTGTAAGGGTTTGTTATATATTCTGGACAGGTGTTAGTTATTAGATATATGATTTACAAATATTTTATCCACTATTTTTGCTTTTCTTTCACTCCTTTGGTGGTGTCCTTTGAAGCACAAAAGATTTTAATTTTGATGGAATCCAGTTATCTATGTTTTTACTACATGTCATTTTAGTGTCATATTTAAAAAACCATTGTCTAGTAAAAGGTCACAACTTACACCTACGTTGTTTTATTTTTTCCCTGGGATTTTCACTTTTATGTCTTACATATAGGTCTTTGAAACATTTTGAATTATTTTTGTATATTGTTATGAGATGGAGTTCCGATTTAATTTTATTTTATTTCCATGTGTGTAGCCAGTTATCCCAGCATGGCTTCTTGAAAAGACTATTCTTCCACAAATGAATTATTTTAGCACCCTTGTCAAAAAATAAGTTGACAAAAATGTAAGTGTTTATTTATAAACTCTAATTTTTTTATTATTTATATGTCTGTCCTTATTGCAGTACCACACTTATTGATTATTGTACTTTTTTTAGTGAGTTTTGAAATCAGGAAGTGTGAGTCCTTTAAACAGGTTTCTCTTTTGTAAAATTGTTTTCGCTATTCTGGATCACTTACATTTCCATATCAATTTTGGAAATAGTTTGTCAATGTCTACACAGAAGCAAGATAGGATTTTGATAAGGATTATATTTTACCTGTAGATCAATTTGGGAAGTTTTATTAGACTTACAATATTGAATCTTCTGATCCTGGAAGCTGGAATATCTTTTCAATTTCCTTCAGCTATGTGTTTTATTTTTCAGCATACACATCTTGCACTTGTAGGTTATTCCTAAGTATTTATTCTTTTTGGCACTATTATAAATGGGATTGTTATCTTATTTTTATTTTTAAATTGCTTAGTGCTAGTGCACAAAAGTACAATCAATTTTTGTACATAGATTTGGCATCATAAAACTGCTAAATGCATTTATTCTAATAGTTTATTATTTTATGAATCCCATAGGATTTTCTATTGTCTACAGAATCATGCTTTATGGAAATAAAGACACTGTTACTTCTTTCTTCTTAATCTGGATGTCTTTATTATTTTTTCTGCCTAATTGTCCTGGCTGTAACCTCCGGTATGATATTGAATAGAACTGGTGAGATCAGATATCCCTATTTTCTTTCTGATATTAGGTGGAAGATATTTTAGTCTTTCACCATTAAGTATGATGTTAACCTTGGGTTTTTCCATAGATGCCTTTTATCAAGTTGAACAATTTCTCTTCTCTTCACAAATTGTTTAGATTTTTTTCATGAAAGGGTGCTGAATTTTGTCAAATACTTTTTACTCTGTGTCAAAAATTATCATGTGTTTTTGTTTTAATACTCTATTAATATGATAAAGTACATTGATTGATTTTCCTTTGTTGATTCTACCTTGCATTCCAAGGATAAATTCCACTTGGTTGTGTTATATAATATTCTTTGAGTGTTGTTGAATTCTATTTGTTAGTATTGGTTGAAAAATTTTCGCCTATGATCAAAAGAGATATTGGTCTATAGATTTCTTGTGATGTATTTGTCTGATTTGGGGCAACAGAATAAATGACCTTGTAAAATGAGTTTGGAAATGTTCCCTCTTTTTCTAATTTTTGGAAGATTGTGTTAAGTATAAGTATTAAGCATTTTTTTCATATATTTGGTAACAGCTAGTAAAGCCATTTGAGCTTTGACTTGCTTTTGTGGGGAGCTTTTTAATTACTAATGCAATTTCTTTACTCATTAAAAGTCTCTTTCGATTTTCTATTTCTTCATTCATCTTAGGTAGTTTGTGTCTTTCTAAAACTTTTTTTCCATTTTATGTTGATTGTCTAATTTGTTGCATTAGAAATGCTCATACTATTCCTTTATAATCTATTTTATTTCTATAAAGTCAGTATTAATGTCTTCTCCTTCATTCCTGATTTTAGTAATTTGAAGTTCCTTTTTTTCTTTGCCAGTTTAGCTAAAATTTTGTTAATTTTGTTGGTATTTTCAAAGAAACAACTTCTAATATTATTGATTCTAATGTTTTTCTAGTATTTGTTTCATTTATTTCCAGTGTAATATTTATAATTTCCTTTGTTTTTCTCTGTTTTGAGTTTAGTTTTCTTCTTCCCTTTCTGGTTTCTTAAGGAGGCAGGTTACATCAGGCCAAATAAAGAATAGCCTGGGGAGTGGAGATATCTAGGAAGATTCTGTATGGTCCAATAATGTCAGTTTCCTAGAAAACAGTGATTTGGGGGAGTTCCAAACCCCTTTGCACTTCTAGAAGTTCCTAGTTTGTCCATTTACATTGGGATTGCAGAGCCATTGGTTTTTTAGGATCTTGAGGACCTAGGAAGAAGAAGAAGAGAATAGAGCAAATTAAAATACCATAAAGCTCACTGTTCTCACTGAAATTCAGCATTTTTTCTTAAATAAATTGCTGTTCATATTGTCAAAAACCTTTTGTTAGTAGTCAGAATTATGAAAAAGTTGATTTGACAATTTATAGCAGTGTTCTCATTGCTTTTATTGAGAAACAAATTTTCAGAGGTCCTTACTTTCCCACTGATGTCACCTTAGCTAGACTAACCAAAAAAAGAAAGAGAGAGAGAAAGAGAGAGAGAGACAGAGATAGAGACAGAGACAGAGAAAGAAGCAGACAGAGAAAGAAGGAGGGCACTCAAATAAATAATAGTATAAATGAAAATGAAGACATTATAATTGTCATTGACATTACAATTTGTGCCACAGAAATTTAAAAGGCCATTAGAGACTACTATGAACAATTGTTTGCAAACCAATTACATAACTTAGAAGAAATGGAAGAATTTCTAGAAACCTACCAATACTAAATTATGAAGACATAAAAAATCTGAACAGACCAGTAACGAGTAAGGAGATTGAATCAGTAATTTAAAACCTGCAACAAAGGATAGCCTAGGACCAGATGGCTTCACTGGTAACTTCAGTCAAGCATTTAAAGAAGAATTTATGCCAGTCTTTCTGAAACTCTTTCAAAAACTGAAAAGGAAAGAACACTTTCAAATTCATTTTATAAGGCCAGCATTACTCTTATACTGAAGACAGATAAGAATGCTACAAGGAAATTAAATGACAAGCCAATATCATTGATAAACATAGATGCAAAAATTATCAACTGATACTAACAAACTGAATTCAATGGCACATCAAAAGAATTATTCACCATTATCAAGTAACATTTATCCCTGGGGATGCAAGTATTGTTCAACACAGATAAATCAATAAATGTGATGCACCATATTAACAGAATGAGGGATACAAATCAGAAGATCTTCTCAATAAATACAGAAAAAAAATATCATTTGACATAATTCAATGTCCATTCATGATTCAAACTCTCAACAATTTAGGTGTAGAAGGAATTTACATCAACATAATAAAGACCATATATGACAAGTCCACAGCTAACAATATGCTCAACAGTAAAATGCTAAAAGCTATTCCTTAAAGACTAGGAACAAGACAAGAGTGCCATCTCTTGCCACTTCCATCCAGCATAGTTTTAGAAGTCCTAGCCAGAACAATTAGGCAAGGAAAAGAAATAAAAGACATCCAAATTGAAAGGGAAGGAGTAACATTGTCTCTATTTTCAGATGACATGATTTTATGTGTAGAAACCCTAAAGACTCCACCAAAAATTCTTAGAATTAATAAACAGATTTAGTAAAGTTGCAGGTCACAAAATCAACAAACAAATATCAGCTGTGTTTCTATATACTAACAGCAAACTATTCAAAAAAGAAATTAAGGAAACATCACATTTACAATAGCATCAAAAAGAATAAAACACTTAGAAATAAATTTAACCAAGAGGGTGTACTGAAAACTATACTATACACTAAAATTTATAGGACATTGATGCAAGAAAGTGAAGAATATACCAATAAATGAAAAAAATTCTGTATTCATGGATTGGAAGAATTAACATTTATAAAATGTTTACACTACAGAAATTCATATACAGGTTCAATGCAATCTCTACACAAATTTCAATGACATTTTTTTCACAGAAATAGAAAAAAAAATCCTAAATTTGTATAGAACCACAAAACACCGTGAATAGATAAAGTAATCTTGAGAAAGAAGAACAAGGCTTGAGGCATCATATTCTTTAATTTCAAACTATATTATAGAGCCATTATAATTAAAACAGTATGGTACTGGCATAAAAACAAACACATAGACCAATGGAACAGAATAGAAAGCCCAGAAATAAACCTACATACATACTGTCAACTGATCTTTGACAAGAATGCCAACAATACACAATGAGGAAAGGAGAGTATCTTCAATAAATGGTGTTGGGAAAATTAAATATCCACAAGCAAAAGAGTGAATCTCAAATAAAACTTAGTGATCATGATGTATTTTTAAAAACAACTGTTATGTTCAGTTGGCTAATATATATTTATTTGTGTTTTGTTCTCATAAATTCACTGGGTGTAATCTTTTGCATTTAATTCTGACATTATATGTATGAGCCTTATAAAATTAACAGGTTAACTTTCTCTCTTTCTCTATCTTCTAGTAAAAATTCTGTAAGAAAAGTAGTTCCTGAATAATTTAGTAGAAATGTTCTGCAAAACAATTCGGACTCAAGGCTTTTATGTATGAGTGTAATTAATTTTTTTTTCAACATTATAATTTTTCATTCTCTGGTAACCTCATCTAGTCCTGGGGTTCAGCTAACATCTATATGCCAAAAACATCTAAATTTACATCTCTATTCTATACTTATTTTCTAAATCTTAACTCATAAATCCTATTGCTTACTCACTACCTCAATTTGGAGACCAAATAAGCAAACCAAAACTGAAGTCTTGATCTTGCTCCCCAAAGCCACTTTCCTATAATCTTCTTTATCTCACGATGGCAACTACCTCTCTCCAGTTACTCAAGCCATAAACCTTGATGTTCTTATCGACTCCTCTTTTCTTAATGTGTGCCATATGCAATCCAGCCAGTGTTATGTCTGACGTTAAAATATATTGTGAATTCCATCCATTCTCATCACTGCTATCACAGTAGTCTGAACTACCATCATCTATCACTGTATTACTCCAAACAGGTCTCACTGTTTGCTCTTGTACTTGTACCAGCTTTTAACAAAATAGCAGCTAGAAGGTTTTTATTGACTGAAACTTAAGGCCAATAAATTCATTATGCAAAACTTCCATAATTGGAAATTCCATATTATCTCTTTTCTCCCCCTCAATCATTCCATTTTAGCTATACTGGCTATGATGTTCCTTTCACAAGTCAGACAATCTCCCTACCTTAGGGTCTTTGTTTTAGCTGTTCTTTCCACTCGGAACACTCTCTCCTCTGATGTCTGCATTACTAACAAACACCTTTCTCAAGTCTGTGCTCAAATCTCACCTTCTCAATAAGAAAAATGACTATTCTATATAATACTGCAAACTACTTCTACCTTAGTTTTTCCCCAATTTTGGCAATCCCAATAATTCTGTTTCTGCTTTTTGGGGGGGAGTGTTGTTTTGTTTTGGGGGGGTTGCATAATTCTTATCATCTTTCTATATAGTGCATAATTTCCTTATAGAAGTTTACTCTTTACAGTGTGTCTCTTTCTGCTAAAACACAAGTTCCATAAGGTTAAGAATTTTTGTGTCTTTTGTCCAGTGATAAATCCAGTTTACCTAGAATACTGCCTGGTATATAGTAGATACTGAAAATGATATTGTGAATGAATGTAAACTTCTCAATGTCATCATCCAAAGTCCACAATATCTACCCCACTCTCCTTACTTAGGATAGTATCTCATGATGATTCAGAAGGGTAATGTCTCTGATCCAGCCAGAAACGGTTTCAATGTTTACTAAAAATTACTTCAATCCTTCTTGGTCTTATTCCTATCTGTAGAACCTTTTCCACTAAAATTGATCTATTCCAACACACAGCATCTCAGATTGTCTACCTAGTCTTATTTCTCTAAGATCAAGTAAAATTTCTTCTACAAAGTCATTATACATTTCCGAATTACTCTTGATCAGAGTGGTCTCTCCAGCCTTTGAACTTTTAAAACAATTAATTTCATAAGATTTTTAAAATCCATTTAAGTATTGTCTACAAGTACATAACTTCAATTACTTGGAATTGACTCAATAATAGATTACTAATAATTCTCAACTGTCATCCCAATTGCACTTGGCATACAGATTAAACGGAAGGCAAATGTCCTTCTGATTCTGTTGTTTTGCTAATTGATGTAAATATTGGGATTACACTGAAATTTTTTTTGCAGAGAAATTGTTTTCTATAAAATATAGAAGAGTGTGCATTGCATTTAGTTTTGTATTCTTAGATTCCAATGTAAGATTGTTTTATTACTAGTTATCTGTACTTACTTACTATACTTTGTGTTACTTTTATTTTTCACCCTTTTTTAGAATGAATAATGAATAATATTTATCTAAATTAGATTGCCTTACTAGAATCATGAGTTATGGCCTTATTTTCCTTTTGGCTACTCTCTGGTTGTGTTTATTTTCATTCTTATAAGAAGGTAAGGCTTAATAAATGTATGAACCATAAAATTATTTTCTCAGAATTATGAGCAGAGTTATATTATGATTTATCCTGGTGTGTCTTAAGGGTTATAAGCAAAGACAACGCTACCCTAGAATTGCATATATTAACAGATGTTCTTATCCCTGGTTCTTTGATATTTGCTGCACAGGTTTTTAAATAGTATTCATTCTTTAATTCAACAAAGGAGGTCCCCTTTGAGTCTGACACCATGGTGGTAATGGAGTCTATATAAATGAAGAAAATACAGACTCCTGTCTAAAAATGTTTAAAAACCAGTTGGGGAGAGACGAACATAAAGAGCCATGAAACAAGATGAAGTACTAAATGTTTCCAGAAAAGTGTGAAGGCAGACTCCCAGAGAATGCTGATGGATACAATTGCTCCTGTCCAATGAAATCAAACAGGTGAACATTGTTTAGGACTTTAAATGTTGAATGGGATTGTACTTAACTTTTTAAGTAAATAAATATTTGTAAACTTTTAAAATAATAAAAAGAATATATTTCTATAGATGATAAGTAACACCATCTTAAATGTTCAAAGATCTATAAAATTTTAGAGCTGCATGGGTTGCAAAAATTAACTTTATATCATCTCAGTAAGTAAAGAAAATATTTGGGAAGTTGGGGGAAGTTTTACAAGAAAACCTCAGTTAGGCACAGCCATTTTTAATTCTGCAAGTACAGACAGACTTTCTCTGAGACCCAGATCATTTGATCTGGGCAGATATTTAAGTTTTGTAGGGGATAGAAATTTTTAGTGAAAACATTTGGACCTGTTGATTTGTGTCAAACTAGAGTAGTTTGTTACTGAATAGTACAAATGAATACCCTCGTTAGATGATTCTGCCAGGGAGATTCTCTATGAACACCTGCATTTTCTATTTATATTTGGCATTTAAATCATAATACATTTCTCAGGAAAGCTTTATATATATATATATATATATAAAGCTTTTCTACTGAAAGTTTGGAGTTTAGAGTTCAGCCCTTATTTTGTAAGTAATTACTCGTATGAACTTGAGAAATTCATTTCTGGACATTGATTTTTCTCATTGGTTGAAAGAGGAGATTCTTCTACCTGGTGGTCTCCAAGTCCCTTCCAATTGTGTCTAATGTTAACTTTTCTTCTTTTGGCAAAACTCAATTACATTATAAATCTTAAAAGTGGATTTTACTAAACAGAGAATCTATTAAAATGGCTGTTGGTAACCCAAGTTGTATCATTAATAATTAGTTGCTTCCCTAAAAATACATTCTTTTTAAGAAAACTTTCCCCCTTCTTCAAGAGATGATTGCATTCCTCTGAGTAAGCCACATTTTCTATTTAATGCATTGTTAAAACCCAAGCAAGTATAAAGGTTTTTTTTGTTTGTTTCATTGTAATTACTTGCTTTATTTGGCTTTAGAGTACAGCTACAGAATTACTGTGTTGAATGCAGGTGGGCTGCAGATAAACTGCGACTTTAGTATACAAATAAAGTTATGCAAATATATGGCTGTAATTATGAGGTGTAATCACAAGATAAAGTGAATTTTTAGTCACTGAATTCATTCATCTCATTTTGTGTGGGAAATAATAGTTTGCCTAAAGACATTACTTTAATTAGCTAGTCAAGAGAATGGTTGAATAATATCACACACTTCTAATTTTGTGTGATTAAGGCTGTTTTCAGATTACTTTTCAGGAAAATGGTAATTTTATTTTTTATTAATCCGTGAGATACTATTCTTTTTAAACTGTCACCTCAAGGCTGAAATCTTGTTTGGAACTTGTGAAATAGGTCAGTATTTCTGCAAGTTCAGTGCTTGCCTCAGCAGCATTCCCAAGAATCCTGTGGCAGAATCAAATTATCAGAGATCATAAAGAGGCAGCTCTTGGCAGTGAATATCACACCAGAGTTCCATCACTGATGCAGCCATAATTTTTATCAATATATACACACAGCCAGTAATGACAAGATTGTTCAAGATTGACCGGACCACCCACACCCTAACCTGTAGATTCCTGCCACGTAACAAGACCCTGAACTCTCACAAAAAACTGGCCTGTAAAAAGTCAGTCAGTTCCAGCAATCTACTTAACAGTTTTGGCAGATCCTTTATTTCAAATATTTTCTGTATTTGAAGGTCATTTTGCTCTGATGAAATACACTCAGAAACACACACACCTCACACACATACATACACACAGGTATGCTCTGTATAAAGTGCTCTTCATTATAATTTTAAAAGATTTCTTTCTTGAACAGCAAGAGTGTGTAGTAATTCAAGCATTTTATTTTTATTGAATTCATTATCAGTGTTTTATGGCAATTAGATTTATACTTGAAATATCCCTGTGGGTGTAAATTATTTTCTCACTCATTGTCCTTAGTAGGCTTATCCCTGAACATCATTATGTATATAAAGTAATGGGAACATAGCCAGTTTTTGCTTTTAAAAAATATAGTTAGACTTTAATTGATTTATATATCTAAATTGAAAGTACAAAAATAGAATAGAACATTTACATTAAAAAAATTGAACATTTTTCTTACCATTCAATGTGGAGGGGTAAAAAAAAAAAACACTTTTTAAACTAAGTTCATGGGTTTTTAAATAATGAAATATTTATTTTCATGACATAACTGACCAAAAACAATATATAACGTGATTCATTGACAGAGATGGTAAAGAGGCACAAAATAAAAATGTATTCCTGTAATATGTATGACTAAGGTCTATACATGACTTAGAGCCCAAAGATATTATCATTTTTATTAAGTATTACTTAGGTATTTGACTCACTGTATATGCCTATTTCCATTCTTTTTATAACTAGTCTAGAAGAAATTCTTTGAACAGTACATTTTGCAAAGCCATTGCCAGCTACTTAAGTATGAGATAACTTTACCAATGCAACTTGTAGAAAAAGTCAGTATATTTTAAGCATGTCTCTTACATAGGGCTATCTTAACACTTTTCCTCAAGATTGGTACCAACAATTGCCTGTGTTTGAATCCTATGGAACTTAGATGTAAACAGAAAGGCTGGGACTAATAAAATTCACAGTTTCTGGTAGGCTATAACACTGTCTGGAGTGTCTGTAAAACATGCTTATGTTGGAAGACAGAGAGAAAAACAAATATTAACATCAGATGTACACTAAAATGTAGACATCAGACAGTTTTCAGTTTCAGCAATTAATAATTGCCACCTAATCTAATGTTTAGTTCATTGTCACTACACCACAAAAGCATATTAGATAAAAATAAAATTTTCCTTATAATAGCTGAATCACTAATTATCTATAATAGGACTCTGTGAGCTCACTTTATTTTCAGAAATAGATGCACAAATACTCAAATCATGCAAATTAGCCCTCATATGGTCTGTAATTTCTTATTAATTCATAATTTTGGGAGATATTTTGTAAAGGCCTTTGAGGGCTTCTTAAAATATAAATACCATTAATACTTAGTAATTACATAGGTTAAAGTTTAAATGCCCTGCATTAGATTAATTTGACATGAGTGTTATAGAGATAGTTATTTAATTGAGATACATGGATAGTGAAAAAGAGCTGCCTAATTATAGCAATCCCAACTTAAAAATTGGGTATATTTATTTGTTGAAAACATGGTCCTCACATTATAGAACACTAAATATTCTGTTACTCTAATCTAGATTTAATTTGCAACCTATTTTAATTAACTTTAATTACCCATGCTATCAACTGTTCACCAAATTAACAATACTTTCCTTTTGTGTGTAATTGTTAGTGACAAGTGTTGGTATTTGTCATGATTTAATAGTTATCAATATCTATAAACCTCATTATGATAATCATATTTAACATGTTGCATCAATTCATGTTCATACAGTATGCTGATTCTCCACAAACGTAACCAAGACATAGTTTTTAGAAGAGACAGCCATGAAAAAAATACAGAGAAATTATATATTTGGTTGAAAATGATTTCTTAGCTATTCTGGGAAAAGCAATTATTTTTTACAGAAATCCCATCATAATTAAATCAAAGACTTTGGTTAAAATTACCCATATATTTTGCATTATTTATCAATGTCCTTTGATTATAAATTCCAAAGTGTTGTATGTCTCATTAAAAATTTGACAATGCCTTCACTGACAGGTTGTCTAGGAAGTAGAAGTAAGACAACTAAACTTACAGTTTTTCAATAATTCACTTTAGTAAACCATAATAATACATACACATGTATGTGTGTGTGTTGTGTGTGTATTTGTATATAAGGTTTGTTTTTCTTCAAGAATGTTTTGCTTTTTCATATACATTTTAGAATCAGATTGTCAATTTCAATAATAATATCTGCTGGGCTTTCTATAAGTATTTTATTGACACACATTAGTCAGGGTTCTTCAGAAAAACAGAACAGATAGGATAATAGAGATCAATCCATAGATATAGAGATAAATATAGATAGAGACAGAGAGAGAGATACAGATAGATATATGAGAGGGGATTTATCGGGAGAATTGGCTCACATGATTATGAAGTGTGAGAAGTTCCACAATAGGCCATCTGCAAAGTGGAGAACCACGGAGGCCAGTAGTGTTGCTCAGTTCAAGTCCAAAGGTCTCTGAATCAGGGAAGTTGATCACGAACTCTCAGTCTGAGGCTGAAGGCCTGAGAAACTGGGGGGCTGCTGGTGGAAGTCCCTGAGGCCAAAGGCCAGAGAATCTGGAGTTCTGATGTCCAAGGACAGGGGAAGAATGGTTTCCCAGATTTAGAAGAGAGAGAGAATCTGCCCTTCCTCGACCTTTTTGTTTTATCCGGGCCTTCAGCAGATTGGATGGTGCCTACCCACAAAGGGTGAGTGCAGATCTTCCTTACTCGATCCGCTGATCTAAAAGCAAGTCTCTTCAGGAAACATCACACAGACACATGAGAAATAATACTTTACCTGCTATCTGGGTATCTGTCAATCCAGTTAAGCTGACACCTAATATTAACCATACAACACTATAGATTAATTTAGGGATAATTGCTGTTATAGTAATATTTAGTCTTCTGTTCCAGGGACATAGCAGTGTCCCATTTCTCTATATCTTTAATTTGTCTAGCAATGTTTGGAGTTTTAAGTGTATGGGACTTCAAATTCTTTTGTTAAATTTCTTTCCTTTTTTTTTCAAGAACCCAAAGGTGGATTTTATTTTATTTCATTTTTTATTTTTTATTATACATACATGTGGGGTACAATGTTGGTTTTCAAAACTGTGTAGAATGTGTGGTGGTTAAATCAGTATAGTTAGCTTATTAATCATTACAATATGCAATCATTCTTTCTTTGTGTCCATTGACCAAATCCTCATTAGCCCCCCTCCCGCTCTCTCTCCCCTCCCGTTTTCCACCTCTAGTTTTCTAAAAGTTCAATGTATTACTGTGATTGTTGTTTCTTTTTTTCTTTCTCTCTGTCTCTCTTTATTGTTCATTTGTTTATTTTTGGATTCACCTCCCAGTTATGAGTGAGAACATACAGTATTTCTCTTTCTGTGCCTGGGTTGTTTCACTTAGGATAATTTTCTCCAGGCTCCTCCATGTTGTTGCAAATGGTAGAATTTCATTCATTTTATGGCTGAGTAGTATTCCATTGTGTATATATACCACAATTTCCTTATCCAGTCATCCATCAATGGACATGTATGTTGGTTCCATCACCTAGCTATTGTAAACAGAGCTGCAATAAACATGGGAGTGCAGGTATCCCTTCAACCTGATGTTTTCCAATCCTCTGGATATATCACCGTGAGTGGGATTGCTGGATCATATGGAAGTTCTCTCTGTAGTTGTTTAGGAACCTCTGTACTGTTCTCCATAATGGCTGTACTAATTTACAGTCCCACCAACAGTGCAGGAGGGCTACTCTTTCTCCACATTCTCAGTAGCATTTGTTATTCTCTGTCTTTTTTATAATAACCAGTATGATTGGGATGAGGTGATATCTCAAAGTGGTTTTGATTTGAATTTCTCTGATGATTAGTGATGTTGTGTTCAAAATTATTACTTGTGTTTATTTTCAAATTGTTCACAGTATGTAGAAATAAAATAATTTTTATGAATTGATCTTGTAGTATGTGACCTTGTTAAACTCATTCATTAGTTCTAGTAACTGTTTATGTGTGTGTGTTTATGTTTCTTAAGATTTTCTATAAAAAGTATCATTCCATGTGGTAATAAAGACCCTTTTTTTTACTTTTTACCTTCCAATATAAATGTCTGCTATATTTCTCTTTCTTGCTTGACAATACTGGCTAGAACCTCCAGTACACAGTTAAATACAGTGGTGAGAATGTATATCCCTGCTTTATTCCCAATCTTAGAGGAAAAGCATTTCATCTTTCACCAATAACTATAATATTAACTGTAGGTTTCTTCTACTTGGCCCTTGTCACATTGAGAATTTTCCTTTCTATTTCTTGGATTTTCAGTTTTTAAAAATTTTTATCATAAATGGGGTTGGATTTTGTCACATGTTTTTTCTGCATCTATTGAGATGATCATATGAATTTTGCCATTTACCTTATAAATATGGTTATTGTATTGATTTCAGGATTTTATACAAATATTGCATTCTGCTATAAATTGCACATGGTTGTGGTCTTTTTTTTAACATATTGCTAGATTCAATTTTGTTAAGGATTTTGTGTCTATGAGGGATATTGGTCTGTAGTCCTCTTTTTTGTGCAATGTCTTTGTTTGGCTTTGATATCAGTGCAACACTGGCCTCATAGAATGAGTTTGGAAGTATAGTCCCTCTTCTTCTATTTTCTAAAATAATATATGAACTATTAGTATTATTTCTTCTTTATATATTTGGTTGATCTCAACTTTTCTTTCCTAAATGAATTTTAATTATAATTCATTTACTTTACTTGTAAATTACTATTTCTTCTTAAGTCAGTTTCAGTAATTTGAATATTTCTGGAAAATGTTCTGTTTCACCTAAATTTCATCTGTTTTGTTGGCATAAAGCTCCCAAAGAAGGAACTTTATTTTATGAGCTCTAAGGAGTTTTTTGGTAGCGGTTATGGGTTTTTCTATATATAGGATTATATCACCTTCAAACAGTGACAATTTAACTTTATCTTTTCCAGTTTGGATGCCTTTCATTTCTTTCTCTTGCCTGATTGCTCTAGCTAATACTTCCAATACTAGTTGAGTAGGAGTGATGAGAATGGGCATCCTTGTTTTGTTCCTGTTCTTAAAGAAAAAGCTTTCAGTTTTTCCCCACTCAGGATGATGTTGGTGGTGGATTTGTCATATATGGCTTATGTTATCATGAAGGGATGCTTTTACTGCATCTATTGAGATAATCACATGGTTTTGTCTTTGCTTTTGTTGATGTGGTGTATCACATTTATTGATTCACATATGTTGAACCATCTTTGCATCCCTGGAATGAATCACACTGGATCATGGTATATATTTTTGATGTGAAGTTGCAGATACAAAGCCAATACACAAAAATCAGTAGTGTTCTTATACACCAACAACAAAGAAGTAGAAAAAGAAATCAAGGAAGCAAGCCCATTCACAATAGCTGCCAAAAAAATAAAACACCTAGGAATAAATTTAAGCAAAGAAGTGAAAGATCTCTACAATGAGAATTATGAAATTCTGTTGAAAGAAATTAAAGAGGACACCAAAAGATGGAAAGACATTACTTGTTCATGGGTTGAAAGAATTAGTGTTGTGAAAATATCCACACTACCCAAAGAGGTCTACAGATTCATTGCAGTCCCCCCAAAAATATCAATGAAATTCTTCACAGAAATAGAAAAAAAAATCCCCAAAATTCATATGCTTCCTATAGCCAACTGATCTTTGACAAAGGCAACAAGAGCATACATTGGGGAAAAGACAGCCTCTTCAGTAAACGGTGTTGGGAAAATTGAATATCCAGGTGTACAAGAATAAAACTAGACCCATTCTTCTCACTATATACCAAAATCAACTCACAAAATGGATTAAAGACTTTACCATAAGACTTGAAACTATAAAACTCCTATAAGAAAGCATATGGGAAACATTTCAGGACATAGGACTGGCAAAGACTTTATGAATAAGACCCCTAAAGCACAAGCAACAAAAGGAAAAATAAACAAATGGGAATATATCAAATTAAAAAGCTGTTGCACAGCAAAGGAAACAATCAACAGAGTGAAAAGAAAACCTACTGAACGTTAGAAAATATTTGCAAACCATACATTCTACAAGGGAATGTAGAATATACAAAGACCTTGAACAATTTCACAGTAAAAAGACAAATAATCCAATTAAAAAATGGGCAAATGAGCTGAATAAACATTTTTCAAAGGAAGACTTATAAATGGCCAACAAGTACATGAAAAAATGCTCAACATCACTAATTATCCAGGAAATGCAAATCAAAACCATATTGAGATATCATCTCACCCCAGTTAGACTGGCTAATATCAAAAAGACTGAGAATAACAAATGCTGGTAAGGATGTGGAGAAAAGGAAACTTTTCTACACTATTGGTAGGACTGTAAATTAGTACAGCCATTATGGAAAACAGTGTGGAGTTTCCTCAAACAACTACAGATAAAACTGCCATATAATCTAGCAATCCCACTGGTGGGTATATACCCAAAGGAATGGAAATCATATTGAAGGGAACCTGCACTCCCATGTTCATCACAGCTCTATACAATAGCAGAGACATGGAACCAGCCTAAATGTCCATTGACAGATGATTGAATAAGGAAAATGTGGTATATACACACAATAGAATACTACTCAGCCATAAGCAAGAATGAAATTCTGCCATTTGCAGCAACATTGATGAGCTTGGAGAAAATTATGTTACGTGAAATAAGCCAGGCACAAAAAGAGAAATACTGCATGTCCTCACTCATAAGTGGGAGCTAAGAAACAAAGAATGAAAGATAGACCATTAAAAAACGTTGAACTTTCAGGAGAGAGCAGAGCTATAGTTTCCAGAGGTAGGTGAGGGGAAATAGGAGGTAATTGGGTAAGGGACACAAAAAGTAATTACAATTTGAAATGATGAACTTGCTAATAATATTGATTTGATCATTGCATACTGTACACAAGTACTGATAGTCAACTCTGTACCCCATAAATATGTATAGGTAAAAATAATAATAATAAGAGTAACTTTCTTTTCCCATATAATCCTTTTTGATTTCTGTAAGGTTTGTTTTGATGAATCATCTTTAGTTGCTAATCAGCAATATATTTATTTGTGTCTCCTCTCTCTATCATTTTGTCTCTGTCAATTTCTGCTGTCTCTCTTTCTCAACAATCTAGCTTAAGGTCTATAAATTTTGTTGAACTTTTCAAAGAATCATATTTTAATTTCATGCATTATCTCTATTTTTTTCCTTTATATTTTAATTATTTACTAAATTATTCATTGTTTCTTTCTTTCTGTTTCCTGAGGCTAGGATCTCTCTACTTTCCCTAATTTTTAATGTTAAGCTGAAATATCAATTTCAGATATTTTGGTTTTTTTAACATGGATTTTTACAGCTATAAATTATCTCACAATTGCTATAGCAGCAACCCATAAATTTTAATATATTGTATTTTCATATTCATTTCTCTGAAAATACTTCTAACTTCCAGGGTATTTTCTTTTGGTACCCATAGGTTATTTATAATTATGTTTTTTAATTTCCAAATAATTTTAGATTTTATTAATTTTCTTATGTTCTTTATTTCTAGTTTAATCCCAGTGTAGTCAGAAAACATATTTTGTAGGATATAAACACTTTTAAATTTATTGTCTTATCTTGTTGTCCTAATATATAGTCTATTGTGGAGAATGTTCAATGTGCAATTGAGGGGAATGTTCGTTCTGCTTTCAGATGGAATGTGGTGGGTCTGTCAGTTAGGCCAAGTTGGTTAAGAGTATTGTTCAAATTTAGAAGGAGAAAACAGAACTGTGGTTATTAGAGAGGGGGGATATAGGGAGAAATTGGTTAATGGACACATAGAATGAGTACATTTTATAATGAAGAAATGCCAACTATACTGATTTGATCATCACATATTTTACACAAATACTGATAGTCAATTCTATACTCCACAAATATGTATAATCAATTATGTTTCAATAAAGAGTATTGTTCAATATTCTGCATACCTGCTGATTTTTTGTCTAGTTTTTGTATTCATTATTGAGATTGAGATTTTGAAACCTCCAACCACTATTTTGAATTCTCTGTTTCTCCCTTCATTTTAAATGCCCTTAAATTGGTTCATGTAAAATAATTTTTGATACACCTATACAATGGAATATTATTCAGCAATAATGCAAAATGGTATAGACAGCTTAGAAAACACTTTGAGCATTTCCTGTAAAGTCTTAACATATGAGTACATATGACTCATATCTGATATAATACGGTGCAACAATCCCATTCCTGTGATTCCTAATAAGAAAATAAAAACATGTAAATATAAGAAAGGAATTTTTTTTGAAATGTCTAAACTCCATGAAATTTTAAAGTAATACTTAGTAAGTTCTATAGACTGAATTGTGTTCCCCCAAAGTTCATCTGTTGAAGTCAATACAACATGACTGTATTTGAAGACCAGACCTTTAAAGAGGTAATTAAGGTTATGGGAGGTCATAGTGTGGAACCCTAATCTAATCTGATGGGTATATTTATGGGAAGAGGAAGAGACACGAGGAATGCACAGGTAACAGAGAAAAATTCCACATAAGCACACAGCAAGATGGCAGCCATCTGTCACCCAAGGAGAGAGACCCCAGGAGAAATTTAACCTGCCAAAACTTTGATCTGGGACTTCCAGTCTCCATAACTGTGAGAAAATAAATTTTTGTTGTTTAAGCCATCTAATCTGTGGTATTTTGTTATGTTAGCCCAAGCAAACTAATACAATAAGCTACTCTGATGAAAATAGTGTTAACAGACTCAAAATTAGTCATCATAGTAAAGTACGTCCTTGTTAACTTCCCTTTGTTATTAGTTTTTAAGAAGTTATAGCTGAATATAATTAAGCATTAAGACTTATGCAGCTTATTGCTCACCATACCTCTGTCTTGAACTTATTTTTGCAGCATTAACTTCTGTATTTTTTTCTTTAATTGTGCTCTATCTAGATTTCAACAAAGTAAGCCTGTCAAGAGTTCTTATGATTTATACTGGAAGTGAGAATATTCTTTTCAGTAAAGAATCAAATTTAACATAAATCAATTCTTTACTGGATGGCTAGATAGATAATGATACTTCTTTTCATAATTTCACTGATGAGAATTTTGACTAGAGAAGTCTTGTAGTTAACTATGTAGTAGCACTCTATTGCTTGCCTATTGGCCCTACTTTTAAGGACCACATTTATTTCTGTTATGGTCTTCACTTGTTAACACTAACATAGAAAATATCTAAGGAGTCGTGAGTACACCAAGAGTATAGACTGACAGTGAAAGTGATTTTACAGAGTAACATATGAAATATGTTATGAGATTACAGAATAGATAATGAGTCATAAGATCTGCTAGTTTGAGAGAATAAGAAAGAAAGAAAAAATAAGTAAAGAAATATGAGAATAGATTTAGGTGCCTTACCCTTAAAATCATCAGATTTATGATATCCTGCTGGTAGGGGGAAAATTACATCAGACTCAAATATAAGGGTGACATATTTTAAATATTAAGCTGCCACTCTGCTTGCTAGGCGGGCATATATTACTTTTGTTTACAGCCATTGCAGTATTTTAATTCAAGATGATCTATGAAAAGTCTTTTTCCCCTACTACTAATGCTGAAGTCTTCAATACTCTGGCAAGAAAATCTAAATCTGTATGAAGGTTTTTTGTTTTGTTTTGTTTTGTTTATTTCTTGGCTTGGAAACGTTTCTCTCCAATGGATGAACATGTTGATTGGTTTTGCTCCTACCTACAGCGAATTCCTGGTGCAAAACAGCTTTTACACTTTTCTTTGTTTCAAGTTGGTTCACTACCTAAGAAAAGAATACAAAACACAACTAGGAGATTTGGTCTATACAATACCAAAGCAGTCAGTGGAAGATTAAAACATTAGTAAAATACATCTGTATTACCTTCTTATAATCATTTGAAAAGAGAAGGATTAGGCAAATTAAATCATTAGAAATCATGATGACAGCTTATCTCAGTAAACTTGTCTTTAATTGGTTGACTACTCAATGGAGAGTCTTTTGACTCAAGCATTGACTCCCTAACAAATCTTACAAGCATTTACCCTACTTCATTCACCTTGCAGGTAAGAAATGCACCTGAAAATATTAAATGACTTTCTTAGCCCACCTAAGTATTGAGTAATAGGTAGTTAAAAACTGCATTATAAAGTAATGCCACATATGCCTTTAGAAAATAAAAGTAGTTGTTCAGATACACTTTAAAAATTTATAATATTAGTACTTCATAATTATAATGTGAAAACATTAATTCATTTGAGAAAAGTATTGAGGTACTTTACACATTTAAAATTCACTTTGAACCAGTAGATATGGCTATATTTTTAATACTTCAGGGAAGAATTTTACTGTGTTGGATGTTACAATTGTTCAAAATTCATTTAAAAAGCAAACATAATTTTAGAAGTGTAATACTCAGAGTTAGTGTAAAACAATTAAAATGATTATGGATAAATGAAATTATAATACTGCAAGACTAACTTTAAAACAAGACTGATGGACACTGTTTCCTTTCTTTTTAACTCAGATGCATTTGCAAAACTGTAGAAAACAATAACTACAACAGGACAAATATTCTAGATGTTATTTAAAAAGTATTTCACAGATCTATCATTAAAATTATAACAAAGAAATTAAAATGTAAGTGTTCATGCTGGTGACATTGCTGTTGCTACCCTGATACTGACACTGACAATTGCCATCTTAGTATCTGGGCACCTTTGGCAAAAATGCAGTTGAGTTAATGTTATTATTAAAGTCTTACATTTTGCATTTTCTAATTTTATGCTGGATTTTTTTCCTTTTCTACTAATTTTATTAAAGCAATTTTTAAAACTTTGTCTTAAATTTTTAAAAAACAACAGAGAAAATTTCCAAGTGTGTAAATTTGAATTACTGTATGAAATCATTGAAGTCAGACATGATGAAAGTGGAAGCTATCCTGTATTAGTCCATTTTCTGTCACTTAGAATTCCTTTAACTTGGTAATGTATAAAGAAATGAAATTTATTTCTTACGGTTTTGCGGGCTGTGAAGTCCAAGGTTAAGGGAGGACATCTGGGGAAGGACTTCTTCCTGGTGAGTACTCTGCAGAGTCCTGTGGCAATGCAGGTATCACAAGGTGAGAGGGCAGAGCATGTATTAACAAGCTTACTTGCTCTCCTTTCAAAGCCACCAGTGCCATTCCCATGATGATTCACTCATCCATTAACCCATTAATACATTAATCCATTCATGAGGGCATAAGCCTCACCATCTAATCACCTCCCAAAGACCCCACTTCTCAACAGAGCCACACACAGGAAGAATAGAGGGAATCAAGTGAGGGGACAAATATTCACACAATCACATGAGCCTACCATTTTGGTAGGATTATTTGGCATATAAGCATTAATTTTTCAAAAGGCAAAGTAACTATATTATGGGAATACTTTGTGATAATGGATAATAAAACTTTTAAAAACTATTAAGCGTACTATTTATGAAGATGAAACAAAACCTTGTCTTGATAAAGCTAGTGAGATACTCAGTGAGAGATTTTTCCCAGTTCTCAACTCCCTCCTTGGCATTAAAGAGCATATGGACTGTTTGGTGAAAGTTTGGCATCTTCAGGACTCTGAGTCTATATATTAATTTCACTAACATAAATTATGTATTTTTTTATTGGCTATGAATATTCACGAGATACAAAGCTGATTGTCACCAGTCATGCCCTAGATGTGACGGCCAGATCCATACTGGCAGCAGGCCCATTACCGCAAATTGCAATTGTACCCATGTCCCCTACCCAATTATCCCCAACCTCCCTCCCCCTTACCTTTCCCCCCCCCTCCACTTTGTATCCCTAGTTATGTTCTCTCCCTCTGCAAGTCCAACACACCACTGTGGGCTTTCTTTCCTTCCTTCTTTATCTCTTAGCTCCCACTTGAGTGAGTCCATGCAGTATTTATCCCTCTGTGCTTTGCTTATTTCACTTAACATAAATAAGTTATATCACCTTTTCTTAAGCATGTTTTCAATTGTCCACCATTTATTGTTTTGAACTTTTAAAATTAATATTATCTTTAACTGACAAATTATAATTGTATACATTTACGGGGTACATTGTGATGTTTTGATATATGTATACAACATGAAATGATTAAATCAAGCTAATTAACATATCCAGCACCTTGCTTACTTATCATTCTTTGTGGTGAGACATTTGGAATTTACTCTTTTATTTTGAAATATGCAATGCATTATTATTCACTATACCACTCTGCTGTGTTGTCCATCATTTAAAACTCTGAAAGCACATATCTTTAAATACACAGACATGCTGAGCACTATGCGCTTACTATGATAACCAACAACAAAGATAATAACTTAGCAAACAAACTTACCCTTAAACAAATTTTGCTCAGAATCACAGAAATGCCTAACTAAACAGATGGGCCTGGCCTTGTACCTTACAGATAAGAAATTAAAACTTGGTAGTCCTGATGAGGCAGTGTGGAGTATGCTGAGGGTCAGCAGAAACACAATGCCTTTATTTTCCTCCTCTAGTAAAGATCTAGGGATTGAACAGGCCCATTTCAACTAAACTCACTCATAACACATACCAGAGGCAGGAGGCAAATTGTGAATCACAAAAGAGACTGTGCTTTTGATTCAACACCTGCAGTATTTATTTTCTTTAACTTTTCAACCTCCTCTTATAAAGCTAGAATAATAGAGTAAAATAGAATTATGCATAGAGGATAGCTCATTCTTTTATTCAGGTCTATTTGCTCTCTATTTGAATCAAGGACAGAATACAATAGCTAAGAAAATCAGCATATAACCCATTGGAGTTTGACTTTTTTCCAGGATTTCAGGTCTTGAATACAGAAATTAAGAGCAAGGGGATTGGTTACAAGAATATGTCAGTAATTCAGGCTTATTTTTCTACCTGTTTTGATCTAAATTCTGCATATTTTCCCCTTCTTTCTCAGGTACAATTGAGTAACACTGAAGGTGATGGGAAGAAAAACAATTTTTTAAAAAATAAGGACATATTTTTCCCACAAAAAGCATATAAAGAATGGAAATGTTTGAAATGACTTCCAAACATTGGTTTAAAATATCCTATTATTAAATATTCTTTTTTAAATTTAAGTACCAGAATAGGACTTCCATTAGCACTGAGATAATTGCTGTTCCTTTTCTAGACCTCTTTGTCTATAGGAATTATCGTTTTAGCAGAGGCAGGACAGGGAGTAAAACTGGCAAGAGAGGAAAATATCTATATTTTTGTAGCCTAAAATTTGATATGGAAAAGCCATAGTCAATAATGTGGATTATTTTCTCTGAATTGATCATTGCTATTTAACTCAAGTACTATAGATCCAAAACTTTAATGAAAGTGCATTAGCTTGTGTATAAGAGAGTCATACAATGATCTACAAATATCAGTCATTAATTTCAATTCAATATGCCTTTGAGAGCTGTAATCTAAGGATCAGAAGTGTGAAGCTACAGCATATTCCTGTCGTTATGCTCTGCAAGCCCCCATGAAACCTGTACTTCTGAGGTGCTTAACAGCAGCACCGGAGCAGTGTGTTGCCTTGTGGTTCTCAATGAATATTTTATACATTTTTTGTGGGTCTTAAAAAATAAACCATGCAATGTACTGAGACAGTTACAGTTCTCCAAACTTGAACAATGTGACATTATACAAAAGAAGTGAATATCTTTCTGTGAAGATTTTTTCACAGTAAAAATCACTGAAATCTGTGAGCTGGCTTCATTTTTGGCAGCACTGCCTTCAAACACCTGCTCCTCATTTCCACCATTTGATTTAAAATCCATCTGTATATTTTCTCTATCTGTCTGTCTATCTACAAAGGTCATGTTTTCTTGCAACAGCTAAGAATTTTGAAAAGTATTTTAGCTTACCATTTTCAATGAGTAGACTGGGACAGAGTAAAATGCACAAGAATCAATGTCTTACAAAACATACTAAAATTGATTTCACAGGCTCCATCATTCTTTTGGTTTCTGCTATTATCCATGGGGCTGTGTGCATCACTACATGAAACAAACTGGATGCCAGTGCAATAGAAAACACTGTGATCATTTTTCTTGCTCTGCCTGTCTGTTTCCTGCCCAAAGGATGAACACTAAGGCAGAATACTTGCCTTGTGTGGTCATTTTCAGATACTGAAAACTCTTCTGTTCAATTTGCCCATCAAATTGTATTAGTTTAGTAATTCACATATTTATTACAGTGTGACATTCCAATCACCTAAGTTCATTTAAAGTTAAAACTTCTCTCTCTCCCACCTCTGGACTGCTTTAGGCTGGTTGCATGTAGTAGAAAAGGAAGGAATTATCAGAATTTTTTTTTTCTCTTTTCTCAACTGGATCATCTGCTTAACTCCCCTAGTTTACCAATTCAAGGTTCATAGTAGTGGAAGATGGAAGGCATGAATGGAGGGAAGCAAAGCAGATCTTCCTCCTCTGGTACCTGATGAACAACTGTCAGAGCTCTCTGGTCTCGGTGGGTTTTTTAAGATGACACTCTCTCCCAGGGTATGTTTTGGTGGTGTATTGGATAATATCCCCAGGAAAAAGTACAAAAATTTGCATATAGGAAATTTATTGAGGCTGGGGGTATTATCACTTCAAAAATGCTTACAGGGAAGTAAAGGAAGCTGGTCTAGGCAGATGGACAGGTTGGGCTGTGAGGCCTTAGCAGCAGAGGCCTTAGTTGACCTCACCCGAAGCTCTGAAGTTGTAATGCCCCTTTGGAAATAGCTCACCTTGAGGTAAGGAGACTAGATTTTTGCATCTCTCCATTCTCCAGATGGACTGACCATTCCATATGATCTCTCCCTGCAGAGAGGGCTGACCTTGGATGAGGCAGTTCTTTTCAACCCATTGTCACTTATAATGATTGCATCCATTTTGCTTCTGACTGTAAAATGTTCCCATTTGTCCTCTATTACATCAGTGTTTCTTCATTCCCATTGCTCTCAGGTGGCCCACTTCTGAAATGGTATCATTTACCATCAAGCCTAATACTCAGAATCTATTGGAGATGGATATTTTGTAGACAATCTGTCAGATGATTTTCCGTCTTTAAATCTCTTGACATTGGCAAACTCATGTCCTCTGCCAGCTTTCTTAGAGTCCTCTAACCCCTCTTTGTTTAAGACATGATTGAAGATGACCCTCTACAATCTGATCTATGAGAAACATGTTTCTTTGGCATTTTCATTGATTCAACCAGCCCTTTATTCATCTGACTCAGACCTCTTCAGGTAGATACTTATCTTTAAATTTGTCATTTGAAGGATGAACACTCACCTGCTGCATTGTCCATGTTCAAAGGTAAACATGAAGTCTCATTCACTAGGAATGAAGGGATGGGAGATAGCACCACCTCTCCCCCTGTGCTGAGAGTGGGGCTGGGTGGAACACTACACAAAATGCTAACTTTCTGGAGATCTCTTTAATATCCAATGTCATCTTGGCCTTTTCATTGTGGTTTAGCTGGATTTGAGTGGTCTGCTAAGGATTTTATTGGTCTTGACAACCTCTCTGCAATTTTTCCATTGGTTATCTAATACATCTATTTAGAATTCTAGAGAATTGTTATTTGGAGCTCCAGATATACCAAGACAAACAGAGAGAGAGAAAGACATTTTAACTTCATATTACATGTCTTGTGAGAATCTTAAGTAATTAAAATTTCATCATGGTTAACATTTGGTGTAAGCATAGTCTCTTTGATATAGTAGAATAATCTATCAATAATATATCAAGGACATATTTTTATGAAATAATGCTATAAGTCTTGTAAACATTACAATAAGTAGAAAAGCATTTTTAACTGCTTCTTACTGCTTTACCAGGGGGAATTTTAGACTTGTGGGACCTGAATTTTGTACAATTTGGGGAGCTCTTTTGAGAAAAAGAAAACAAAATTACAAAAAGAAAATTAATTCAAAAAGTGAATACTTATTTATGATGAGAAAAGTAATCACTAAAATTAAAGTTTCTAAAAGCTGATCAACTTTACACAATCAGGAAACAGGATATTTCCAACTACCTTCCTAATATGCCTTTATAATTTGTAATTATTTTATATTCTAGCTATATAGTCTTTAATCTCCTCTTCATTTGATAATTTTAATATTATTTTCTATAGAAGGAAAAGAAAGATGATTTAGTCTTTTCTAAGCGAAAAAAATTATTAAACTTTTTAAATATTATTAATGGTTTAGAAAATTTTTCTTTCATCCTTTCAACCTATTATTGATAAACTTGTATAAATTTTTAAGACTTATCAAATTTGTAAAAAGCTTTATCAATATTTTTTTCACATATTAGCTGCATGATTTCAGCTTTCAAATTTCCTTGTATACTCATTAACCAGTTTGTCAACGTCACAGGTGTAGGGGCATATTAATTATTTTCATGTTATATTGCCAATGTCAGTATTAAATAAATATTTTAATCAGCATTTTAGTTATTTTTGGCAGCAGGATCTGTCCATCCAAATGTTTATGCAGCCACATTATTGGAGAGAAATGATAAGATTAGAAGGATGTCTGTTCCTTTACCTTAATGTATGCTCACCAGGAAGTGTTCTGATCTGTTACATGGTATCTGAGTAGACTTAGTCATGAAAGTGAGTGCTCTATGTAAATAACATGTATGTATTCTCTTACCAGACCCAGTTTCATAATAAATGTAGAAAGAAACATGCTAGTGTAAAGATTCCTCTATTTCTTGAGACCAAAATACTTTGAAGCGGAAGGGGAAAAACATATTTTTTTAAACTACAAAGCTAAGTACTAGACCGTAGATATACAAAATGGTCTAATTGATATACTAATGTCCTGAACAGTCTTTTGAACAATATAGACAACCAGCCTCTCTCTTACATTTTATGCATTTGAGTTATGAAAAAGATTATGTTAAATGTTCTTTCAAGAATAAAGTAGGCTCAACTTATCATATTAACCCTAATGTGAATTAAGAGGAAAATAATTAATTTAATCAACTCTTATTTGTATTATTTATCTATAAATTTTGATGAAAGTATGAAAATCAAAGTAGACAAAGACAATTTTGGAGCATTGGCAGACGGGTTGATAAGGAGACAACACAGGTCTGAAGGATGGCTGCTGTATTGGGTGTATATGCTGAGTGAGAGGGAACAGGGTCGATTGAACACATCAGCAGGGTTAAGAACAATGGGGGACAGTGCCAAAGGAAATGTACTTGCTGCAAAACACCACTGACTACAGCCTGCTTAAAAATTGCTAGCACATCTTTAACTTTTTGTTAAAAATGGCTTCAAAGATGAGTAAATGATAAATGTATGTGTGTGTGAAAACCATTTCAAGTCTTTTGATATCTTAGGCTTCCAAAAACAAACAAGCAAACACTTTTGTATAAACATGTATTCCATTTTATAATCCCAGGTCTCAAGAGACAGCTAGTAAGAGGCATGGGGTAGGTATATATCAAGTGCCTAATATGTGCCAGCTCAGGGCTAGATGCTCAGCACAGGGCTTTTAACCCCAGTGCTATTCATTTCCAACAGTAGCATGTCTAGCAAATCAAAGGATTTTTCTCTTCAGTCTAACTGTGTGACCATGAGCATGAGGTTCAGCTGTTCCTGATATAGTTTCCAAAGCTTTGTCTCACTCTAAGCACACAGCTCTGAAAGCCTTTGCAGGATTTGTGCAGCTTTCTCTGAGGACCAAGCAGCTACAATGTGTCAGGAATAAACCCCTCTTATTGTCCTGCTTCTGTTTTCTCTTTCAGTGAAAACTCAGTAAGGAGAGGCTGACATGATTTGCTCTTCTTTTTACTTCTTGCTTCAAAAGTGGTTGTTCAAAAATGGGGATTCAATTCTCCAAATGTTTGACTTAGAGTCAAATTTCTAGTGTCTCACCATTGTGTTGACTAGGAATTTTCAGGAAGAGGAGTCATTTTCTTCTGTCTTTGGCCACATAGTATCTCTTTTTCACTTTCTTTAATAGTGTATTTTCTAGTCAGCTGCCCACTGTAATGAATAAATTTGACTATTTCTATTAATATCCACAATGATACTACAGAGAATTCTAAGAGAAATCTTTACTGCTATTAGAATATACACATATATTTCTTTTTCTATTGCTAATGACTCTGTAGCATTTTTTTTTTTAATTGCAGTCTTGATAAAAAAAAAAATAACCACCATTACCATTTGTATATATTTGTGTCTAGGCTGGTGCAAGAGTGTGTGGGGTTGGAGAGGGGACAGGTACTGGAGAAAATGTGTGAGGGGTGGTGTTTAGGTTTGTGAACACTCAAAAACAATCAGTATTATACTTTTGATTTATTATTTTCTTGTTCCTTATTTTTTAAGCATTTTCTCATGCCTGAAATGAAGATGACATGGAGCCTAGTCAGACTGACTCATGTTCAGCATATAGCATAAAGGAGAAGAAAACTGTGTGGTCATCCACTGAGATTCTGGGGTAGCGTATTGCTGTAGCATGGACCATAACCTTATCTTACCAAATTATTGAAAACTTTATTGACATTACTGAGATTATATTGGTTTTGGTGAATGGTTTCATAAATATACTCAGGAGATGCATTCACTTGCATTTTATAAAAAGTAAGCAATGTTTAACATATCACACTATCTTTGTCAGATTTTGGTATCATAGTTAAAAGACAGCTTCATGAAATAAACTACATTAATCCTCACATTTTTATATCTGTAGAATATTTTATTTAAGAAAATTATCTATAAATTTGACACTTAAAACAATATTTTTTATTAGTTAAGCACTTTTGGAAGTTGTTTTACTGTTATATTTTCAATTTGGCCTATGACTTTTTCAGGCATCTATTTCTTTTGGAGTAAATATTGTTAAATTACATGTTTGTTTATTCATGAATTTAAAAGTGGACAGAATGAAATTGTAACTAAATTTTCTTATTTATTTTAATAACCATCATATTTATGGTTATTTCCTCTTTCTTGCTCCTCATGAGTTTCTTTCCTATTTTTTTTTTTATATATATGCACTTTTTCCCTCAAGATATATTACAGGGAGCAGTTCATGGAATTACCTATTTCTACTGTAGTTCTGCTTTCCAATCAATTGACCTTTCTTTCAATCTCTGCATGTTTCTTGATGTTCATGTATCTTCTTTCTTAAGTTTATTGAGGTATATTTTAAATGCACTAAAACAAAAAGATCTTAAATTTTAGATGAGTTTTGGCTATTGTGTATAACCAAATAACCACTACTGAAACCTTGAAATAAGATAGCATATTTTAAAAAGTTTTTTTAAAAGATAATTTTGACTATTCTAGCTTCTCTACATTTCCATAAAAATTTTATCATTGGCTTGCCTTATTTGTTTTTCTCAAAATATCACTTGAGATATGTTTTTTATTTCATTGAAACAACACACAGTGGGGTAAAAATGAACAGCTTAGAAACTAAATCTTTTCTTTTATATGTGTAGCTTATTTCTCTATTAATTAAGAACGTTCATTTGTAATTCTTATTTTTTTATTTTGAAATAATTTTAGACCTTCCAAAGTTGCAAAGTAGTACAAAAACTCCTGCTATACTTTCTACCAGCTTCTTATGTGCTATCATTCTGTTAGCTGTAGTACAATTATTAAAACCAGAATATTAACATAGCTAGAATATTGTTAATGAATTTATTGACATTAAATAATTCCGTCTTTGCCATTTTTCTTAAAATGTACTATTTCTTTTCCATGATCCAATACAGGGTTCCACATTTCATTTAGATGTCATGCCTAATTAGTCTCTTCAAATCTGTGACATTTCCTCTTTTTCTTTTAAGACCTTGATATTTTAAAGAGCACTTCCCAGTTATTTTGTAGAATGGCCCTCAATTCAGATTTCTTTGATGTTTTATCCTGTTTAGAATGTGGTAGTGCATTTTGGCAAGTATAAAACAGAAGCGATGTCTTGCCATTCTCAGTGCATCCTATCAATAGATAAACAATGTCAATGTGTCTCACTACTTGTGATATTAACTTTGATCACTTTTAAAGTGTATCAGATTTCTCCAATACAGAGTTACTATTTTTCCTTTTGTAGAAATCTTTGTAGTAATTCCTTGTGACTATGTAAATATCCTATTTCTCATTGTATTTTCATTTACTAATTTTAGCTTCTATCATTGAATATCATCTATAACAGTTATTACTGTGGTGTCTTCTACTTCCATTATTTATTCTACATTTTTAATCAGAATTCTACTGAAAGGAAGAGCTGTTCTTTCTCCCCCTTTAATTTATGCTTATATTTATTTATTTATATAAGAATATACTCATAAATATTTATTTTATTCTATGAGATACATGCCCTTTCTATCATTGCTGAATTTGTTGTTAAAATTTCCAAGGTTTGGCCACTAGAGATTCCTTTATAATTAGTTCTTGTGTCCTTTTGACATACTTCTATTATTATTATTATTATTATTATTATTATTATTATTATTATTATTTACTACTTTTTCACTATTTGGAATAAAATTGCTAAATTTTCCCCATGTCAAACCTGAATATAGCATTTCTCCAAAGAGCCATAGTTCTTTTCATTGGAGAATATCGTTTAAAAACCAAGAGCTGAGTAGTAGGTGTGCTCATTGCCACTGGATTGTCTGTGCTTATAGGACAAGAAATGTATGCATGTGTACTCAAATATATCCATACACACAACTATTATTATTTCTATAGGCATCTATATTTCTTTTTTATTACAGATGTTTAATTTAGTCCCACTGTGATCAGAAATCATAATTTGTGTCCTTCAAGATTTTTGTTCCTTTGTTGTTGTTGTTTTTAAGAATTGCCATACCCAGAATATTGTCTATTTATTCTGGAATATAGTTTCAAAACAAGGATGGGTCCCTTGAAGTAAGATATTTCTACAGATTATTTATCTGTAAAGAGTAGTGAGCGTTCTTACTGGCTCTGCCACTTAATAGCTGTGTAAATCCAGGTAATTTACGTAGTTTCTCACTCAGGTTTTTTTCTGCATCTTAAAGTGATGATTATAACAATTAAGATATTTCAGAATTGTGAAGATGGCAAGATATATTATATCTGAAGTCTATTTACATTTGTCGTAAACCCCAGATTAAGAAAATGAAGACTATAAACTGAAGAAACAAATGTGATATAAGAGAGATGACAATTAAATTATGAGAGTTACTTATGTAAATAATATGGTGGAGAAGTCAAATAAAATCAAGAAAATGTAAGTATCATTCAAGAATGCATTTGTGAGCAATGTTAAGAAGAGGTAAATGTCTCTGTTCAAATGATATCAAAACACATTCTAAGGAAAACTGAAGAATTCAAAACCGATATCTGCCAAAGAATGAAAAAAGTACACGAAGAAAGGAAAAAGAATAAGGATTGGCCTGTGTGTGTATGCGTGTGTGTGGGAGAGGGGTGTAATAAAAAAAATTAAATATTACAGCAATCTGAAGTCACTTAGAGAAAGGGCTCCTGCATCTTCTGCTGTGTTCTTTAAAATAAGTAATTCTTAAAAGTTTTAATGGAATATATTGGATGCTGGAGGCCACCGACAACATTAAACACTGATTAAAATATTTGTGCAGATACGACTACAAAAATGGAAAAGAATAGCAAGTATCATTTGTCACATATAGCTGTATGTCACAAGAAAAGATGAAAACGATGGGTAAACAGAAAACATTCAGAAGCCTCCCCGACTAGCTCTTATGTAATATACAAAACTTAACTGTTAACCATAGTCATCTTACTGTGCAATAGAACACCAGAACTTATTCCTCCTACCTAATTGTTGTGTACTTGTTGGTCGACCTTTCCCTGTTTTCCCTACACTCCTCCCCTCCCTAGTCTCTGGTACCCACTACTCTACTCTCTGTCTCTATAATACGATAATATCAGCTTTTTCTTCATTTATGCTTTTAAGATTCCATATGTGAGATCATGTGGCATTTATCTTTCTGTGCCTAGCTTACTTCACTTAACGTGATGTCCTCCAAGTGCATCCACGTTGCTGCAAATGACAGGATCTCATTATTCTTTATGGCTGAATAGTATTTCATTATGTATATATACCACATTTTTTAACCCATTCAATCATTACATAACATATATATTTATCAAAACATCAGATTGTGCCCCATAAGTATGTACAAATACAATTTGCCAATTAAAATTAAAAAAGTAATTTTAAAAAATTGGAAAAAAATCTATTCTGCCATAGTCGGAAAGAGGGAAAGATATTTGAGATCATTAGATTAACTCTAGATCTACTAGACATAATTAGATGTCAGAGATATGCCATCCAGATATGATGTGTGAAGAAATCATGTGAAGATGTGTTACAGACAAAATATTTGTGTCCCACCTCAAATTCATATGTTGACATCCTAATCCTAATGTGACTGTATTTGGGAATAGGGCCTATAAGGTTAAAAGAGGTTGTAGGGTGGGGCCCTATTCAGATAGAGTCGGGGGATTTATAATAATAAGAGAGATACCTCTCTCTTTCTCTTTCTGTCTCTGTCTCTCTCTCCTTGTATACACACAGGTCATGTGAGCACACAGCAAGGTGGCAGCTGACTGTAAACCAAAGAAAGAGGCCTCAGAATAAAGCCTACCTTCACAGCTCCCTGATCTTGGACTTCGCAGCCTCCAGAACTGTGAGAAAATAAATTTCTGTTGTATAAGCCACCCAGTCTATGGTATTTTGGTATGGTAGCCTGAGGGTACTAGCACAAAATTTAGTTACCAATTCTGCCTCAAAGGAGGCAGAGTGAGGAAGCCTACAGTGGTGAGAAAAAATGGCACAGATTCTGTGCTGATTAGATCCATCCTAACAAATGCACATAATAAACACCATTGTGAAAATAGCAGAAGAATGAGAGAAATAAGTGTTTTAAATGTATAAGTAATATGTAATAGACTTGAGAGAAATTTTCAACAAAATACACTGTTATTAAAACTGCACAAAGAATAAACTAAATTGTTGGAGATTAAATGTGAGACATGAACAGATGAGAATGTTCAGTATTCATCGTATAGTACAAAATCATGCAAAGAGGTAATGGAATCCAAAAAATAATATTCAGAATAAAAAATAATAATAATAATAATTGAGGATATTTAATTTGTCTGAATTTTATTTTGTCAGTTTGAAGATGGAGGTAACATAATCCATCCTACTTACCCCAAACAGATATTGTATATTTCAGTAAGATAAAGGTTTTGAAAACTTATTATAAAATATAGGGGACAATGTAAATTCCTGCCACTATTTATTATAAAGGGAATGAACAGAAAATATATAAAGCTTATGAAGAACTGGATTTAGTAAACAATAGTCACGAATAGTTTCCAACAACAGAATATACTATCTCTTTGCTGCAACACTTTTCACTGATCTTAGAAAACTATAGGACATATTTAATCAGAAAAAAATGCATACTTATTCTGGAAAACATGAGCCCATGCTTAAGTGAAATAGTTTTAAATTTGGAATTTCTACACTTAGAAGACAAATGCCCAGTGTTAGAAGATTATTACCCTGAAGAGAAGTAATTTTTATATCACTTACATCTAAAAATTAGAGAATATAGAGGATACAGAGAACATAACAACACTAAAATTAAACCCAAGCTTTAATAGGCAAACTAAAATGGAAAAGAATCACACAGAGAAATATAAAATGTCTGAAATTATAAAATAGAACATATAGAACTTGGGGATGAAGACATTAACACATTTCTTTAAGAACACGCAGAAAACAAACATGCAGAAAGCACCAGGGCATGGCACAGAACTGAAAATGTTTGACTTAAGTTTCTGATAAATTCAAAACAAAATTACAACAACAGAAAATAAAGAGCAATAAAAATAAAGGAGTATGAAGTAGAAGAAACAGAGCAACATTCAGTCTCGGAATTTGCCACAGTGTGGAAGTGCTGAAACGTTTACCACTGAGGTCTTTTCAATGCGCCTGGACAACACCTGAGCTGTGAGTCAGTTACCCCTTCGCAACGGTGAGGTCGAGCAAGGGCTGTAAGTGCACAAGAGAGAAGGGGCATCTTTGCTGGAGGAACTGAAAATCATGGACAGGGGGTGACTCCCCATAAATCTGTGAGTGTGTCAGCTAGACAAGTGGAAGGTAATTACAGGGTAAAGGAAGAGTACAACAAAACAAAGAAGCAGAGAAATGAATGGCTTGCTTGGGAGAGGGCAAGCAGTTTATTATAAATTCATCAGACAGTTTTGATTCAAAAAAAAACCAAAAAGAAGATATGAAGTTCATTAGAAATTAGTTCCCAGGACTATTTAGAAAGGAAAAATGTAAAGGAAGAACAGAGAATTCTAGTCTTGAATATGAAGTCCCTTTGGACTATCAGTAAATGTGAACTTTTCCATGTGTGAAAGATTACAGAGAGAATAAGACAGAGAATACATTATGAAACAGAATAAAGTAGTAATGAGGACTAAAAATCAAAGCTGAGTGAGTTCATAAGAAAGTGATAGGGAATATTTATTTTAAAAATACTTTGGCATTGGCAGTGGATATAAATGACTAGGTACTAAAAATTCTGTAAATCGGGTTTTTTTGCAATGGAACTGAACCTTGAACCCAAACGGTCAAATGAAATCTGATATGCAAGGCACATGAAAACAGAGCTGCTCGTGTCTATTATTTCAGGGTGTACGTGGGGGCCAGGAGCCTCTTGCCCAGGCCCTTTCCCATTCCTCCATTCCTTTCCATCCTGCGAGGCAGCTTTGTTGAGAGCAGCAAGAAAATTACTGATCCATATGAAAAAAATAAATGCTAAACTAGTGTAAGATATTGTAGCCCCTTCCAGTTTTAATTAAAACTTGCATGATTTAGTATCCTTCTAATACATGGTAAGTAACTTGAACATAACATTTCAAATTATTTATAACAGTATCTCATATGTTTTCTATTAAAAGAGATGGGAAGTAGAGAATGTATCACAATGAAAATAGTTTAATATATAGCTAAAAATATTTTCACTATTTATTATATTCCTATTTTCCCATCCATAAAATGCATAAGTTGGACAAAATGATCTATATGGTTCTTCTCAGATCTGAAATTCTATTAATATATGAATTCTGAGAATAGAAAATTAAAAAGCCAGCAGAGCCTTAAAAATATCAAAGTGATTTCTGAATGTCAACATTAAATTACAAATACTCACTTCAAGGATTTTAATGTGGTCCTTTTTTATTATTTAATTAGCTGAATGTCATATGGCTCTAATGCATTAAGTGGTGGCATAATGGAAAAACAAAGTGAGCTACACTGCATATTCTAATGTCTGTCATAAGGTTTTAATAGACACACACTTTCTAAAGAAAAAAAAGTATAAAAATTATTGGATATTTTGAATCTAGTCCTCTATGTCGCCATCTCTGACACCTAAACTTATGCCTGATTCTGCTATAAAATGGAAGCCAAAGAGATAGAGACCAAGGTACATCTGCAAGCGAATGTCTATGCTATGCACACAGACTTTGATGAGTTGATATTCTGTCTTCCAGGACAAATGTGGAAATTAGATCTATTTTCAAACATTTCTGGATGATCTACTCAGGGGTCCCACCTTTTCCATACTCCGTTGTTGCTGCTTGTGCTCTGAGATGACCATTCCAAAGTTGACCACTAGTCATACCTGGTCAGCAGCATCTCCCTTTCCACAACGGCCAAAGGGAAGGTTGCTGTGCAGAAGCTCCACTTCACTCTCCTCTTGTCTTTCTGTATTTTCCACAATGTTATCTAACAAGGTCGGGTGAGTGGGTCACACAGAATGTTGTGCAATAAATATATCAGGGTACAAAAAGTAAATACCATAACTCTTTGTTTTCTGAAACAATGCTAAATCTGCTCCATGTGCCACTTTCTGTATGGAGAAATGAGATCAATTTTCTTATAGTCATAGACTTTGGGGCGAGGTGGTAGATATTATCAGCTCTCTGAAATCCCATTTAATAACCCAGTAGGGAGATCCTCCTTTTTTCTATTCACACAAGTCCCCAGTGCTCCTAATCTAAGAGTCCTTGAATATGGTCACTCTGCTGCCTTTGTGCCTTGCTTGAATTCAATTGTATTTTCAGGGATAAGAGAAGAAGCACCCCAGCGCAGCTACCAGTAAAGCAGCACCTCACAGTCACCTGCTCCCAAGGGTCTGTCCTCTACCTGAAGCAGCTACGAAGGAGCATGGTCTCCCAGCTGGGTGAAAGCCCCTCAAAATTCCAGTCCCTTCCCAGTCACTGTGAGAAGCTCTTAAGACATCCCTGTTCCCACATTTACACTTCCCACCTAGGTGTTTTGTTTTGTTTTAACTAAAGCAATACAATTTTAAGCTAGGAATTTTTTTTCAGAAGTCCTGGACAATACAGTCATTAACAGAGCTCAGAGGAAATGCAAAGATATGATTACCTTCTTGGAAATGAAATAAAAGAACACCTATTTCTTCCAGACACATAGAATAATAGGAGTAAATCATAAATAAAGTTCTCAGTAGTTATCACACCACATATGACTCCCTCTCATGGTCTGGAATGGAGGGTATGTAGAAGACAGAAGTGAAGAGTCACATTCAACAAACTACACCATTTACAGTAATCAAAGCATTGGACTAATAAATGCAAAATTTTAGCTGTTATAGCAACTATGAAGAAAAGAGATAAAGGCAAGCAGCACTGAATAATAAAATAAGTACAGCCTCCTAAGTCACAGGGATGTGAATTAAAACTCCAATTTAGATATTATCTTAACACGGCCTTCAAGTCGAGTTCTTATTTCATTTCCCTCTGTGATATAATAGGGATAATTATATTTATAACACTGATAGGAGGGTTAAATATAATCAATGGAAAGATGTTACACAGCTTGACACAATATGTGCTTAGTAAATGGCATGCCTATTATGGCTATTATTATCATTATGATTTATGTTGAAGATGAAATGTGAAAAATAACGGAATATAACCCCACCACCACCACCACTCTCTCGGCTCCTTTTTGCTTCCCTAGTCTGGCAGTTGAAGAGTCATAAAAAGTAACCCATTAATGATTTAATACCTATCACAGAAGGCAAAGACCTAGACTTATGTTAATAAACTTAGAGGAATGGCTTCCTATCGAAGGCCATTAAGGTACCAGTTAAGTTGCACAGTGTGACTCGCCTGCCTTTACCTCTTTCTCTCAAATATAAATAAACCTCACTCGGTAGAGAATAATACGAAGCAGTGAACCTATTTCTATGCATAGAAATTTCTTTACATTCTGAAGACCTTGAAGTAACTAAGTCAAAAAACATTAGTAACTGAAAAATTACTAGATGACACAAAGTTTATTGGAAATTCAAGATAGTGTTTCTCATTAGGTACAGAAATTGGAAATGCATTATCTAACTTAATTTTGTACCTCTGAATTTTATGTATTATTAAAATGAAAACCATCATATATGCTATATAAATAACTAAATATAAAACCAACTAGGGAATAGGTTGCAATAAAACTAGAAAGAACAGGACAAAGAAGTTTATTGCTTTGGGAGAAAGGAGTCTTTTGGGAATGCAGATGTACAAACTTCCAGAGTGGTCATGGGAAAAGTCTGAAAAGAACAAAGAAGGAAACCTTTCAGATCAAACTTCAAAGTAACTTCCGGATTCTGGAAACAAAGACAATGGCAGGACCTGAGTTCTAGAACATTTTCTGCGAGAAAGTACACAACATGTCACCATCAGGAACTAAGGAAGTCCTGGTGAAAGTTTTGGTGATAATGTGAAGACTTAGCATAATTGAAGAACAGATTAGAAAAAAGTTTTACAAGGAAGCTGAGAATGACACATGACTGTAATACTGGGAAAGAGATTCTCTAAGAGTCAACCAATATTGAGCTCAACTTAACTATTCAAGTCTAATTCTAGTTCAGCTACATTGTGGGCATTTGGGCCTGGATGATTGAGTTGGTAGAGTTTTTTTCTCAAAGCAAAAACTGCACAAATCTCAAGGTACAAATCTCAAGCGTTTGCATCTACAGGTAGTTCTACCAGTATGCATTCACAGCACTTTGCTAATATGTTTCCATGCTGTGAGGGTTAATTCCAGCAGGCTTGAGATTGGCCTAAATTGTATTTCTAAAGTAGCTGCTGGGCACTGACCCCTGGTGAAGACATGACACGTACTATTAATAGTGCTGTTTTGTAACTGTGGATCTGAGCAGTCTGAGGGCAATTTGCACCAGCTCATCAGCATTGCTTATTGATAACAGTGAGACTGATGATTTTCTCCTGGTCTCAGTGAGACCCCTGGAGGGATACTACATTGGGAATTGTTACAGAGCAAGAATATGTTTACATGACCAGCAAGACATAAAAAAAACCCTGTGTAACATTCCATTTTGGACTTCCTGGTTTCAAGGTTCCATGCACATTGAGAGAATGACAGAGCACAACATAGAGAAAAAAAGAGAAAAAGACAGAAAGAAAAACTCATCTAATATAGCCCTGTAGAGAGAAGACATTTGGAGTTGGCACTGGTCTCTCTGGACCCCTTGTTGTGAGGCAACCTTAGCTGTGATGTGTACCCTTACTTTACAGCTATTGCTGTACTGCATTATTTTTCTTCAATGAACCATCCATTTGTCAGCACCGTACTGTCGGGTCCGCCACCCAGCAGACCCGAGCAGCCCTTGCCTTGCTATCAGTCCCTCCCTTGGTGTCCCTTCTGGTGGGCAGGCGGATTGCCCAGATTCCTCTTTCCCCGGTCCCCGTTGGGAGGAGACAGAGGAAGAGAGCCGTGAAGAGAGGTGAGCACAGCCGCCAGCCCCAACTAGCCCGTTAAAGGACACTCAGACGTGGCAGGGGTTCTGTCAAGCAGTTCCGTTTATTATCACTCAAGCACTTCTTTTTATAAGCATATGGTGGGGGGGGCAAGGAGATTTCCTATCTGTAGCCTATCATTTTAAAGGTTAAGCGCTCATGCGCCTGGGTCCAATGCTTTGCGATCACGCAGTGAGCATGAGCAGGGAAGTGCCCCTGGGCCAATAAGGGCTATGGCAAAGTTCCCGCAGACACTCCCACCCTACTTCCTCTCAGTGCCATCTTAGGCTGCCACGTTAATACGCCCTTGTGGGCCCATAATGGCGCTTCTTGTAATGTCACCTAAGGTGGCGTTAGTTTTTAAGGCCCGACACTATACTTTAGATTCCAGTGAGTCCTGTTTAGCAATGAAACACTGCCTAACTTACAGGTTAGTGAAGATTCTTATAACACTGTATTTACTATGTTGTATCAGAAATATTTTTGTCTACTACGTTATGTCAATTTTCGAGGACAAAGTCTGTTTTATTCTGAGTATTACTTGATATAAGTGTCAATAATGCAGTTCTTGAAAGATGTATGATGTTGGTATGTTCACAATTTTTTTTAATTAACTTTAAATAAAACTTTATTCTGAGCTCTCATCATGCTAGATTTCAAGGAAATGTTCTTTAAAACTTACTGGATGCCCTCAACCTATTCTCAGTAAGCATTCTGTAAACATCTGTGGAACACAACAAAAGCAAAAAATGGAAGCATTCAACTTTCCACATTGGTTACCACCAAGGTACCGGAGGTCCTGGCTCACATGATAAAAGTGTTGATTCTTCTGTGCTATGCTTGGAGACTTAGACTGGGAAACTTGGTGCATAGAGTTCAGACTTCTTAGCCTTACTATAGATCCATTCATTTTTCCTGCCAAATCACCTAGTCAGAGTTTTACAGTAGATAGAGACATGTGAACCCAATACCTACAAAACCCATGAACTGCTTTCTCCTTTTCAGTAAGTTGATACATATTTTCCTTCCATTTTGCTGCTGCTTCTCCTCAGTGTTTCCTCTTAATAACCCACTCTATGACCCAGAATTAAGGATAGAAGAGATTTGGAAGGGTGTTATCATTCTACTTTTTGTCCTGCTACTAACTTCCCTTCAGGTGAGAGGGGACAAAGTCTACCTGGTTAAAATGGGGTGGGGTTGCAGAAGAGAAATATATACAGCAACATTAATAACTGGTAGCATCTAAATAAATCATTCTCGGAATGTATCTTGATGAATTGACGCTTGTGGAATTAATAAAAGAAATTAGGCTAGAGCAAGACAGAAATCCTAATCCATTTTTAACAGCTTTGTTGAGATATAATTTACCGAACATATAATTCACCCACTTAAAGCATGCAATGCAATGGTTTTTAGTACATCCATAGATATGTACAACCATTACTACAGTCAATTTTAGAACATTTTCTTCACTTCAAAAAGATACTTTGTACCCTCGCACTATCAATCCCTATTTCCTGTCCCCCCAGCCTAAGCAATCGTTAATCTACTCTCTATTTTAATGGATTTCCCTGTTTTAGACATTTATTGTAAATGGAATGTTCATTTTGTGACAGGCTTCTTTCATTTAGCAAAATGTTTTGTAAGGTTCACCCACGTTTTGGCATATATCAATATTTTATATTTCATTATAAAAATATACCTCATTTAAAAATATATTCATTGGTTTATGGGCATTTGAGTATTTTCTATCTTTTTATTATAATACATAATGCTAATAGAAACATTTGTTTACCTGTTTTTGTGCGAATATGTCTTTTCATCACCTTTGGATATATAACTAGGAATGGAATTGTTTGGTGTGTGAGGAGGGGGTTAAAGCATAATGCCCTCCAAATTGAGAAGGTACATTGAGACCAAAGAAGGAAGCAGGCAGGTCCAGTCAGTAATCAGAGATATTTATCAGTTGGGGTGACTTACACACAAGGAAGCTGGATGCAGTAAAGAATAAGACCTAGCAGATTAGAGCTCTCTCTCTCTCTCTCTTACTGTCTGCAGATTAGACAACGTTTATATAACAAAAGCCCCTGTTACTAAAAATAACATCAAGAAGCATCTTAAGAAATATAAGTTGATAACGTCATTCACCAGGGGTCTTGTGATTCATGTGGCAGGGGGTCTTGTGATGTTAGAGCTCAGACCACTGATGCCACCTGCTGTAATAAATCATTTACTCCCTGAAACCTATGTTCCTTTTACAGTTTGCCCTAAGGTTAAGGAATAATTGGTCAGTGAATATAAAGCAGGTTTAAAAGAAGTCAACATGGCAGGCAGGGCACAGAATGGAGTTGGTTTTGTTCACCCTCTAATTTTGGGTCATATGGTAACTCTATGTTTAATCACTTGAAGAACGGCAAGACAGTTTTCCAAAATATCTGCACCATTTTACATTCTCATCATCAGTGTATGAGAGTTCTGAATTTTCCACATTTTCACAACCCCTTTTTATTATCTGAATTTCTGATTTTAGTGGTCCTAGTGGTTGTGAACTGGTATCTCACTGTGTTTTTGATTAGCATTTCCCTGATGACTAATGATGTCAAGCCATCTTTACTTCTGCTTATTGGCCATTTGTATATATTTCTTGGAGAAACATCTATTCAAATACTTTTTCCATTTTTAATTTGAGGGTTTTTTATTATTATTATGAAGACTACTTATTTACATGGAAATTATATATCTAAGGGACTTGTATCCTAATTCCATTTTTATTTCAGTGTTATGTCGGAATTCTCTAAGCACTGAATCACTTGTTATTTGTGTTAAAATTTGGTAATTCCTAGTATTTAAAATTCAGATTCTGAGTTTCTTGAGATTAAGCTGGAGAAGGTGGAGTTAGAGTCCAGTGGTCTCTACCCACCAAGCTATGGGACTGAGGTGACAGTTCTAGTGAAGAAAAGGTATGGAAATAAAGAACTAGGGAGTCAAATACCTGGGACTGGTGGAAGAAATAAAATAAGCAGAGTTTTATGCTGGATTGAAAGACTTGAGTATTGATTGGGTGTCTCTGCTTCACTCCTGGTACTCCTGTCCTCCTAGCCTCATTCATACTAGTCATTTGTGTTTCTCCATCAAAATCCCAAGTGATATACTATTTTATGGATATTATTAGTTCATTACAGTACTTTTTAAAAACAGACCACAATTATTTTAGCCATTGTTTTATTCCTATTAATAAAAGAACATGCCCCACTCCATGGACTTGGAGGGAAGCACCAGCCCCTGTAGCCCAACCCACTGAGGTGAGCCCAGCAGACTCGTGTGGTGCTGGGGGCTAATTCCTTGACCACGGATTCTGGGAAAGGACCCAAGGTGGTTTAACATAACCACCACGACACCTACTGTCAAGGAAAAACAATTCACCACCACAGTAACAACCAGGGCCACTCCACAGCCAACCTCAGTGTAATAGAAGAAACAAACCCTCTACCAAATGACAAGATGTCAACAACAACAAAAAATACTACAACTACAAATAAACAAGAAGAAATGACACCATCAAAAGAAAACAGTAATGCTCCAAAGTCAGACTCCATGGAACACGGAATCCTTGAAATGTCTGAAAAAGAATTCCAAGCAATGATCTTAAGAAAACTTAAAGAAATAAAGGAAGACTCGATTAGAGAACACAATGAAACAAGAAAAAATATCCAGAGTATTAAGGAGGAAATCTACAAAGAGATTAATACCTTAAAAAAGAGTGTAGCAGAACTTGTAGAAATGAAAGATCCACTCAATGAAATTAAAAACACAACTGAGAGCTTGAGCAGCAGGATAGAACAAGCAGCAGAAAAAATTTCGGAACTTGAAATGGTCTTTTTGAAATAACTCAGGAAGACAAAAAAGGAAAAAAAGAATTAAAAATAATGAGGAAAATCTAAGAGAGACAGCAGATAACCTCAAGTACTCTAACATCTGAATTGTGGATATTCCAGAAGGGGAAGAGAAAGGAAAGTGTGTTGAAAACCTACTCAAGGAAATAATAACAGAAAACTTCCCAGGTGTAGGGCGAGATATACACCTTCAGATCTAAGAAACTCAAAAGTACCCAAACAGATTCATTCCCAAAATATCCTCCCCAAGAAAAATTATAGTTAAATTCGCAAAGCTCAGAGACAAAGAGAGAATTCTACAAGCAGCAAAAGAAAAGCATCAGGCCACTTCCACATCAGACTAACAGCAGACATCTCAACTGAAACCCTATAGGCCAGAAAAAAGTGGAATGACATACTCAAAATACTAAAAGAAAAAAATTGCCAGCCAAGAATTTATTACCCAGCAATGCTCTCCTTCAGAAATGAGGGAGAAATGGTGTATTTCCCAGGCAAACAAAAGTTGTGGGAGTTCACTACCACACAACCATCCCTGCAAGAAATTCTCAAGGGAGTCATACATCTGGAATCTGAATAATGGTGACCACTATCACAAATACACAAGAAAGAGCAAAACCTACCATTAAAACAAAAATGCCAGCAAGAAAGAAAAAGAAGCTAAATCATCTCACTTTAACTTTCCAACTAACATTAAAGAAGAGAAATAAAAAGGGAAATAATGATCAAAAGATATTTAAAACATCTAAACAAGAATCAATTAAATGACTGGAATTAAGCAACGCAAGTCAATATCTACCCTAAATGTGAGTGGACTAAACTCCGCACTCAAAAGACACAGACTGACTGATTGAATTAAAAAGCTAGACCCAAGTATATGCCGTCTCCAAGAGACCCACCTCACCTGTAGAGACAGACATAGACTAAAAGTGAAGAGATGGAAAAGATATACCATGCAAATGGAAACCAAAATCGAGTAGGAGTAGCTGTTCTTATATGGGACAAAATAGACTTTAAACCAAAAAACATAAAAAGAGACAAAGAAGTCCACTATATAATGATAAAGGGATCTATCCAGCTAGTACACATAGCTATCACAAACATGTATGCACCCAAAACTGGAGCACCCAGATATATAAAGCAAACACTTTTAGACCTAAAGAAAGAAATAGGACCTAATACATTAATAGTTGGGGATCTGAACACCCCTCTTTTAGTATGGGACAGATCTTCCAAGCAGCAAGTCAACAAAAAGACAGAGGACTTAATCTACACCTTAGACCACCCAGACCTGGCAGATATATAGAGATATTTCACCCAACAACTAAAGAATATACTTTCTTCTCATTAGTTCATAGAACATTCTCCAGGCCAGACCACATATTAGGTCACAAATCTAGTATCAGCAAACTTAAAAAAATTGACATCATTCCAAGTATATTTTCAGATATGATGGACTAAAATTGGAAATAAATAATAAGCAAAACTCTGGAAACTATACAAATACATGAAAACTAAATAATAAGCTCCTGAAAGACCTATGGGTCCAAGAAGAAATTAAACAGGAAATCAAAAAATTACTAGAAAGTAATAAAACCAATGAAAATAAAGAGACAGATTGAAGTGGTAATTAGCAATCTTCCAAAAAAGAAAATTCCAAGTCTGGATTGTTTTATAGCTGAATTCTATCAAACTTTTGAAGAGGAGTTAATGCCAATTCTCCTCAAACTATTCCAAGCAATTGAAAAAAAATAGCTACTCTCTCAAACTCATTCTATGAGGCCAACATAACTCTGATACCAAAACCAGATAAAGTCACAACAAAATAAGAAAATTACAGGCCAATATCCTTGATAAACCTAGATGCAAAACTCCTCAACAAAATATTAGCAATCAGAATACAGCAACATATTAAAAAAAATTATACACCACGATCAAGTGGGATTCATCCCAGGGATGCTAAGATGGTTCACCATACAAAAGTCAATAAATGTGATACAGCACATCAAGAAACTCAAGGACAAAGACCATAAGATTATCTCAATAGATGCTGAAAAAGCATT
This sequence comes from Cynocephalus volans, assembly GCF_027409185.1. Classification (NCBI taxonomy): domain Eukaryota; kingdom Metazoa; phylum Chordata; class Mammalia; order Dermoptera; family Cynocephalidae; genus Cynocephalus; species Cynocephalus volans. Next base: position 37,006,866 of record NC_084465.1, read on the forward strand.
TGACAAAATTCAACATCCCTTCATTATTAAGACTCTCAACAAATTAGGTACAGAAGAAAAATATCTCAAAACAAAAAAGTCATTTATGACAAGCCCACCACCACTATCATTCTGAATGGGGAAAAACTGAGGGTCTTTCCCTTAAGAACAGGAACAGGACAAGGATGCACACTCTCACTGCTTCTATTTAACATAGTTTCAGAGGTACTAGCCAGAGCAATCAGGCAAGAGAAAGAAGTAAAGGGATTCCAGAATGGAAAAGATGATGTCAAACTTTCTCTGTTTGCAGCTGACATCATAGTATATATAGGAAAACCTAAAAACTCTATCAAAAAACTCCTAGAGCTGATTAATAACTTCAGTAACATTGCAGGATACAAAATAAATGCCCGCAAATCAGTTGCATTTACATACTCAAATAATGAATTAACAGAAAGAGAAATAAAGAAAGTAAACCCATTTACAATTGTCATGAAAAAAAACCAAAATACCTAGAGATCAATTTAACCAAGGGGGTGAAAGACCTCTACAATGAAAACTAAAAACCACTTCTGAAAGAAATTAAAAAAGACACAAAAATATGGAAAAATATTCCATGCTCTTGAATTGGAAGAATTAACATTGTGAAAATGTCTATACTACCCAAAGTGATCTACAGATTCAATGCAATTCCCATCAAAATACCAGTGGCATTCTTCACAGAAATGGGAAAAACAATCTTAACTTTCATATGGAACAACAAAAGACCCCAAATAACTAAAGCAATCTGAGCAAAAAAAAAAAACAAAGCCGGAGGCATCACTCTACCAGACTTCAAATTATACTGCAAAGCTATTGTAACCAAAACAGCACAGTATTGGTATAAAAATAGACATTCAGACCAGTGGAATAGAAATGAGAACCCAGAAATTACCCCTCAGGCTTACAGCCATCTGATATTAGACAAAGGCAATAAAAATTTACATTGGGGAAAAGACTGCCTTGTCAACAAGTGGTGCTGGGAAAACTGGATATCCATATGCAGAAGAATGAAACTAGATATGCATTTCTCACCATACAGTAAAATCAACTCAAAATGGATTAAAGACTTAAATATAAGACCTGAAACTGTAAAATTACTAAGGAAAAACATATGTGAAACACTTCAGCAACTAGGTCTGGGCACAGGCTTTATGTACATGAGCCTGAAAGCGCAGGCAGCAAAAGAAAAAATAAACAAATGGGACTATATCAAACTAAAAAGCTTCTGCACAGCAAAGGAAACAATCAACAGAGTGAAACAACAACCTACAGAGTGGGAGAAAATTTTTGCTAACTATGCATCTGACAAGGGATTAATATCCATAATATGCAAGGAACTCAAGCAATTATACCGTAAAAAACCAAGTAACCCAATTAAAAAATGGGCCATGGAGCTGAAAAAACATTTTTGAAAGAAAGACATACAAATGGCCAACAGGTGCATGAAAAAATGTTCAACATCACTCGTCATCAGGGAAATGCAAGTTAAAACTACATTGAGATACCACCTCACCCCAGTTAGAATAGCTATAATCAAAAAGATGGTGAAATACAAATGCGGGCAAGGGTGTGAAGAGAAAGGAACACTCCTACACTGTTGGTGGGACTGTAAATTAGTACAACAACTATGGAAAACTGTATGGAGTTTTCTCAAACAACTACAGATAGATCTTCCATATGATCCAGTAATCCCACTTTTGGGTTATATACCCAGAGGAATGGCAATCATCATGTCAAAGGGATACCTGCACTCCCATGTTCATTGCAGTTCTGTTTTCAATAGCCAAAGCATGGAACCAACCTAAATGTCCATCAATGGATGACTGGAAAAGGAAACTGTGGTATATATACACCATGGAATACTACTCTGCCATAAAAAAGAATGAAATACTCCCATTTGCAACAACATGGATGAGCCTGGAGAAACTTTATGCAAGTGAAATAAGCAAAGCACAGAGAGATAAATACAGCTTGTGCTCACTCATATGTGGGCGCTAAGAGAGAAAGAAGGAAGGAGGGAAAGAAAGACCACAGTGGTGCATTGGACTTGCGGAGGGAGAGAACATTCCTTTGGCTACACAGTGGAATGGGGGGAGGGAAAGGGGGAGTGAGGTTGGGAATAATGGGTGGGGGACAGGGGGTACAAATGCAATTTGTGGTAATCGGTATACTCCCAGTATGAATCTGGCCCTCACATCATGGGCAGGAGGGGTGACAATCAGCTTTGTATCTCATGACTATTCATAATAAAAGAAAAAAAGAAAGAAAGAGAAAAAAGAACATGTTGTCACTTTAGTCTGTTTGAAGGAAATACCACAGGTTTTCCTGTTAGTACTATTCCGTTTTCTCCTGATAGTGTCCAAAATAAATTAAATCCCGTGTGCGGATCTGCAGCCCACATCAAACTCCTTACTTTGCAGGATTTAAATAGCTTCAAATATGTCCCTAGGGTCACTTCCAATTGAATTAATAGCCAGGTTCCTACCACATAATCTTTGGAAAAGCAACGCAATCTTCCCTTGTGAAACGGTTTCTGTGACACTTTTTCATTTAAAGGACTGCTTCCGAAATTTAGAGTCTGTAAAAAACACCGGAGAATCTTGTTAAATGCATGTTCTTAGGCCACAATCCCAGAACTCCTGATTCAGCAGGCCTTGGGCAGGACCGGACAGTTTGCATTTTAATAAGCCTTTAAGGTGATTTCAAAACAAAATATCCACAAGCCCTTCTGTGAGATGAGAACCCTGATTTAGGAGATCTTTGTCTTTCTTAGAGCAAAAAGACACTTTGTTTTGCCTGTTCTCTCCATCAACCTCCTAATTTTTTCATAGAAAACATCTGTTAAAATGTACCCCAAAGGACAAACAAAATGGACTCACTGTGGTTAAAAGAGACACTCAAATTGCTAAACAACCAAATAGCCACAGCAGGAGGGAAAGAGCAGACACATATTTCTCAACCTGCAAGCTTGTATCTTACTGTTATGAAGTTTTCTTTTCTGTAACTAAACAAAGGCAACTCTCAGAAGATAAACCCAAATCAGCCATAGCTGGAAATTCTACACTGACCTTCAACAAGTCCACCCAGCACCAAGCACTGACCCCCATCTTCTCATTCTTGGGAGGCCACTATGGCTCCAAGTAGACAAGGACATTCTTCTCCGATAAGAGAGGCCACATCAAAACCAGCCACCACCAGCCTATAGAGCTTTCAAAATAACACACCTCTGCCATATGTTAACTACTTGCGCATATGTAGAGTTTTGTCATAAATATTCATAGCGTTCCTCTAAGTTCACTAAATATGCTTATGTACCTAATATTGGAGGGCATAAATATTGACCTTCCTTCCTCCTTTGTTCTGTGGATTACTTGTCTCCAGACTACCCAGGGCCTGTATTCCCCAGTCTGCAGATTGTCCCTTCTCCCTTTCTTTGTTTTGGAAAATAAAGTCTCTCTTTTCTCTTTAACAGATCCTATGGTCCTATTTTTTTTTTTTTTTTTAACACACCATAGACAAACCCAAGAAGCTGAGCTTTTAAAAAAATCCTTCCATAGTCCCTTTATCCTTTTTCTTCCACTTCCCCCACCCCTTTGCCCTACCTATAATATGTATGTCGGATTTTTCTTTTATTTTCTTTGATATCAATCACACCACCCTTGATACTTTCTATATCCTTATTTTTTATTTAGGAAATGTATCTATTTTCCATCTTCTATTTTCCTTGTAGCATCACACACAGTGTTTATTCTTTCTTTGGACCTAACCTCTTGCCCTTGTATTCACATATTCTTAGCAGCTTGCAATGTGCACTCCCAACCAAGTTTCAGCTGCTTCCTCAGACTGGTCTGCAGAACATTCCAGGAAATATCATCTTGACAATTTCCTTGTTCTCTGGCTCTCATTGCCATAGTAATTTCCTTTGCCTTTCATTGGCTTTTTTCCTTTATAGTTACAGATTGTGGCTTTTATTGCTGCTTGCGGTTTGTCTTCACTTTCAAATTGGGCTATATCTACCATTTGACTTTCTAATATTTGTCTTTATTAATTTTATTCTGAACCCACACATAAGGTATTCCGGATCAGAGAAAGATTTCTTAATTACTTTACAGAAAATAATAGAAGTGTTGGCTTCTTCCCCTACGTTGTCACAAAACTTACCCATGAGGTGACATGATGAGCTCCAATGGAATTTTTTCTGCACAGGTGGCTAGACTACTCATAGTCATGGGACAAGGAAAAAGTATGTTTCTCTGCTTAGAAAGTGGAAAGAGACATCTGAGCCCCTCTCTTCCTGAAAGAATCTCCTACCTAATCCATCCTTTCATCATGTATATAAAATCTCTCTGGAATCTTGGATTTTAAGACCTAGAGATGTCATCAAATTCTAATGTTTCATCCCTTTGAAACCTAAATATGTAGAGAAATAGTTTCAGTCTTGCTGGCACCTAGGAACCCAGTTCAGTCTGTAAACATTTAGCCTTCTGGATCAGAGTAATTAACAAGACAAATGGCTACAAATCTGATTCTCAAGTCATGTGAAAACTAAAATGCTTCTAGGAGAAGCAAAAGCAAACTTTCCTATTTTTATGTCTTATACATTTCTCTGTCTCAGGAGGCTAGGGCTTTTTATAGGAGCATGGAGAAATTCAGGGAAGTTTTGTCTCCTGACAGTAACATGCATTTTAAATAAATCTATATGAAAGACTAGAAAAAAGACTGTTGTGTAGGAAATTAATCAGCAACTCTGGGTTGTTCAAACCCTGTACATTTTCAGGAAAGGCCTGTCTCCAAGACTAACCCTTAGCTGGCTCCTGGGAGGTGAGCTCTGAGCTCTTGAAATACTCTGCCTGAGTATTTTTGTGTGTCTGACATAGTAACAGTTTGATCAGATAGTTTATGGTAACAGTATTATTTATAGAGCATGTTTTTGCTCTGGTGATGGAGTCTGAGTAGCTGAGGTTAGTCACAAAGGGCCACATACCTATGTGACTGACTATCAGTAAAAACCCTGTACAAGACTTAGTCCTAAAGCAGTTTCCCTGGTTGAAAACACTTTGCACATGTTGCCACACACTGCTGCACTTCCATGCTACTCCACTGAGAGAGGATACCTAGTAGCTTATGCCTGGTTTCTCATAGACTTTTATACTTTTTGAGTCCTAGGACTGAGTCTTTTAAATTTATTTTTTGCATTACCTATTTTTCTATAAAGAGATCACAATGCTTTTACACTGTTTTGTACTATGTATTTTGAAAGATTCAGCATAAAAATAAATAAAATACTTCACAATTGTCCACTCATTAATTTATGCAACATTGTGTTTTAGGGCTTACAGTTTTTGAGACACAGCTAAATGCTAATCTTCCTATTAAATTCTACTGTTGAATACATAAAGAAAAAATAAAGTAATGTAGAAATAAAACCTATAGGATCTCATATAAAATTCTTATCAGGTAACAATGACGAAAATTGTTTGAGTTGTTGTAAAGCTCTGGCTCTGTCGAATGCCTGCCGACTACTCCAATTGTAAAGCTAGGCTAATGCCGGAATCCTGCTGATGTCGCCAATTGTAAAGCTACATGACTACGCCAGTTGTCAGGCTCTTTTACCTGCCCATAATCCTGCGACTGAGCCAATTGTAGAGCTAGGACGCGGTCTAGAGCTCACAGACCTCTTGAGCCTATTGTCCACACTGGGTCACAAACCCTTCACACGCCAGGCTGGGTCACCAGATTCCTCACACGCCAAGCTGGGTCACCAGACCCTTCACGTGCAGGTCTATGAGCTAGGTAACAGGCAAATAGGTCCTTGGGAGCTGTAGGTTGGAAAGCATGGCCGTGAGGAGCAGCGTCTGCTTGAGGCAGTGGCCAGCAAAGCCACGGACCATGCATGCACACCCACACACACACACAATTTGTTTCCTAAACCACCCCCAACCTGCCCCAAGGCAAGGGAGCCTAACCAAACTATTCTATTTTCTCAACAGTTGATAATCTAGACATTCAAGTTTTACTTTAAGCATATTAGCTATTGAATTAGAATTAATTTATAGAATGCACAGACAATTATTAAAGAAAAGACATATTTTCAGTAACTTTTAACATGTATTTTTTCTTTGCATCAGTATTTACATTACAAAAGATAATACATTAAGGAAAAAGGGAATTAAAGAAAGACAGTTGAGTTGGACTTAGACTACGGTAAACTGAATGAGGTGCTTGTAAAACTACAGTATTCTCAGATTTAGCTTATGTTCAGAAAGAAATCTAATTATCAGGCTGTTAACAGGCATAAGTGAAAGCTCAGCTCAGCTCCAAACCAAGGTAACTGAAGTGTCTTCACAGTTTTGGCACTAATTGGTCATTTGGAGCCTTAGGGAGTTTTCAGAATTGACACCAAGAAAGTGAAAGGCTTTTGCTTAGTCACTGATGTTTAAATGACAAAGGGCAAGAACAAAGACAATTTTACTCCTTGGAAAGATTTGTTAAGTTCTGCAAAACCTGTTTAGAAATTGGCCTCTAAAAGTATCTGTGCTATTTTATTTGCTGTTTCTTTTTCTTTACTGCATATATGTAAGGCACACGACATGATGTGTGTGTACACACACACACACACACACACACACACACACACACACACACACATAGTGAAATGATTACCACTTGATAAATCAAATTAACATATCCGTCACTTCACATGGTTACTGTTGGGGGGGTGGGGGGTGGTGTGTAGTAAGAGTACCTAAACTCTACTCTTTTAGCAAATTCCAGTACATGATATTACTAACTGTAGTCTTCGTGCTGCAAATTAGACCTCAGGACTTATTCATCCTACATAACTGCATTTTGTAAATTTGGACCTACATCTTCCCATCCTCCCCAACTCAAAACACCCCACCCTGGTAACTACCATCCTACTCTCTATTTCTGTATTCAACACTTTTTTTTTTTAATTCCACATGTAAGTGAGATCATGCAGTATTTTTCTTTCTGTGTCTGGCTTATTTAATTTAGCATAATGTATTTCAATTTTATACAGGTTGATGCAAATAGCAAGGTCTTTTTTTAAGGCTGAATAATATTCCATTATGTATATATGTATATACATGATGTGTATATTATAGTGGTGCATCCGTGTGTGTGTGTGTGTGTGTGTGTGTGTGTGTGTGTGTGTGGTATTTATTTATCCACAATTTATTCATCCATTCATCTGTTGATGGACGCTGGGGTTATTTACATATCTTGGTTCACACCCTTCAGGATGGCTATTACTAAGAATAGAAGAGTTAACAAATGTTGGTGAAGGTGTGGAGCAAAGATAACCCTGTACACTGTTGGTAGGAATGTAAATTTGTACAGCCATTGTGGAAAGCAGTATGGAGGTTCCTCATAAAATCAAAAATAGAGCTATCACGTGTTTCAGCAATCCCACTTTTGTGCTCCCATTTTCATGGTAGCATTATTTGCTATTTCTTAACCCAAAGCAAATTACAGTTGGTTATAGATTTTAAAAGAAGAGTATTAATAATTTCTATATGTAAATTCAACAACAATAACATCTTATGTTCTGGAATTTTTATTTTCCACCCAAGCAAAATAAACAATACAAAGTTTCAGAACAAGTGACATTTTAGAATTATATCAATTTGAATAGTCTTTAAACTGCACATGTCAAAATGTTTAGTGTGTGCTCCAGATGCTGGGCTACTGCTCACTGATTCCATCTGTCTTTAAATGTATAGTACAAATGTGGGTAAATTCATTGATACCTGGATTCTTAGAAAGTGTGATAAAAGTTAGCATTAATATTTCTTTCCATGAGCTATTTCTTCAAACTCTTAGATATTAAGAGATATTGAAATCTTATATTTTTTGCCTTACATTTTGAAAATAATTGAGGTGCAATTATAGCAAATTATTCTGTCTTACACTATATCCTCAAAGTGGATCAGATATTCACACACTTAGATTTCATACTATTCATAAAATTTCACATTAACTATATGCTTTAACTATTATTTTAAATTTACTAATAAAAATGACAAGTGATTAAGTAATTATTTTTAATTTAAAATAAAACATTTCTATAATTATGTGTAGGTACAATTTGAGTGGCACTTGTAGTAGAAATTCAAAAAATATAAGAACAAAGGCATATTATAATCATCTCAGAATTCAGAAAAGTATTTTGAGGGACAGCAATGTTTCTTTTTCCCTTAGATGTTGGTATGAATTTCTTGATCTTCTAGTTCTCCTACCAGTCTGTTTCGGGCTAGTAACACTCATGGCTTTCTCTTCGTGACTTTTGTTTAAAGGAATTCTGAGCTTCGTCATCTCTCTTTCCACACATTCCATCTATTCATGGTCTCAGTAGTCATTAGCTAGGTAGTCAGACAGAATGATAGATTTCAAGTTTATGTGTCAAAGCCACACCTTTCTAGGAGGCAGTCACATCCCTGTATTTACAACTGCCTCTTGGTACAATTCTGTATGTACTTCAAGATCAGCATCTGTATCTGAACACATTAGACCTCTCTTTTTCTGTATCCCTTATGTCCATGAATGACACCATTATCTACCCAGTTGCATACAACAAAATAAACTAGATGTCAATATATACTAGAGATATTTTCAAGCACACCAAGATGCTTGTAGTTTGACAGTTTTGCCATGTTTTCACTAGCTCCCTTTGTAATTTGCCCATGTTGTACCCTCTGTATACCACCAACACATCACAATGTGTCAAATTTTCCATGATTTTCCAAAGCAGATATCAGATTCTCCCTTGATAGCACCTTGCTAATAGCTTAATATGATAGCTTATTCCAATAAATTTGTTTAATTCTAAGTCTACCTTCAAACCAGTATGTGTGAGCTGCCTGAGAACTAATTCTGCATTATTTAATTTTGTGTCTGTAGTAGTTAGCAATGCCAGAAACATAAAGAGAGAAAGAATAATAAGGAGGAGGAGGAAGAAGAGGAGGAGGCAAAGGAAGAGATGCTTCCAAACCAAAACGTCTGTCTTTAGGTTCATAGAACCATCTGCTTACTGATTATTTTTTCCTAGATGTCTGGAAGATTCCTCACACTCAAAATTAAACTCAAAGATTTGTTTGCTTTTTAATTTTTTTCCTGCTTTTATGTTATGTTATTTTGACCTAGAATGCCCACACTAATATTTCTGCTTCTTTCAACAAGTTTTTCATCTCCAGTTCCTCTGGCCCACCCTTGTCATAGGCATCCCTGAAGCCCCTAAGCAGGTGAGTTCTCTCTTTCTTCAGAGGCTCCACTTCCTTTATTTTTTCATTTTTGCTATTTTTTGTGATAGAAGAACTTCTTATGTTCACCCTCTTTTTATTAGATTTTAAATATTTATAGAACAGATCCTAATAATTTTCCATGTCTATAATTCCTTCTGGAGTGCCATACACAAAGTAGGTCACCAAAATGCTTGCCAAACTTTTCTTTAAAAAGTAAATAGATCCTGCTAGAAAGGCAAAGCTAGAAAGGCATCATCCTATTATTTTTCATCTGTATATTGACTTAACTCATAGCTTTGTTCAAGAAATTAATTAAAATTTTTAACAATTGAATGCTAAGTATGATACAAAACTATGAGAAGATTAATATTTTTCAAATTAAAATAATTGTGGCTGTGAGCATGACTTGAATTATTAGGGAAAACTGTGTCATGAAAACACAATTGAGAATAACTGAGCTTTCTCTTTGAAATATAGACTACTAGTTCAACACAAGATATCACAAATAAATGAAAGTTAAGAAAGACAAGAAAATAATTCTGTATCTGAACTTATTTTTAGAGAGTTTGCTACTGCTAGCATACAGTAAACAAAATAGTCTTTCTATTGAAGAAACAGAGTAAAAGAGTAGATTGAATTAGCGTATGATGAAAATGGACGTGGGACCTAGAATCACCTCTTTCAACTAAAAAGGTTTAATTTCAGAAAATAATTGTAAATTTTAATTACAGTATATAAAAATACATTGTAATAATTCTTAAATTTTCCTAATATTAAATCAGAATTCCATACAAGGTAGGCAAACAAAACTTTCTTTAATCAAAATTGAAAAAAGAAATTTGTATTGGGTATTATTGTGTTTCCTGTGGCTATTACTAAATTAGTATTCACATATATATTCACTTATCTAATACTTTAGCTCAATAAATTAATTAGAATCCACTAACACTTTAATGCTAAATAAGGTACAAAGCCATTAAAAATGTTTTTATATTACCATTGAATTTACAGATATGCCCTGAATTACTTGAGAACAATGTCACGAAAGCACAATTAAGTATTTTGTGTTTTCTCATTGAAATACAGACTACTTATTCAACATAAAGTGTACAAAATAAAGAAGACTTTTTTAAAATGTCTAAAATAAATCTGATTCTGAGATTATTTTTAGAGTTTATTGCATCCAAGGGAAATAAAAACAGCTTCTTACTTAAAGAACTCAATAAAAGAGCAGATTAAGCAAATCAGCCTATTATGGAAATAGAAATGAGACCCAGAGGCTCTTCACTTTCAGTTAAAAGCTTAATTCCAGGGAAACATTGTATGTTCTGATCACAATACATAAAAGAACTCACAAGAATTATTTTCTTAAACTCCTTCAGTAATCCTTTTGTGCATAATGCCCTTTCAATGGAGGTCTTGTTGTCAATGACAGTCCATTTGAGCGCCATCTCTGAGGTTGACATGTCAGGCTCATGTGATGGATGACACAGTGAACAAAGCTACCTGGGACATGTTTGGCTGAGAGCTTTCTCCTGGAACAGAGATTTTGCTGAAGGGACTGGGTGACATGAAGACCTAAAGAAGAATGTGAGGGTTTCTCTCAAACCTTGCTGTACTCCATGGCTTTGTATCTGAAGGAGAGAACCTATGGACACAGATGCCACAAACAGAACATGTGGTAACAGTTTCCATTAAGGATATTATGAAACTCAAGCACCGTTTCCTTGGGCCAACATTGCAAAGTGTGAGACAAATAGAAAAAAAGAAAGAGAGAGCCTTCTCATCACTTTTGCGTGGAGCACATTACTGCTTTGAGACTGGGAATCTCAGGAACCACAGATCCTATTTTAACAGGAACCTTGGA